>NW_024881642.1:320000-787500 GCF_019059575.1 Amphibalanus amphitrite | reverse complement strand
GCCCGGCCACCGCCTCTGACCCAATTGGCCAGTCCGAGCTGCAGTCGGCGGCAGCAGGAGCCTCTCACCCTCAGTGGCACTCGGTGACACTCACCGAGCCCGTCCCGTCAAGGTTCCCGGTAGCTGCCGGCGATGCAGCGATGGAGCACACAGGGCTCAGGAAGCTGCAGTTTTGGGACAATCTGTTTCTTTACGATACTGAGAGCCGTCTGATTACAGCACTACGCTCTACTTCCTAAAATATGGAGCCAATTACTCAGCCTTGGCCCTGCACAGAAGCCGCGGCCTTTGGCGGAGCTCTGGGGCGTGCATCATCTGTCAACGGTGCATAAATTAGGTGAGCTGGAGCGCGTCATTCGTTCGTTTGTCACTGTGCTGCTCCCCACGGTCCACCGCGAGCAGTTGTTTGACCAACGCCGCATCCAAATCACCGCCGCTCCTCCTCCGCGACGCGGCTGACAGATTTCCGCATTATTTCTCTAAGCCATCAGCCGCCTTGCCGCTGGGGGTGGGAGCCAGCCCTCCTCAGCTCCTCCCTCAGTCGTCCCCACGTGCATCTCATAACGGGGGTCAAGGTTTGAATGTAACCCCGGATCGCTGAAGGCGGCCTAGCACAGACGCTGGAAGGCCCGAACGCGTTAAATCACAGCGGTCACCGCCGCCCACGGAAGGCGCCGGCGCCCCGCCCACCGCACGGTGACGTCACATAATGACGTCATCAAAGATCGACAGACTGGGAGCGGTCGTTTGATGCGCGAGAGAAAACAAAGCGAGGGATGGGGCTGACCGTTCCCAGACGTGAAGGCTAAGGTCATGACCACTGACAGTTACAACTTAGCCTCACCGCTAATGAGCCCATCCCTGTGCTCACCTGTAATTACCGTGCGAACTTCTCTCCCCTGCGTTCGCGCGAGTTCCTGTCTGCTGCCCATGGCTCCAGGCGCTGTCTCCATCAGTGAACTGTGAACTGTAATTCGCCAAGGCCACACGTGGTGAGTTACCGCACCTCGCCTGAGATATGGTTCTACGCCGCATCTCTCTGCATTCCTCTCGCCTGTCGAGCACCCTGTGGTCCCATATCACCCGTCCATTCCTCGCGATCTGCGCCGATCTACCGGCCCCGCCCGGCCTATACGGGTCACCGCTGCCATTTACGGACCGAACGGCGTGCCCGCTGAGCTGCTCCGTGACGAAAGGGAGCTCGCTGGAGCCGGGCCAGTGTCGGTATCAGGAGCATCGAGACCAGCATCGGGGCGGATCCCCGAGACATGGATCAGAGGCGGCATTCCAGGCCGGGGACGGATAGCGTCACGGTGCAACTGGCACAGATGACAGGGGGTCCGGCGCCCACGGCGAGGGGTACGAGGTCGGCTGACATCTCTGACACGGCTGACACTGCTGACACCACTGACACGCAGCTGACAAGTGACATACCCCTGACACACAGCTTACACACAGGCCAGTCACTGAAACCGGGCTGGTCACGGCAATACTGGCCATAATGACACACCGCGCTGTGAAACCACTGGCACACCGCACATATGTACCTATTATGGGGATGGTCAGGGTGACCGTCATGGCAGCTCACGCACTTGAGATACAAGGTTGACTGGTGCGTTTTATTAAGCTTTACTAATGCAGCTTGTTTTCTAAACGAAATTGACCAATATAAAAATGCCTGAGCTTAGTGAACAGTGCATTACTTTGCATTACTTTTATGTACATTTAGACATGTGAAAACATACGATTGAAAGCACAGAATGTATTGCAGTGGTGGTGCATAGCTTTGATTTTAACCCCTACCCTTTGGTGATAATTATTAGTGTGAAAAACAGGGGTACACGTAACGTTATGAATAAAAACATGTCATTGAAAATCAAATGAAACTATCTTCACAGTAGGTACTTTAAAAAAATACCTTAAGCTCACGAAATGATAAGAACAAAATCACGCAAGGTCAACTGGAATAAAAGTTCAAGCGCAGTAACTATACCGGCAGTAAACTACCGGAATCGCAGCATGACGTCAACATGGGAGACAAGTTATCAGTTCTTTAACATTTCATTGTGCACCATGAATTACAAATTCCTATCTGCGAAAGGTCGTTTTATCAACCTCGGCCTTCATGACTCCGAGCGATGTGACGCGAAGTCACGAGCTTGTTTGTTATGCTGTTATGACTATTCGATGAGTCTTCACGACCTATCCTGCTTCTGAAAGCATATCGATTAGAGCACTTCATGGGCCGGATAAATCCGTTATCCACGGATAAATCCGCGGACCGGATAGGATTGGATTCTAAATTTGTTAAAAAAGAACGGATATGGGCGGGCCGGATTTGGGAATTGAAGGTTGAACCCGGATCAAAACGGATCAAAATTTTAACATTCAACATTGAAGTTAAAAATTAACCTAATGTGTTAAGCGGCAGCAGAGGTTTGATTAAAGTAATAGGCATCATTTTATGACACTCACTTGTCACAAGACTTGTATGGCTGTCTGGTCCCTTAGATTGAATTTGTTAGTCCAGTTTTGGGTGAAACCAGTTATTGGTGAAACGGATTATTACGGATATTTTTTGGAAGTTTGGCTGCTATACGGGCCATGGGTGGGCCGGATTCTGATATTCAAAGAAAGGCGGATAATGGGCGGATCTGGATATGACTTGCCGGATATGGGCCGGGCCGGATCCTAAAAAGCCTATCCGTGAAGTGCTCTAATATCGATGCTGGGACCTCGATGAACTTTGCTTAGTTTCCGGTATCTATCTTTACATTTGCGGTTGAGGCTAGAACCTGTAAGTTTCACAAAGCGATTCGAGCTCCAGGCATCGATCACGGAAGAAATGCCACTGTAAACTGTTGCCATAATGTTCAGCCATAGACCTCTGTATACCAAGCCCATGGCTAATTCGTGACCGTCCAAAGATGAGTGAAGTTGACGTGCACCGCACGACTGATCACTGGGCAATGAACTATATGAACACCTGTGAACGGTAGGATGCACCGTTACCATGGCGTGACTTTAGACCTCATGCAAAACACTCAGACTCAGCTCAGGACTTTCAGGTACGAGTCCTTCCCCAGCACCAATCACATAGCGGTTGAAGCAAAGCCATGCTCTAGTCGCATATCTGGACAGTTTTACTCATCAGGCTTGAGGTTTTATCTCACAAGCACACTTTCCCGGCTTGTATGTGCTGAAAAAAACACTTTCACCATAGTTGAGGCACTTCTAGATTATTGAGTTGTATCAATGCAATGGCGGGTCCAGAGGGAAGGTGCGTGTATTGCACAAATCCCTTCCCCCGCAGCGCCCGAAATCGATTAAAATTTACCGTTTGCCTCGATTATAAAGAATAGCTAAACAATTTTAATGAAAAAGTTTGTTTTACCTAAACGGCACAAGCACAAGGCATCAAAATTCAAGGCTTTCTTTACTCTTAGATGCTACTTTCGTTGCACCCGCAGCGTTCAAGAGCGTCTCTCGGGATCCACAGGTGCATCAATGGAACATAACACACGGATCTAAGCGGTTCCCCGGACTTCACCAGCCTGCGGGATAACGGTTTGCGTGGAGGAGAAGTCTGTGGCTCGCGGTGATCACGATTCTTATGTTGATCAAGACAGCCCATATTCAGCCCAGATTCAGCCCGGATTCAGCCCAGATTCGGGACACCTCTGATCAAGCTGAAACTCGCACACAATGTAGGCCATGACATGCCCAATCCACAGTCCAAGTCATTCGGTGGCACTCCCAGCCGTTTGACCTACAGAGGTCAGCAAAGGTTACGTGGCCCAAATTTGCACAGCAGATTGTGGCCCACCCAGTAGAGCTAGAGCGCTAAAAATGGCACCAATCGACTCGCCAGCATCTAATCTTACTTTCCCAACACTCATTTGACCTCTCAAGGTCATGCGATGACCTAAGGTCATTTGTGGGCTATGTCGAAAATACACTTGCACAGCAGTTTTCGAGTAGATGGATTGACCGAATTCCAAATCAAAGCACATCATCGGGTAGCCCATAGGCCGTAGTAACTTTCCTTAAAAACCGCTTTTCGATATGTGACCCCGTTTGACCTCGGCAGGTCAAAATGTGCAAATAAACGACACTCAATACGTCGCAGCCCGGATTCAGCCCAGATTCGGGACACCTCCGATCAAGCTGAAACTCGCATACAATGTAGGCCATGACATGCCCAATCCACAGTTAAAGTCATTCGGTGGCACTCCCAGCCGTTTGACCTACAGAGGTCAGCAAAGGTCACGTGGCCCAAATTTGCACAGCAGATTGTGGCCCACCCAGTAGAGCTAGAGCGCTAAAAATGGCACCAAGCGACTCGCCAGCATCTAATCTTACTTTCCCAACACTCATTTGACCTCTCAAGGCCATGCGATGACCTAAGGTCATTTGTGGGCTTTGTCGAAAATACAATTGCACAGCAGTTTTCGAGTAGATGGATTGACTGAATTCCAAATCAAAGCCCATCATCGGGTAGCCCATAGGCCGTAGTAACTTTCCTTCAAAACCGCTTTTCGATATCTGACCCCGTTTGACCTCGGCAGGTCAAAATGTGCAAAAAAAACGACACTCAATACGTCGCAGCCCGGATTCAGCCCGGATTCGGGACACCTCCGATCAAGCTGAAACTCGCACACAATGTAGGCCATGACATGCCCAATCCACAGTCCGAGTCATTCGGTGGCACTCCCAGCCGTTTGACCTACAGAGGTCAGCAAAGGTCACGTGGCCCAAATTTGCACAGCAGATTGTGGCCCACCCAGTAGAGCTAGAGCGCTAAAAATGGCACCAAGCGACTCGCCAGCATCTAATCTTACTTTCCCAACACTCATTTGACCTCTCAAGGTCATGCGATGACCTAAGGTCATTTGTGGGCTATGTCGAAAATACACTTGCACAGCAGTTTTCGAGTAGATGGATTGACCGAATTCCAAATCAAAGCACATCGTCGGGTAGCCCATAGGCCGTAGTAACTTTCCTTAAAAACCGCTTTTCGATATGTGACCCCGTTTGACCTCGGCAGGTCAAACTGTGCAAATAAACGACACTCAATACGTCGCAGCCCGGATTCAGCCCAGATTCCGGACACCTCTGATCAAGCTGAAACTCGCACACAATGTAAATCATGACATGCCCAATCCAGAGTGCAAGTCATTCGGTGGCACTCCCAGCCGTTTGACCTACAGACTACAGAGGTCAGCAAAGATCACGTGGCCCAAATTTGCACAGCAGATTGTGGCCCACCCAGTAGAGCTAGACTGCTAAAAATGGCACCAATCGACTCGCCAACATCTAATCTTACTTTCCCAACACTCATTTGACCTCTCAAGGTCATGCGATGACCTAAGGTCATTTGTGGGCTATGTCGAAAATACACTTGCACAGCAGTTTTCGAGTAGATGGATTGACCAAATTCCAAATCAAAGCACATCATCGGGTAGCCCATAGGCCGTAGTAACTTTCCTTAAAAACCGTTTTTCGATATGTGACCCCGTTTGACCTCGGCAGGTCAAAATGTGCAAATAAACGACACTCAATAAGTCGCAGCCCGGATTCAGCCCAGATTCGGGACACCTCCGATCAAGCTGAAACTCGCACACAATGTAGGCCATGACATGCCCAATCCACAGTTAAAGTCATTTGGTGGCACTCCCAGCCGTTTGACCTACAGAGGTCAGCAAAGGTCACGTTGCCCAAATTTGCACAGCAGATTGTGGCCCACCCAGTAGAGCTACAGCGCTAAAAATGGCACCAATCGACTCGCCAGCATCTAATCTTACTTTCCCAATACTCATTTGACCTCTCAAGGTCATGCGATGACCTAGGGTCATTTATGGGCTATGTCGAAAATACACTTGCACAGCAGTTTTCGAGTAGATGGATTGACCGAATTCCAAATCAAAGCACAGCATCGGGTAGCCCATAGGGCGTAGTAACTTTCCTCTAAAACCGCTTTTCGATATGTGACCCCGTTTGACCTCGGCAGGTCAAAATGTGCAAATAAACGACACTCAATACGTCGCAGCCCGGATTCAGCCCAGATTCGGGACACCTCCGATCAAGCTGAAACTCGCACACAATGTAGGCCCTGACATGCCCAATCCACAGTTAAAGTCATTCGGTGGCAGTCCCAGCCGTTTGACCTACAGAGGTCAGCAAAGGTCACGTGGCCTAAATTTGCACAGCAGATTGTGGCCTACCCAGTAGAGCTAGAGCGCTAAAAATGGCACCAATCGACTGGCCAGCATCTAATCTTACTTTCCCAACACTCATTTGACCTCTCAAGGTCATGCGATGACCTAAGGTCATTTGTGGGCTATGTCGAAAATACACTTGCACAGCAGTTTTCGAGTAGATGGATTGACCGAATTCCAAATCAAAGCACATCATCAGCCCATAAGCCGTAGTAACTTTCCTTAAAAACCGCTTTTCGATATGTGACCCTGTTTGACCTCGGCAGGTCAAAATGTGCAAATAAACGACACTCAATACGTCGCAGCCCGGATTCAGCCCAGATTCGGGACACCTCAGATCAAGCTGAAACTCGCACGCAATGTAGGCCATGACATGCCCAATCCACAGTTAAAGTCATTCGGTGGCACTCCCAGCCGTTTGACCTACAGAGGTCAGCAAAGGTCACGTGGCCCAAATTTGCACAGCAGATTGTGGCCCACCCAGTAGAGCTAGACCGCTAAAAATGGCACCAATCGACTCGCCAGCATCTAATCTTACTTTCCCATCACTCATTTGACCTCTCAAGGTCATGCGATGACCTAAGGTCATTTGTGGGCTATGTCGAAAATACACTTGCACAGCAGTTTTCGAGTAGATGGATTGATTGAATTCCAAATCAAAGCACATCATCAGCCCATAGGCCGTAGTAACTTTCCTTAAAAACCGCTTTTCGATATGTGACCCTGTTTGACCTCGGCAGGTCAAAATGTGCAAATAAACGACACTCAATACGTCGCAGCCCGGATTCAGCCCAGATTCGGGACACCTCAGATCAAGCTGAAACTCGCACTTAATGTAGGCCATGACATGCCCAATCCACAGTTAAAGTCATTCGGTGGCACTCCCAGCTGTTTGACCTACAGAGGTCAGCAAAGGTCACGTGGCCCAAATTTGCACAGCAGATTGTGGCCCACCCAGTAGAGCTACAGCGCTAAAAATAGCACCAATCGACTCGCCAGCATCTAATCTTACTTTCCCAACACTCATTTGACCTCTCAAGGTCATGCGATGACCTAAGGTCATTTGTGGGCTATGTCGAAAATATACTTGCACAGCAGTTTTCGAGTAGATGGATTGACCGAATTCCAAATCAAAGCACAACAGCGGGTAGCCCATAGGCCGTAGTAACTTTCCTTAAAAACCGCTTTTCGATATGTGACCCCGTTTGACCTCGGCAGGTCAAAATGTGCAAATAAACGACACTCAATACGTCGCAGCCCGAATTCAGCCCAGATTCGGGACACCTCCGATCAAGCTGAAACTCGCACACAATGTAGGCCATGACATGCCCAATCCACAGTTAAAGTCATTTGGTGGCACTCCCAGCCGTTTGACCTACAGAGGTCAGCAAAGATCACGTGGCCCAAATTTGCACAGCAGATTGTGCCCCACCCAGTAGAGCTAGAGCGCTAAAAATGGCACCAATCGACTCTCCAGCATCTAATCTTACTTTCACAATACTCATTTGACCTCTCAAGGTCATGCGATGACCTAAGGTCATTGTGGGCTATGTCAAAAATACACTTGCACAGCAGATTTCGAGCAGATGGATTGACCGAATTCCAAATCAAAGCACATCATCGGTTAGCCCATAAGACATAGTAACTATCCTCAAAAACCGCTTTTCTATATGTGACCCTGTTTGACCTCGGCAGGTCAAAATGTGCAAATAAACGACACTCAATACGTCGCAGCCCGGATTCAGCCCAGATTCGGGACACCTCCGATCAAGCTGAAACTCGCACACAATGTAGGCCATGACATGCCCAATCCACAGTGCAAGTCATTCGGTGGCACTCCCAGCCGTTTGGCCTACAGAGGTCAGCAAAGATCACGTGGCCCAAATTTGCACAGCAGATTGTGGCCCACCCAGTAGAGCTAGAGCGCTAAAAATGGCACCAATCGACTCGCCAGCATCTAATCTTACTTTCCCAACACTCATTTGACCTCTCAAGGTCATGCGATGACCTAAGGTCATTTGTGGGCTATGTCGAAAATACACTTGCACAGGAGTTTTCGAGTAGATGGATTGACCCAATTCCAAATCAAAGCACAACAGCGGGTAGCCCATAGGCCGTAGTAACTTTCCTTAAAAACCGCTTTTCGATATGTGACCCGAATCTGGGCTGAATCCGGGTTGCTACGTATTGAGTGTCGTTTATTTGCACATTTTGACCTACCGAGGTCAAACGGGGTCACATATCGAAAAGCGGTTTTTAAGGAAAGTTACTAAGGCCTATGGGCTACCCGATGATGTGCTTTGATTTGGAATTAGGTCAATCCATCTACTCAAAAACTGCTGTGCAAGTGTATTTTCGACATAGCCCACAAATGACCTTAGGTCATCGCATGACCTTGAGAGGTCAAATGAGTGTTGGGAAAGTAAGATTAGATGCTGGCCAGTCGATTGGTGCCATTTTTAGCGTTCTAGCTCTACTGGGTGGGCCACAATCTGCTGTGCAAATTTGGGCAACGTGACATTTGCTGACCTCTGTAGGTCAAACGGCTGGGAGTGCCACCGAATGACTTGGACTGTGGATTGAGCATGTCATGGCCTACATTGTGTGCGAGTTTCAGCTTGATCGGAGGTGTCCCGAATCTGGGCTGAATCCGGGCCGTTACGTATTGAGTGTCGTTTATTTGCACATTTTGACCTGCCGAGGTCAAACGGGGTCACATATCGAAAAGCGGTTTTTAAGGAAAGTTACTACGGCTTATTGGCTACCCGATGATGTGCTTTGATTTGGAATTCGGTCAATCCATCTACTCGAAAACTGCTGTGCAAGTGTATTTTCGACATAGACCACAAATGAACTTAGGTCATCGCATGACCTTGAGAGGTCAAATGAGCATTTGGAAATTAAGATTAGATGCTGGCTAGTCGATTGGTGCCATTTTTAGCGCTCTAGCTCTACTGGGTGGGCCACAATCTGCTGTGCAAATTTGGGCCACGTGACATTTGCTGACCTCTGTAGGTCAAACGGCTGGGAGTGCCACCGAATGACTTTAACTGTGGATTGGGCATGTCATGACCTACATTGTGTGCGAGTTTCAGCTTGATCGGAGGTGTCCCGAATCTGGGCTGAATCCGGGCTGCGACGTATTGAGTGTCGTTTATTTGCACATTTTGACCTGCCGAGGTCAAACTGGGTCACATATCGAAAAGCGGTTTTTAAGGAAAGTTACTACGGCCTATGGGCTACCCGATGATGTGCTTTGATTTGGAATTGGGTCAATCCATCTACTCGAAAACTGCTGTGCAAGGGTATTTTCGACATAGCCCACAAATGACCTTAGGTCATCGCATGACCTTGAGAGGTCAAATGAGTGTTGGGAAAGTAAGATTAGATGCTGGCGAGTCGATTGGTGCCATTTTAAGCGCTCTAGCTCTACTGGGTGGGCCACAATCTGCTGTGCAAATTTGGGCCACGTGATATTTGCTGACCTCTGTAGGTCAAACGGCTGGGAGTGCAACCGAATGACTTTAACTGTGGATTGGGCATGTCATGTCCTACATTGTGTGCGAGTGTCAGCTTGATCGGAGGTGTCCGGAATCTGGGCTGAATCCGGGCTGCGACGTATTGAGTGTCGTTTATTTGCACAGTTTGACCTGCCGAGGTCAAACGGGGTCACATATCGAAAAGCGGTTTTTAAGGAAAGTTACTACGGCCTATGGGCTACCCGACGATGTGCTTTGATTTGGAATTCGGTCAATCCATCTACTCGAAAACTGCTGTGCAAGTGTATTTTCGACATAGCCCACAAATGACCTTAGGTCATCGCATGACCTTGAGAGGTCAAATGAGTGTTGGGAAAGTAAGATTAGATGCTGGCGAGTCGCTTGGTGCCATTTTTAGCGCTCTAGCTCTACTGGGTGGGCCACAATCTGCTGTGCAAATTTGGGCCACGTGACCTTTGCTGACCTCTGTAGGTCAAACGGCTGGGAGTGCCACCGAATGACTCGGACTGTGGATTGGGCATGTCATGGCCTACATTGTGTGCGAGTTTCAGCTTGATCGGAGGTGTCCCGAATCCGGGCTGAATCCGGGCTGCGACGTATTGAGTGTCGTTTTTTTGCACATTTTGACCTGCCGAGGTCAAACGGGGTCAGATATCGAAAAGCGGTTTTGAAGGAAAGTTACTACGGCCTATGGGCTACCCGCTGATGGGCTTTGATTTGGAATTCAGTCAATCCATCTACTCGAAAACTGCTGTGCAATTGTATTTTCGACAAAGCCCACAAATGACCTTAGGTCATCGCATGGCCTTGAGAGGTCAAATGAGTGTTGGGAAAGTAAGATTAGATGCTGGCGAGTCGCTTGGTGCCATTTTTAGCGCTCTAGCTCTACTGGGTGGGCCACAATCTGCTGTGCAAATTTGGGCCACGTGACCTTTGCTGACCTCTGTAGGTCAAACGGCTGGGAGTGCCACCGAATGACTTTAACTGTGGATTGGGCATGTCATGGCCTACATTGTATGCGAGTTTCAGCTTGATCGGAGGTGTCCCGAATCTGGGCTGAATCCGGGCTGCGACGTATTGAGTGTCGTTTATTTGCACATTTTGACCTGCCGAGGTCAAACGGGGTCACATATCGAAAAGCGGTTTTTAAGGAAAGTTACTACGGCCTATGGGCTACCCGATGATGTGCTTTGATTTGGAATTCGGTCAATCCATCTACTCGAAAACTGCTGTGCAAGTGTATTTTCGACATAGCCCACAAATGACCTTAGGTCATCGCATGACCTTGAGAGGTCAAATGAGTGTTGGGAAAGTAAGATTAGATGCTGGCGAGTCGATTGGTGCCATTTTTAGCGCTCTAGCTCTACTGGGTGGGCCACAATCTGCTGTGCAAATTTGGGCCACGTAACCTTTGCTGACCTCTGTAGGTCAAACGGCTGGGAGTGCCACCGAATGACTTGGACTGTGGATTGGGCATGTCATGGCCTACATTGTGTGCGAGTTTCAGCTTGATCAGAGGTGTCCCGAATCTGGGCTGAATCCGGGCTGAATCTGGGCTGAATATGGGCTGTCTTGATCAACATGGCTGAATATGGGCTGTCTTGACGGACATACGATTCTTGACGTTTGGAGCATGTTCAACACGCAGACGTGCTGCAGATATCACGGTAAAGCGGCAGTGATGTATTGGTGCAGAGCTCACTTCCCGTGAATGAACAGCGATGTCAGGAGGAAAAAAAAGAAGAAAAGACTGATGGCTGATGTGGTCTTTGAACATTTAGCGAAGCTTTCCGCTTCTTCTAAAACTTTGTTAATTGTTTTCATGAAATATTGTTTTCTGGGTAAGCAGTCTTTGTGCCCGTCCCTTTGCAAAATATCTTCGTAATGGGTTCAAGTTGACAGAATCTTGAGATACCAGCAGAGATTCATCGGTGGAAGGTTGAGTTCTACTTCTGACCATCAAATGGCATCATTTGACCTTGCCCGGACCAATGGGCGCTGGCTTCATTTTACCGCCGGGAGCAGCCCCCGTGCGTCACGATGACAGGGTTCAGATCCTCACCATATATGTTATATGACGTTGGTTTGAGATGTGTAGACTGCGACTTATGATGATAGGGTAGAAAGGTGTGTCACGATTGAGCTGAGCCTCAGAGATACTTGGGTGGATTTCGGGTGACACTTCAGATCAACAGGGGAGTGATTGGCGTCGTAGTATTTTTAGCTTATGTGCTATTGTTTATCCAGAGGAACAAGACTGAATCCAAGGGCAAAGGCAAGGGCAAGGGCCCCTAGCATACGAGTACATTTGCCTAACATGCATCAAGCATCTTTATGGGAAGTTCAAGTGCGCACCAGCTCATAGATGCATGTGGTGCCAGCCAATGAATATTTAGCACAATAAGAACAGCTGACTTATATAACCATACCTGGTAGGCTGAGGTCAGTTGACTTTTAACAGAGTGCTTCATACCGTGTTGACAGGATCCTCATCAGGACAGCATGGTGCACGACTGTGGGTCAATGACACTGTGATCACCTCCTCAGCGCGGTGCCCTGGTCACCCTGGCTTCGGACAGGGTGTCAGGCAGAGACGGCTGCACCCTGGTGCGACCCAAGCCACGACGCCACAGTCTGTCCTTCCCGGGAGCTGCCAGTCGGGAGGGCGCCTGGCGACAACACCGGGTCGGATCATAAAGTCAAATCTGACTCTACAAAAACTCGGCCAGATAAGATTCAGCATCATGTGCAATTTGAGTTGGCACTATATCGTGACTCGAGTCAGCACCATGCCTGACTCAAGTCGGCAACATACCTGACTGGATCGGCACCATGCGTGACTCGAGTCGGCACCACACCTGACTAGACTGACACCATACCTGACGCGAATCAACAGCACATCGACTCGAGTCGGTACCTTGGCCGACTCGAGTCGGCACCATGCATGACTCGAGACGGCAATATTTTTTTTTTTAAATCGAGTCAGCACCGAACATGAATTGAGTCGGCAATATACATGAATCGAGTCGGCACCATACCCGACTCGAGTTGGCACCATAGGTACCTGACTTGAGTCGGCACCATACCTGACTCGAGTGGGCACCATGCCTGGCTCGAGTCGACACCATGTCATTACGTCACTCGCGGCATGGTGCTCGTCCTTGAGGAGATGCGCGCTGTTGGTGATGACTGAGCAGGGAGTGCGATGAACGTGAGCGTGCCACGCGGCCTAGTCTATTTATCACCAAAGCAGCTGCCCCTAAACATATAATTATTCACAGATTTTCCCGGCGCCTCGGCAGAGCCTGAGCTGAAAGGTAGGCGATGACATTGCTCATGACACACGGGACTATTCATGTGGGTAGACGCGCCTCTGAATCGAGCATTAGCTGGCAGAAGAGGCGAAAATAGCTGCGTTTTTATGGGTAATAATCAACTGTCCTTGAGACTACAATTTGCTGCAAATGATTATATTCAAATATTTTCTTTTTCATTATGAAAAATATGACAAAGCTTCGTTGGATGTGAAGGAAGCAGTTAGTAGAAATAACTTTTTGCAGATTTTTCGATGTTAATTCGCGTTTTGTGAGATCTGAGCGTGGAGCGTACTGCTGCGATGATACCTACAAGCCCACCAAACAAAAAATTGTTTATCTACGAGTCGGTATTTTAACGTAACACACCCACTTCTAGGACTCTTGCCATGAGGCAGGAAGCAATTAAGCCGTCTATCATCTAAATTTGCCATTGTGGGACCTGTCTTTCTGGCACTTATCTCACAATGAAGCGTCTTTTTCTGTGTTTGAAACACGTTATTCTCGAAAAACTCTTGACAGATCTGACATCAAAGTTCGGAAATTGGCCATTATTTGCGAATCATCTTCCTTCAAAGCAGCATAACCAAGGGTTTTTATCTCGACTCATCAACCTTCACTGGAGTCGGCGCTCTCAGCATTCAGGCTCTTGGTGCTGAGTAAACAGATCTCTGTGTCAGGTAGGGGTGTAAGCTTGGCAATAGAGCCGGCCAGTTAGACACCCACGCGCGGGCACCCATCAACAGCACACCCGAGTACCGGTCATCTATAGGTGCGCGCACAGGGGCGTCGGATCCGTTGCACCCATCCGAGTGTCAGACTGAGTGGCGTCTCTCCTCGTCGCCCCGAAAGACACTATCCGTCGGATTCGGAGCAGTCCTCCGGGTCACTTGCCGCCAGGTCGACCCAGGCAACCGCAGGCGGACTGGCGGAAGGAGAAGGTCACAATACACCCACCGGCGCGGAAATTCCGCAGCACCAAACTGCTGACGTCACGTCGCGAGTGACGTCACCGCTCTATGGACCCGGCAGTCCGCGCGCGTGGCCGCGGCGCATTCATCTCAACGCCAGTCCACTGTGAGGAATGGCGAATATATTCGGGAAGCGCCCGCACCAAGGCTGAAATACAGAAAGATGCCTGTTTGGAATTTGGTGCTGGGTGGAACATGGTCAAAGCCGCTCTTTGTTTGCTTCTGTAAGGTAGTCGCTAGCGTGAATTCACCCAGAATACGTTTATTTTGGCAAACTCATCACATCACCTTTTTTCCAGCAGAATGCTGAAAGAAGGGCCAGCCGCCGCAGGTTTGGACTGCTGTGCCATCCCGAAACCAAGGTCAGACACTAGACGCTGTAACATGACGCATCTGATCCGAGGTTCAACGATAGACATAGTAATACAACAAAAGCGTAGTTTACTCGGCCAGTTCACTGATCCCCACTCCTGACCCGGCAGGTCCCGTCGATCATCACTGATGGACATCAGTCCTGAGGAATGGTTTATCAAAAACAAACCTGCAGATTATCTTTCGAGATGAGGAGCCTACCTGTCTACCTACGTTCAAACTGCTGAAAGGATGTATGGACGATTAGAACATGTATAAAATGGACCCACACTCAAATGCAGATGAAGATAACATCTTTTCTTATTTTTTCTTGACAATGTTTTGCTTCCTTCGTATTTCTGTTTGGCTGTCAGCATGCTAAGTATAATCACAATTGGTGTGTAAAAATTGAAATTGAAATAGAGGATAGCTCATTTTGAAAGGTCATCGCATTCGAGAGACTATGAATAACTTAGAATGCATGTACCTGAAATAAGTCATCACGACACAATATCATGAGTCATGACATCGACAGCTACGTTCCCATGGCACAAGTTAATATGATTTTGCGAAATGGATTTACTCCATTATAACATTTCTGCATCATCTAAAATTGTAAGTATAACCCTCGCATGTGTAGGGGGGGGGGTCGGATGGACCCCCCCCCATGGTTTTTCGCGAATAACTCGCGTAAAAAGCGGCCGATCGCAACGAAACTTTCAGTACCCTCACATTGATCAATTTGACACCTACCCTGAAAATTTCATGACCCTGACCCAAATGACCTTTGACCTGTGACCTCTTTTCCGAGACCATGTTTGGCCGGAATCGCGATTCGGCGTATGTCGGCTCGCATTAGCCGCGCGTTTGCAAGCTTTTCGTGGTTTCAAACGTTCAAACATGTGATTTGATGTTGCTTCCATGCATTAGGGTGGGTGTCAAGGTCACCTGAAGGTCAGGTCAGGTCATTGACCTTTGGTGACCTCGGGTGACCTCGGTTCACTTTTTCGAGCTGTACATGTTTCTAGGCTAGTTTTTGGAGCTGAATTCGAATTTAGCAACCATTTGAACATTTACGAAGTAGTTTTGGTGCCTTCGTAACATGTTACGAAGCTGTCAGAGGCGGTTGACACGTACTACGAATACCCGTCACGACGCCTACTGGTTGACCTGACCTGACCTGACCCGACCTGGTCTAAATGCTTAAAGACATCATCTGTGATCAAAACTAACACGATATTCGTGATCAGCACCCCGAAAAACCCCTTAGCAGCCACACTTTACGACTTTCTAACAGGTCCCGATTTTCCCGACTTTGGGTCATTGACCTGACCTGGAAGGTCAACCAATGACCTAGGACCTTAAAATTGGGTATCATCGGCTTCCTCTCGTCACGGGCAACACGCTCGTTTTTTCCGCGAAGCTCTAGCTCGATCGGGGGCCAAACGGCAAGGGGGGGTCCAACCGACCCCCCCCCCCCCCTACACATTAGAAGCTGGCAAACGCCGCACACATGCGAGGGATAAGATTAATTAAAAGCTAACGCCATATATACGCTCATTTTTTTGCATAAAATGAATAGTATCCGAGAAAAACGCGCTTGAAATTTCATCCAAACAATTTAGATGTGTCATGGAAACGTAATGAATGAATTAGTGAATCTCCGTGCCGTTGATTCTCTTCCCCAATCTCAACTACCTGATGGGTAGGCCCCACCATTGGTAGACACCCAGGCCTTCCCAATGAACACATTTATCTACAGAATATACATACCTATAGCATCATAGATATGTGCATAGTTGCCAGTGGTCATTTCAAGTTTACTGCTCGCAGGAGAGTCCTTAGTGCAGCGACCCGTAGCTAGCTGACGACACAGCCATTAGTTCGACCTGGCCAGGTCAAACAGTTGTTGTCAGATGTCACTGAACAGACGCTCCCTAATTCACCGAAACCGCCGCAGGTGACCAGCTTATGCTGATTTCCTATGCATACAGATTGCAGTTTGCACACTGCACAGTACACATATGAAAATTCAACCAGCTAGGGGAGAACCCACATAAAATGCCAGTGATATTTAAAGGTAGTGTGCCAGCTTTCCTGGACCGTATGGAGTTAATGGCCCAGATAAGGAGAACCGGATTTTTAGAACTTATCCATACCTTCAAAACTCATGGAAACGTCTTAAATTCTTCAAATTTTGAGTACCCCAGTGCGAAATTCGCCCCGACGGGTTGTCGGTCGTACCCCAACCACATTTCACACCACTATGAACAATAAATGCACACGCTGAAATCGCTATTACCGATATGCTCATCCAATCAAGTTTCGATAAGCCCGTTCATCATCATCTCCTGCGGTTTCGAACACGCCTGTTAGCCCGCGACCGCCTGGGGGGTCGGATCCGACCCCCCCCCTCCGTTTTTCTTGAATAACTCATGAACCGCTTGCGCTATTAACTTGAAACTTCGCATACCTTCTCCACCATCAATTTGACGTCTCCTGTGCAATTTTTAAGAAACATTTTTCAAAAATTTCTGAGATATATCGATTTTAGTGATGTAACTACATGGCGTTTTCAGTCAAAAAATGGTAAATGTTTAAAAAAAATCGCCAAAAATCGAGGTTTTAAGCAAATTGCAAATTAAGGACATGAAAAGACGCAGCTGAACGAGTTCTTTAAAATGGCTATCTCGGATTTTCCATAAAATGCGTTTTTCACCCCTAAAAATTCAAAAAACTATATTTTTTGGAAAACAGCTAATAAAATCCAAAATTTTGAGAATTTCCAAAAAACCGAAATATATGTTATAGAGCTCTATTAGAACATTAGATGTCCCAAATTTCAACTTTCTATCTTGATTTTTGACCCCCAAATTGTAAAAAATAGCTCCAACATGCATAGGGCATGGTGACGTCATAAACATTTTCGCGAATTAGAGGCACTTCTGAACATCGCATGTGAAAACAAATGGCACCACCAGATTCCTGGGACAAAGCTCGTCTAGAAAAGTGCATTTTTATGTCAAAAATAAAAAGTTGAAAAATTGACCTTTTTTCTCAGCCCTCGTTTAGTATAAACGATTTTTTATGCTTTCAATGCACACTTATCGCCAGCACAGTGACTTGGGGTCACATATAACCATTACCATCGGATTTGGCGTGAAAAATAAGCCATAAAACATGTGTCGCACGCCCATGTAGCAGAAAGTGAAAACCGTGACCTTTCGTGACCTGACCTGACCTTGACCCGTACTTAGTATGACCCCTATACGCACATGGTACCTTCACTAGGTCTTTGAGGTCATTTGTGGTGAGTTTCGAGCAGCAGCTATCGATTCCGCTGTCCGTAAGCCTAATCATGCAAAACCCCTGAATTTGACCTTTGACCTGACCTTGACCCGAAAGTTGACCTCAATCTTAAAATCTTAAGAGTGCTTTGGGAAGGTCTCGTAGAGACCTTTCGAACGCCGCCTCGCGGGGCTCGATACGACCATTGGTTCTCGAGATAACAGGGGGGGTCGGATCCGACCCCCCCCCCCCAGGCTGATGTGGGTACGGAAATAGCCCAGGCGGTGCCGGGTTAGGTGGTGCGGTAGACCGCGCCCAAAGCCAGGGCCCCGGTAACGTGAGGTAGCCGAGTCGGGGCAGCGTGCACTGACCCAAGCCGGGGCCGCGCGTCCTCCCGGTGTCATGTGATAGCCCGGGGCTGCCCGCGGGGATGCGGTAGACCGCGCCCAAAGCTGCGGCCCCGGCTTGGGTCAGCGCACGCTGCCCCGACTCGGCTACCTCACGTTACCGGGGCCCTGGCTTTGGGCGCGGCTTCTGCTCATACTTTGTGGTGCGGTGGTGGTGCGTCGGGCCGCTTGCTCTGACTTCGGCCAAGAAAAATGGGGTGGGACTAAATGCTTACTTCGAAATCTAAGCTACGTTGCGGCATTGGCGGTTATGTGCGGCGTGTATGCCACATGATTAGTAAGCGGCGACCACTAAATTAAAGACTCAAACGCTCCGACCGGTTCTCAATGAATAACACTGCATACCAAAAATGCCAACCGCTCTCGTCATAAGATATTCAGCTTTAAATAACTAGGTTATCTACATCATCATTTTGAACCAAATTAATACTTTCAACTTAACTCACTCATTCCTTCCTTTGTTGTCTCCAAACAGTCGTTCGATTGTCTGGAAATCGTATGCTAAATCCCGTACCTGTATGCGACTGGTGCATATAAAGGCCGATAAAAGAATTTGAATAGGCTCTGGCATGCGATTTCCTGGCTACCCAAAAAAGTCTGTTTCAGTCTTGCTATCAAAACATGACCTCGCCCGCACAAGGGGGGGTTGATGCAACCCCCCTAAGGTTTTTCGCGAATAACTCGCTTAAAAAGCTGCTGATCGCGACGAAACTTTCAGTACCCTCGCATTGATCAATTTAACACCCATCCTGAAAATTTCATGACCCTGACCCAAATGACCTTTGACCTGTGACCTACTTTTCGAGACCATGTTTGGCCGGAACCGCGATTCAGCGTATGTCGGCTCGCATTAGCAGCGCGTTTGCAGTCTTTTCGTGGTTTCAAGCGTTCAAACATGTGATATGATGTTGCCCCCATGCATTAGGGTGGGTGTCAAGGTCACCTGAAGGTCAGGTCAGGTCATTGACCTTTGGTGACCTCGGTTCACTTTTTCGAGTTTGACATGTTTCTAGGTCAGTTTTTTTTCGAGCTGAATTCGAATTAAGCAACCACATGAACGTTTACAAAGTAGTTTTGGTGCCTTCGTAACATGTTACGAGGCTGTCAGAGGCGGTTGACACCTACTACAAATACCTGGCAGGACCTCTACTGGTTGACCTGACCTGACCTAACCCGACCTGGCCTAAATGAATGAAGACATCATCTGTGATCAAAACTAGCATGATATTCGTGATCAGCACCCCGAAAAACCCCATAGCAGCCACACTACGACGTTCTAACAGGTCCCAATTTTCCCGCCTTTTGGGTCATTGACCTGACCTGGAAGGTCAACCGATAACCTAGGACCTTAACCCTCGCCCGCACATGGGGGGGGGGGGTGGTTGCCACCCCCCCAGGCAGTCTTTCTGCTCTGCACTCAACATTTTTACAGCTAGAAGGCTGATTTTTCGTATAGCTGCTCGTCTATCCTTTCTTGATGTCCACTGAAAATTTCAAGTTTCTGTGATATTTGGTTTCGGAGATATATGACCTTGTTTTTCAGGTCATGTCATGACCCAAATGGCCAATTATCAACATCTTGCGTTTGCCATGGGCCTTGTGAGCTTTTGACACCCTGATTTCGGCCTTTTTTGCCAGTCTTACCTCCCACCTATCATGGAACATGTTGTTCGACGATGTACAGGGGTCAAGGTCAGGGTCAAGGTCAACCTAGGTCATCTAAGATAATTGCGTTTTAGGCAAGCTGAATTTACTTTTTGTGAAGTTTTTTTTTACTGCATTTTTGGTTAAAGCTTCTCAGATCATGATTTCATGTGATATGGACCCAAAAACAATCGGTGCACACATTAGTATACACACAGACACACACAGACATACAAACACATATAATTGACCTTGACCTAACTTGACCTGAAATGACCTCAGCAGCAAAATTCTGGTCGGATAGTGTGACAAAGAGGTTCTAGCTGGCTTGGCACCAGAAAACAGCATCGTCATCGGTATTTGATAATCAGCGCACTTGATATCCAACGGTGACCCAAAACAGCAACATTTTTTAGTTTGACCTGACCTGGAAGGTCAATGACTGACCTGAGAAGGTAAAACTGGGTATCATTGGATTCGTCTCTTCCCAAAGAATCTTTTTGGTCTTTACTGCTAAGCTCTATCTCCAACAGGAACGAAATGGCGCGGGGGGGGGTGGCAACCCCCCCCCCATGTGCGTTCTAGGATGGGAAAATGGCATGTGCGGGCGAGGGTTAAAATTGGGTATCATCGGCTTTCTCTCGTCACGGGCAACACGCTCGTTTTTTCCGCGAAGCTCTAGCTTGATCAGGAGCGAAACGGCAAGGGGTTATACCTTATAGGGGAGAGTGGGGTAAGATGCCCAGGGTGGGAAAGACGCCCCACCCCCTCTAGCGGCGAAACAAATAATCGAACCTGGAAATTAATGTTCTTAGCGTAAAGCGGAAGCCTGCCTTGTTAACTGCACAAAAATTTGCGAAGCTCAGTTTGGCAACGGCTGGCTGGTGATTGCATGTTTTTTATTTGCTGCTTTTAAAAAATATTTTGGTGTCAAAACATAGTAAATATCAAAGAAGGTAGATAATTTTTGCGTCCCTTGCTATAGTCGTGATACATTAACATGCGTGTACTGTGTCCCAAACAGTTTGTTTCAGGGTGTAGTTTTATGGCTAACAAATGGTACTGATTTAATGTTACTTCGGTACCTAGGGGTAAGATGCCCCCTGTCCTGATGGGGAAAGACGCCCCCCCTAAATCACTAGGCTGTCCTTCAAGCAGCCCGTCAAATCATTTATTACATACTTGTGATGAGAGATAAAGCCGATCTGGGACTATTGAGAGTCCAGTACGGTCGGGTGCTCCCCATGCCGGTCTCTCGGCCCACACAACGATTTTTTGGGCGGCATCTGACTCTGAGAGCCCTCAAGACGGCCTCTGTGGGCCCCATTATTGGCTCCAGGGCCCCTCACGACATCCTTTGAGGGCTCCCACGTTGGCTCCACGGGCCGCGCTGGCATCTGAGGTCCCCACGATGGGCTCGAGGGCCCTCAAGCATCATGAAGACCTATAAGGGCCCCACAGTGGTCTCCGAACGCCACCACGGAGGCTTGTTTGGCCGCTCTGGACTATGATGGCCCTAACGATGACCTTTGAAGCCCCTTACGACTACTTTTGAGGGCCCTTACGATGACGTTTGGTGTCTACTGCAGGCTCGAAGGGACTACTGATTCGCTCAGGCGATTCACGTGCCCATTTATGTCACTTATGGTGCAGGGGGCATCTTCCCCAACTCCAGGGGGCGTCTTTCCCACCCTGTGGGGTAAGATGCCCCCTTTGACTTCTTCAGGAAAATGCTTAATAGCAAAAAAAGTTATCATATTTCAGGCACGACAGCGTGATATTTTTGGAGAAAAATGATATCGGCTTCCGTTGAAACTCCAGGTTTTTGCTTTCCGATCGTCATTTTCGAATAATATATGGCATAGTAAAACCCTGGGCATCTTTCCCCACTCTCCCCTACGTTCGCGGCTGAGTATTAATTTGGTTCAAAACAATGATGTAGATAAGTTAGTTATTTAAATCTAAATATCCTATGACGAGAGCGATGGACATTTTTGGTATGCAGTGTTATCCATTGAAAACAGGTCGAAGCTATTGAATTTTTAATTTAGTGGTCGCCGCTTACTAATCATGCGGCATACACGCCGCACATAACCGCCAATGCCGCAACGCAGCTTAGATTTCGAAGTAAGCATTTAGTCTCATCCAGAAAAATGCGTCAGCTGATCATTGTCATTTCTGCCACTTGCGTGTGGTGAAATGGGGTCATAACTTAAGAGACGGCTTTTTCATATCAATTATTTTACATAAAATCATATTTCAAACCATAAATAATGTTCGACAGCCAAATAAAAGAAACAATACCAATACAGACTTACAGTTTAAGGCTCGACATTGTGTTGTCTACGATTAGACAGGTGATAACTCATTCCCGTACGTCGTAACTCTATAATGACCTTTGCTTATTGTCACATGTGCGCCGCATTCGCGATTGTTGCCGACGCCTGTTTGCAGGTCAGCCCACTACAGTTGTTATACATATCGAAAAACCGATAAACTTTTAGGCGAAAAAGGCACTATTCCCGGCCCATTTTTGATTTTTTTTGGCGATATTATGTAAAAACAGAAGCTTCTTATCCTAGGAAAAATAAAATGGGAAATCTTTCAAAGGTGGCACACTACCTTTAATTTCTTGTATTCACAATTTATCCTTCCACCTGCCGTGGGCCTCTCAGCCAAATTTGCCATGGTTAGGGAGGGGGTGGGGTATTTGGCCATATCCGGTTATCTCGAACACCAAGAAACCCAGAAAGACGCGGACAAGCAAAAGATAACTCGTTAAAAGATTCTATAGAATTATACAGATCATTTTCAATCAGGTCATCGCTGATGCCACCGAAGGTCACCAGAAGCAAAAATATAACGAAAAAAAAAACCGATTTTGACAATTTTCACAAATAGATCCATAATTTGGGAACTAGTAGACCTACAACACATTCAATCGCTCTTTTTATACATCTCTCTCAGATTTCACCTAGGGTTAACGGTTTACCCTACAGAGGGCAAAAACCTTTAAGTTTGACGTTTGAGTATGACAAAATTGCAAGAACGTTTGACTTACAACTTGCACGACATTGGCTTTACCGGCTTCGTGTTTCTCTTATTGACATATGTCGAATGAACTTATAAGTTGACCTAAAAATGTCAAGTTGCACCGGAGCGATTCGAACCCGAGCTCGCATTGCCGGAAGTCCAGCGCTCTACCAATACCGTGCAGGCTCAGAATTTAAGCTATCAAAATTCAAAGATATTAAACTTGTTGGTAGAGAGGCCCTCATGCAATTAACTGAGTTCCAAACTTCTAGGGCATAAGCTGTAGGAATGACAGAACCACAACGCCCGTCAAGTCAGTTGTGGCGCTTCTCCTGCGTCTTCCCCAGTCGTTCAGCTCCCCTCCCCGGTCACTCTGTTCCCTCTGAATCAACGCCAGCCCCGGAGTCTCTCTCCAGCGGCTGTTGAGCCCCCAACACGATCAGTTTCCCTCCATAGTCACTCAGCTCCCTTTGAGATCAGTTCCAGTGCCTCCCCAGTCAGCTAATTCTCTCTGTCCTCTGAGGTCAGTCAGCCCCCTCCCCAGTCACTCAGTTTCCTCTCAGGTCAATCAGTTCCCCTCTGAGGTCTCTCAGCCCCCTCTCCGGTCACCAGTCTCCTCCACGGTCAGTTCCGGCGCCTCCCCGGCGGCCAGCGCGACAGTCTCCTTCACCCAGCCACATAAGTTCCCTTTGAGGTCTCAGTCCCCCTCTGAGGTCAGTTCCGCCGCTTCCCCAGTGGGCACTGCGCTAGCGCGGTCAGTTCCGCTTAGGTCACTCAGTCCCCTCTCAGGTCAGTTCCGGCGCCTCCCTGCCAGCCCCCAGCGCGGTCGGTTCCCTCAGGTCACTCAGTCCCCTCCCAGGTCAGTTCCGGCGCCTCCCTGCCAGCCGGCTGCGCCCCTAGCTCAGGGCGCCGACGCGCCGCCCCCCGGCCTCGTGTGCTGCCGGCGCGCCCCTCCACTCTATAAGAGGCGGTCGGGCGTCGATGGCGGCAGTGTGACGCTCGGGACTGGCGGCTCAGGCAACGGCGATGGCTTGGCTTCAGGTGCGTGACCGGCTCGACAGGACAGATCGCGGCTCCAGCTAAGGACTCGGGGCTCGGCCCGGAGGTGAAAAGGACAACGACTTGCTCTGACTGAGTCCCTGGCTGTGTCAGTGAAGGGCAGCCTAATATCAATTGGCCCGTTATGCAGATGGGCTTGTGATTAATGTAGGAGGATTTCGCTGTCCTTTTCGCCTCTGGTGCCTGGTGGTGGTGCTAATTATTGTGTTGTTGCCTCTTTTGTCTTTAATGCGTCCGTGAAATTTAGAATTGCAATTACATTCACCCAATATCTTGTGAAAGCGATGCAGATGGCTGGTTCACTTTTCTGATTTTCATGATTTCTCAAATTATATTTGCTTGTATTTATCAAGCGTAACTTAGCTGGAGTATTTAGGGCAGTTTGTTCGCACATAGACATTAAATGTCAACATGCGCTATTGAGGTTCACAAAAAACTGAGCATCAAAAATTAACCTGGATATTTTTGACTACTCATAATTTCGGAGTAATTTTTTTCCGAAGAGCCAATCCTAAATAGGGAATTTCATTCCTACTATAAATTGAGCTATTAAAAATCGTAATGCAAGTGACATGATAAATAAAAAAGGTAAATATCGTAAGCTCATGCAATAGCAACTGCCGACAGATAAATTACTTCTATGGCAAATGGGCTTCTTCCTGCAAATCACATAATTCATTTGGTCATCGATCCGTTTCACTCGGTGTCTGAGTTGTCATCTATTGCCACGACTCGCGACTGTAACCAACATTCCATAACGTCAAGCCAGGATGTTCGCCAGTAAAGCACAGTAGCAATGTCTCTGTGCTGTTCACTACATCTATCGACCGTCTCCATCACCAAGGGCTGAATTATGCACAAACCACACAGCGGGTAACATTTCTGACAGCCGGAGCCGTGTTCCCGCATTTAATTACAAGATAGATAGCCGTTTTGCACGTGCAGCAGGGTACAGGCCATACACTTCGTACAAATCTGCTAGTTTATTTGAGAAGAGATGCTTTTGCCAGTTTTACCAAGTTGCGTTTGAATCTAATCAGCATTTGGTGATTTTTTCCTCAAAATATGCAGTATGAACGACTCAGATTTATAAGTGAAGAATCTATGAAATAATGTGGTTACAAAAGCCTCGCTGCTCAATGTTCGATCCATTCAGTCAGCCCATAAGCACGGCCAAACATGTAATTGTATATTTTACACTGCACGGTGACCATATCCCTAACAGCTGACACCGTGCAGTGGGCGCTGTACCGCATCGTTCGCCGTGGGCCCGCCCCCGAATCACGGCCACTCCGGCCACATTCCGGGCCGCGATCTGTCCCATTGTGAAACCGGCCGAGCGACGGCGCGCGCCCGGCACGTGCCCGGTGGCTCCATTTCGCGCGCGCGCGCTGACCACTCTGCCGTAACGTTCCCAGCGCGCGCTGCCACCACCGGCATTCGCGCGGTTTTGCACAACGGAAATAGCCCGTTACACACGGCGTCGACGGCCGGCTGTTCTCAGGCGCCCGTTGCCAAACGTCTTCAGCCCGACTGGACTGGCGCTCATAGCAGCCTTCGGAGCTTCGGGGTCCCGTCCCATCACTGCCCTGGTCCCGTCCAGGCCTCGTCCCGTCACTTGCCCCCATACCGTCCCGTCACCGCCCCCGTCACGTCACGTGATCTGTCTGACCCACCCATGTGGAGACGGAGGCGCGGACCGAGGCAGCGATAGACGGAAACTGAAACTGAAAGTGGTCCCGTCTGGTGGCGCGTGGCGTCTGGGGTGCTAATGAGCTCTCGGACGGCCCATTAACACCTCCGAGATCAGTAAACCTGCGTGGAGCCTCGCCCAATCTCACCCCAGCGACGGGACCTGCTGAGTCAATCCGATGGGACCCACGCCCCACTCGGCCGTAATCGATGTTTCATGGCCGGCCGTTTGCGTCACGAGTGACGCTCGCAAGAGGCGCTGTGTTCGATCGGTGTCCAGTTTGTTGACGGCCAGACTCGCCGAGTGTGACCGTCTCAATGGCTGGCCACATACCGGCTTGGTATGGCGAGCTGACGGACGGACTGAGAAACACACAATTTTCTGTCATCTGGGTCAACGTAGCGCCCAAATCGCCGGGTTTTGCCGGCCCACGGTCGGGGCCATGAAAAAGGTGGCTAATCGTAGAGGAAAAAGCTTAGGCTGCAATAAAAATGCACCTCAAGAGACTCATTTTAAATGTCTAATTGTTCTGAATACCTATTGCATGACCTTTTTGTTCTCACGTGGGCACGAGTATGCTTTGTTTCCGTCTTCAAGTCGCCCCCGAAACTTAATTTCTCTTTTTTTTTCGAAAGGCCATAAATCATAATGGCACAATCCACCTATGATATGTTCATAACACGCATTCTCAACAGCGATTGTAAAACATTATCAAGTTTGATAATTTTGGGACCTATGAACGATGGCCAAAATGTTCTTGCTCTCTTAGTTTGGTATTGTCCGCTGTGATTCGCTGATCCTGTGGTAGAATCTTCTTTGACTGAAAAATCAATTATTCATTAATATAGGCTTTTATGTAGGCCTGGCACCCTATAAGCCAGATAATGTGCGATCTAAATTTGTTTGGTTTACAACTCATAACCCCAAACAACTTTACAAATGCTCTCATTTCAAATATGTGCGTCACATTAGGGAACTTCATGGTTATCCGCTTATATTTCATTCTGAGCTCGCAGTGTAACCAAATTCTAAAACAAATACAGGCTTGAATAGCTATGATATAGGTATGAATCACATCTATCTTCCAATGTCCATATAAGTTGTTAAAATAAGGTATTCACTTGAACGCTCGTTGGGTACGGTCTATGCATGCCTACTCGCATATCGCCAGTGCAGCCTCATGAGCATGTGCTCATCAATTTTGATTTCCTTCAATGAGGACCGGCTCACTTGAACGACCACGTTTAATATCATTTGAGGAATGATTCGTGCGCGTCTCTATAACGATGATTAATATATGCGGCCGACGCACGGACAGTTCGCGGCCAATCAGGCGCGAGAGGGCCACGTGCACAAAACGACGCGTCCATCAGCCGCATCGATCAATTTTAACGAGCCGACACTTTCAGTAAAGACCCATTGCAAAACGGAGAATTCGTGATGAAAGGCGGCCGGCTAGGTTAATGGCGAGTGTCGGTGGCCCAGTCGAGATAGGCCGCACCGGTTACAACACCTCAGCGGGCACCTGTTTATCGGGTGTTGGCTGGCCGGCCGGTGCGCCTCGGACCCACGACACCGTCCGGACAGACCACCGACACGAATATCCACCCCGACACTGACACGGTTGGCGGCAGTGAGGTCCAATTTCCCCCTATAATGTGGGCGCCGCCCCAGTGCGCCAGGCGACAGTCTCCGACTCGCTAGCAGTTTCACCCGTAATAAATACTCTAGGGGGCTCTGGTCCGCTGCTGCTTTTATAACCCAGAGCGCGTGGCTCCGCTGCGTGCCGACCCTCGCACAGAGCCATTCCCGTGACGGTTCGGCTCGGCCGCGGCTGTCGTTACGTGACGCGCGTAACGGAGGCGTCACGGAGCCCGCGCACCTGTCCCTCAGCTAATCCGGTCTGTGTGGCGGAGAGGGAGAGTGTTTGGGCGTTTGGCGTTGACAGGCCACGGCGGTCGACCCGCACTGGTGCAGTGACTTGTGTTACAGTGGTGGCTCTGCCCGACAACACTCCCTCTCCCTCGCGAGCCTTTCTGCGTCCCAACGGCGCAGTACCTTGCATCGCTGGACTCCACACTCCGCTACCGTCCCGTCGGTCGTCGGCGCGACCCAGGTCCGTTGCAGACGATGATCGGACGCACAAGGTCGACGGCGCGACGTGCTGATTCATTCTGTCGCCGTCGCGCGGCCGGCGGGCCGGGATCCTCACAGCGCCTCTGAAGGCCGGCGGAGCGTGACGGACGGAATCGCGTCCTCCCTCAGGGTTTAGCTCTCGGTGGCAGCCTCTTCCTCGCCCGCCCCGGCATATCTACACGGCGGCTGTCGGCGGTCGGCGGGTGACGAGCGTTCAGCTCTGATCGGGTCACCCGACACCGGGCGCTTCCCCATGGTGAACAGAAGCTGCAAGGTCAGGAGAGACACGCCGCGGCGGGTGATGACAGGCAGACATCGCCGACACTGAATAAGACATATGTTCACCAAGCTATCGTCATCATACCCTTCATCTGACGTCCCAGAAAGCGCCGCTAGTCCAGCCGGTGCGCATTGGACCGGGAATGGACGCGGTGGTTTCTATGGGCGCCCGGCCTCAGCTCTCGTGAGATCGAGAGCGCCCCGCCTAACACCGGACACCCGGTGTCCTCTAAACAACACCCACTGACCTGGTTGGGGTCATTTTCGCGTACCAATTTCGTCCGGTGCGCTGCAATTGTCAGTGGAGAGCACGGCTGCGCCTCGTCAGAGGTCAGGTGGCGCAGTGACCCTGACCGCGACCGGACGGAGTGCCCACTGAGCGGACAATCTCGGCTCGTTACCGGAGGCCTCCGGAGGTCAGTCCGCTGACCACTTAGCATACCTACAACTGAAAAACTGCTCCACTCAGTCCCTGGCTGTTTCCCTCCAGTTCTATATTCTTAGCGTTACGCTTCCCACGGTAGTGCTGGCCACGTCATCTCTTTCAACATGAGCTAAGGAGAAATGCCTCTGTTCCTCTGAAATTTCAAAAGCCCAAAATCCGAACTGCTTTGACCTTTTAAGCAGCTGACGTGCCGGTGGCAGATACAGGCGCTAATACGCAACCCTCGAGCTCATTTTTAATCGGATCTACCAAAGGATGCAGGCCGAGATTGATGACTGCGGGAGCTTCAACTGGCTCGTTATAGGTGCAGCAGTAGCAGGTAAATCCCTCCCAGTTCTAGGAACGTCGCCCGCGGGTCAGTGTCAAGGCTAGGGGCCATGGTGCAGTGGACGGTATTTGAATCACATCTTCATCTGCACGGGTCACCGCAGCTCGTATCACTGGAGTTTGGCAGCGCTACCGATCGCAGCCGTCGATAAACCATCGGTAACCGTGCTGTTTACGGCCTCGCGAATATCTGGCCGCTGTTACTGTCCGAACCAATCAGGACGCTCCCGGTTATAGCTGATAGACCTAAAGTTCACCTACAAACCACTGACCTCCGGGGATAATCCATGGCGGCCTTCATTATTTAGCACCGCCTGATGGCGGTGGTAAAACACTGTCCGAAGAATTAGAGCAACGGTAACGAAAGGTCAAAAACATTACTCGGCCAAGCCTCTCTTAATCTGTACACTGAGCCGACGGTTAACCCGAATTTGCCAGCCTGTATATACCCATGTGTTACCTTCTATGCATGCTAATCAACACAAGGGCACCTCAAGTTATAAATGGGCAATTCACGACCAGTTTGACCTTTGAATCTGGAATGGCAATGCTTACTGCGAGCCGCTTCGCACCACCTGAATGTCCTGACCCTTGGCTTCCTGCCAGATGCCAGTCAAGGACGGTCACCCAGTTTCCCAGTCAGTTGTCCTGCAAGGAGCATTGCAAGGACGACTCGGCTGGTCCATGAGCAAATGCATGAGCCGCAATAGAATCACTTAGATTGTGACAGAGGCCTTAAATGAAATTGCAGACAGTGGGAGCTGCACAATGTCAAGCTTCATCTATTGCACTATGGAATTGTAAACAAATGTAAAACAGCATCACGACTTAAACATGAGCAGCATTCATCTCCAAAGTTGATCGATTGTAGCGGCGGGATTAACTTGTCGAAAATTAAAGTGCCTTCTGTGTTGAGGGATAAATTTCAGCTTTATGCTCTTTAGCTTGCTGTTTATAAAATGTAAGGTTTGCAGTGCATCTTTATACCTACAATAGAAAGCAAATACACTTTTACTAACTTCAGGAACAAGCATGCTGGGACTTAAATATTATCTACCTCAGCATATTAAAAGATGAGGGCTTCCATTCCACCGCTGCTTTCCAGCTTTCTTCCTCCCTGCTCCCATGTCTCCGTGCTCTTCCTGTCCCTCCTCTGACAGGACCGGTCGAGAGGGCTGTGACGTAAGACGGGACCGGTCAGAAGGGCGACATCAACCCGGTCCGCCCCGTCAGAACGGTAGGGCGCCGCCGGGCGGCCAGCGGTGAACGGTAAACGGTAAACGAGCGCCGTCCCCCGGCAGTGTGTCGCCCCGCTGGAGACGGTCTCGGGAAAAGGTCCCGGCAGCGGCGGCTGGTGGTCGCGTTTCGCCACGCACCGAACGCCTTTCGCCCATCGGACCGCGCCTGAGGGCTCTGAAAGGACAAGGACGGGGAACTGGGGCGCAGGGACAGCCGGACAGTGCTGCTGTCCGGACAACACCCGGAGCACAGCACAGCGGAAAATGGACGGTCACAGACCGTTTCTTGCACAAATTAGAGCTCTGACAAAGATACCAATGGATTCACTTGTGCACTGTCTCGTTTAGCGAAAAGAAATACTACCGAATTGTGCTGTGGTATATGACGGAAATACATGGTGCTCTTTAGCGTATAGAAATACCATCGGACCGTGCTGTGGGATAAAATGGATATATGACAACCATTCATGCAGAAATATTTAACCGAATTTTGACTCCTTACCTCATCTAGAGATGAGGTATGCAGGGTGAATACGCCTAATGCAGCGGCCACCACCCATGTCTTACGTTCCTGAATGTCTCCCAGATGTTCTTCCAGCTGTCTCCCCCACTGACCGCTAGACCCGCCCTCCCGTGTCGGCAGGTTGTGTGTGTGGCGGCGGTATGCGCGGCGGCGGCCGGCGCGCCCATGACCAAGGGCTACAGCTACCCTGTGCCCGACAACGGCCTGTACCTGCCGCCGCCGCCGGATAAGGGCGGCCCCGTCAGCCCTGGTGGCTCGGACAACACGGAGGTCAAGCTGCGGCCGCCGCAGCCGGACTACCTGCCGCCCAACCTGGTGCCGGACGGCTCGGGCCCGCCCGGCGGCCGCGTGCCCTTCCCCACCACCACCACCACCACCACCACTACCACCACCACCACGCGGCGGCCGGTGACGCGGCGCGTCACCACGCCGCGCCGGGTCATCACCACCACCCGGGCACCAGTCACCACCACCCGGCGAGTCACCACTACCCGGCGTCCCTCCACGGCCGTGCCCAAGGCGGCCGCCATGGTAAGAGTGGGGAAATCGGGAAACGGGGGCCTGTCCAGAGGCTCGATCGCTGCGAAATAGTGTGACAACGGTGTGGTTGTTAACCCGCGCGGGGCTGGGGTCTCCAGCCGAACGCGCGGGGCTGGGGGGGGGGGTAAATTTTACCCCCCCTGTTATCTCCCGAACTAATGGTCCGATTTGGAAAAATCAAACGCCAATCGAAAGATCTCATCACGAACTACTAAAAACATGTACTTAATTTAAAGTTTGAGGTCAAGGTCAAGGTCAGGTCAAGGGTACAAATTGCAAGTTTCTACAGTATCGGCCTTGCACCGTAGTTGCCGAAGAATGGAGTCATCGACTGAGACTGATTGCCCAAAACGTGTTCTTAGGCTACCAAGACAATATTCGTTGCATACAATATCATTCAGTTGTCAAGGTCAAGGTCAGGTCAGGTCAGGTCAGGTCACCAAAAAACAAAATATGGAAAAGGGCATGTTCGACACATGTTTTATGGGTCATTTTACTCATAGAATTCAATAGGCACACTCAATAAGTGATATGGACCACCTCTGGATGAATTTCAGGTCGAGGTCAGGTCAAGGTCAGGTCAAGTGAGGTCAAATTTTGAAGTTGGTTGTTAAGGCCTAAAAAGGTGTCTATCTGATGCAGTTTTTCACGGCAAATCGAATGGTGCTATTTTTGTTTCCGTACAAGGTCTAGAACTTCCAAAAAAAATCATTTATCAAAATTTTTGTGTGTCGTGACGTCATAAAATCTTGAATAACTCCCACATTTTTGAACCGATTCTTCTAAAAATTGGTATGTAGGTGCACATAGACCACTTCTCTGACATATATTCCGGTTTTTTCGATACATTCAAAATTTTGGATTTTATAATTATTTTCCCAAAAAAGTCAGTTTTTTGAAGAAAAAAATTGGGCCAAAATCCAAAATTTTCAAAAACCGAGATAGCCATTTGATAGACAAAGAAGAATTACGTATAACCTTTTTGTTACGTCTTGATTCCTTTAAAAATGAAGATGTGAGCGGCGTTTGAACTTTTGCCGTTTTTGAGGCGAAAATGGCGAACATGACGTCACTAAAACATCAATTTCTCAAAAAAATTCCGACGGATTTCGCTCAAATTTTCAGGGAACGTGTCAAATTGATGTAAGAAAAGGTACTGAAAGTTTGGCGGCGCTGCGCGCCGCCGTTTTTGAGATATTGCAAAAATTCGCGAGGGGGGGGGGGTAAAATTTACCCCCCCCCCAGCCCCGCGCGGGTTAACTTTAGGGCGTTTTTGGCCCAACGCTTTCAGATTGCACGAGTTTTGGTGATGCTATTTTATTGATCCTTGCATACTTTTATATGCTTCCCATTATTACCGGATATTATGTCCGTCCAGTATTTTTCATAATTCTTGTGCTCAATATAATCAATTCCATCCAGCAGTAATCTTAGCTTTCTTTTTGCACAAACTGGCGGTTTATTTTGCCCGGACTGACCGCTGACAAACCACTATTATACCCAGATGCACATGTCGTCCCGGCCTTACGAGTTCGGCTACGAACGGCTCAATTTTGTCTCAACTAACCGCTGACACCCCTCCCTCTCCCCAGATGCACATGTCGCGGCCTTACGAGTTCGGCTACGACATCGCTGACGACGAGACCGACAACGCCTTCAGCCAGAAGGAGACCAGCGACGGCATGATCATCACGGGAGAGTACCGCTGGGACATGCCCGACGGCCGCACTCAGATCGTCACCTACCTGGCAGACTGGGCCAAGGGCTACTACCCGACCGTGCGCTACGTGCCCACTGACTCACTCTGAGAGACCGCCGCGCCGCGCTCCGCAGTCCCACACGGAGTCGGAGTCGGAGTCGGAGTCGGAGTCGGAGGCGGGGTGGCCGACCGGGCGCCCATGTTTTGTTGTTGAGTGTGAGTTTATGAGTTTGTGCGTTGCTGCGGCGCTGTGAGAGTGCAGAGTTGAGCCGCGTGCTGCGGCGCTGGTCAGCTGCGCTGACATGGTGCGTTGGAATGGTGCGTTGGAATGTTGTATTCGAATGCTGCGCTGGAATGATGTATTCGTATGGTGCGTTGGAACGGTGCGTTGGAATGGTGCGTTGATGTGAGTTCATCTACGTGTTGCATAGATTCATTTATATAGGCGCTTTTCATTTCGGTAATGTAGATGCATATTTTTCTATAGCCTTAATCAGTATTCATCGGCAGTGACCGAAGACGTCGCGTCGATGGCAAACGTGAAAATCTAAGCCCTCATCATGGTGTGTGTGTATTTTCACTTTCTAAGAAATACAAAGTGAAAACCGACCTGTGTCTTCCGAAATGGACAGCCGTCGATAGCAGAAGTCAATATGATATTTCTGCGTCCTCAAACTTGAAGCTACAGGTTATCAGTGCATATTTTATTAAATGAGAAACTGAATGCTTATTCGTTATATTTTTGTGTTTACTGAAGATTCAGTTCATCAGTTATCGGTATAATAGGCTATTCCGGTTATCCGATTATAATTACATGGATGTAGGAATGAAAAATGCACATTTTCATCTCCTCCTTTTGAGTCATATGAGAAACAAGATGCGTCATTTATCACTTTATAATTCGTTACATAAATTGTGCATTCAAAATATAGGCTGTACTTGGAAGCACCCTAACAAGTAACAGCAAACCTGCTATGAACAATGATTTAAGTGTGGTTATAAGAATATTACATTTCAAGGCCTAACTTTACAAAATAAATGGAGGCAACAAAGTAGAGAGGTAAGTACCTACATTTGCCAGAAAGAGAAAAAACAAAGAGAGTGAGAGAGAAATAGAGAGAGAGAGAGAGAGAGAGAGAGAGAGAGAGAGAGAGAGAGAGAGAGAGAGAGAGAGAGAGAGAGAGAGAGAGAGAGAGAGAGAGAGAGAGAGAGAGAGAGAGAGAGAGAGAGAGAGAAAGAAAGAAAGAAAGAAAGATAGATAGATAGAGAGATAGATAGAGAGAGAGAGAGAGAGAGAGAGAGAGAGAGAGAGAGAGAGAGAGAGAGAGAGAGAGAGGGGTGAAAGAAGTGCGAAGAAGGGAGGCAGATGGGAACAGGAAGAAAGTGATAAATGGAAGGATGTTGACAACGGAAAAGACAATGGAAGTTAGTGGGTTGAACCAAACATGAGTAAATAAAGACAGACAATGTGATTCGATTTTCCGCGTAGAATGTTCCTCGCTAAAGCACTTCACACCATTAATTTCATCGAAAAGAAGTACTTTTGGAGGGCTTGAATTAGAGTTCAACCTCAAGGCGACGTAAGGCTATGGAAGTTCAGCTCAGGAAGTTGGTCGAAGGTAGCCATGCTGGATATCATTCGCATGGGTAAAAATAATCGACATTTTGAACCGTTTAGGCTGCAGCTGTTCACTTGATATGCGTTAGATCAGTCACCTGATATACTTACCTATACCTTAGGGTAAGTGGCTCCTATGACGCACACTTCCTAAAAGCGCACACCAAGAACTTTTTTTAATGTAGTTCCTTCAGCAGAAGCCAGGAACGAAAAAATCAGCTGTCAATCACTTCCAGCGACATTTGTGCTGCGTGTGGACGGCGGTGGGGTGTTGTCGGCTCAAAAGGTGAGTAGTTATGGCGGATATTGTGATTGAGGTGCAATGTTTCTTCAGCAAAAAAGTGCCTGAAGCAATAATGCATGTTTTAAGACGCATGCACTTCTCGCGTAAACCTGAATAGGCCGGGAAGATCGATGGGCACTGACCGGATGGCAATGAAACGGGACTCAGTTTAGGCGTGCATGCTTTACCCAGAATACGTCAGTGTTGACGGGAGGGGGCTGAATGTCAGGTGTGCGTGTTTAGGGCAACTGGTTCTGCAATGACGCACACTTTCAGTGCTGCAAATGCGCACAGTACATTTGATGATTATCTAGCCTTCTTTCTTACAAGGAACAGCTTATATCACGATGAATTGACATGTTAGTCATTGGCACAGTGTAGAATGCGGCATTGAGCTCCACTCCCGGCGGTGGAGCTGGCAAAACGGCGGTGGAGCTGGACGCCGGGCCCGGGCGCTCGGCAGGTGACGCCGGACCCGGGCGCTCGGCAGGTGACGCCGGACCCGGGCGCTCGACTGGTGACGCCGGGCCCGGGCGCTCGGCAGGTGACGCCGGGCCCCGGCGCTCGGCTGGTGACGCCGGACCCGGGCGCTCGGCTGGTGACGCCGGGCCCGGGAGCTCGGCAGGTGACGCCGGGCCCGGGCGCTCGGCATGTGACGCCGGGCCCGGGAGCTCGACTGGTGACGCCGGGCCCGGGAGCTCGGCAGGTGACGCCGGGCCCGAGCGCTCGGCTGGTGACGCCGGACCCGGGCGCTCGGCTGGTGACGCCGGGCCCGGGAGCTCGGCAGGTGACGCCGGGCCCGGGCGCTCGGCATGTGAAGCCGGGCCCGGGCGCTCGACTGGTGACGCCGGGCCCGGGAGCTCGGCAGGTGACGCCGGGCCCGAGCGCTCGGCTGGTGACGCCGGACCCGGGCGCTCGGCTGGTGACGCCGGGCCCGGGAGCTCGGCAGGTGACGCCGGGCCCGGGCGCTCGGCATGTGAAGCCGGGCCCGGGCGCTCGACTGGTGACGCCGGGCCCGGGAGCTCGGCAGGTGACGCCGGGCCCGGGCGCTCGGCATGTGAAGCCGGGCCCGGGCGCTCAACTGGTGACGCCGGGCCCGGGAGCTCGGCAGGTGACGTCGGGCCCGGGCGCTCGGCATGTGAAGCCGGGCCCGGGCGCTCGACTGGTGATGCCAGTAGATACTGAGTCAGTGAAAAGGTTTCGAGTTCGTGATGTGTTCATGATGCGTTCATGTTCATGGTGTGTTTCATGATGTGTCGAGTTCAAAGTTCATGATGTGCTCATGGTGTTCAACTTTAAAATAAAGTGATTTGATCAATACCTCGACATGTTTATTAAACCTGTTGGAATTGTTCTTGTGCGCATTTGAGGCAGCTGAATGTGCGTCATAAGAGCACCGGTGCTCTATTAGCGCACGTTGGACGTTGGTGGAGGTTTTGCCTTATATGTCATAAATGATGAAGGAACGCTGGAACATAAAAGTCAAATCAAGGAAGCAAATGCTTATGAAAACTGCTTGTGACCATTTTATCAGCAAAACAGGTTTCAGTAAGTCTCAAAAGCAGTTTTCCTACTAGGTGTGCGTGATAGGAGCCACTTACCCTACCTAAAAATGAGGTTAATACATTCGATATACTCTCACGGGAAAATGAGCAATCGATCCAAAACTTTCTCCTTATTCATTGTATGGCCAACGCGACGCGGAGCGAGCGCAAGATATCTTGTTATCATATAATTTGTTTCGGTTGTTCAGGCCCTTTTCGGTCTACTGATACCATTGCAGGGCCATGGTATGAGATGATCAGATGAAGACATTATGCTTCGTCGACCACAGACTGGCGCACTACCCGCGGTAGCTGAGTCAATCTGTTTGAAACGGGAGTGCCCACTTGCGACATGGCACCCAGACAAAACTCTCAAAGGGTCACTTCGAAGAGGTGCTTCCCTATTCCTAAGATCTGCCTCCCACCGGATGGCAGGGAAGATGGATGCATAGTGTATTTATGTTCATGTTAACTGTCCGGTTCTGGAAAGCTGGGCTCGGTTTTGCGTAGGCAGAGGAGCGCTCCTGTATAGGCCAGTCACAGGATGCAGCCTGTGGGCGGACGGCGCTCAGGCTCCGCCCTGCCATCTGTCGTCGGTGTACGGTACTAATCCGACAACCAGACGACAGAGGTGGCGCAGAGCGTACTGGACACTTTCACAGAGGTATTTTCTTTTAAGATTATTACATTTGACACGGTCTACCTAATTTTTTTGCCTATTTCTACCAGTGTCCAGGCATAGATGAATCAAGCTGCAGTGCTACATATACTACATAATACATATGCATTAACAGATTTATTCAACTATTAAAGGAAATAGTTCACTTTTAACATGGGGTTTTGAACTGGAATAGCAGTTTCGTAGCTTGAGCTGAGACTAGCACAAATCAGGAGCTTTTACGGCTCAATGATCACCCTAGACGAAGATACGAGTATTCCATTTCTCGTTCCGAAAGGAGTGCCTTGCAGAGGAATGTGTGCCTTGCACAGGAATGCAGCCACGTCTGACGTCATCGTCAGCCAATCAGCATGCTGCTCACAGCCAATGCAGTATACGTAGGTTTGAACTACGCGATATGATTGGTCAACACGTAATAAGCTTCCGCGTCAAACATTATTTTACGTAGAATATAGTTCGTCCTATATTAAAATATAGAAAAAAAATTGTTTTTACAAAAAGGTTTTATTTTATTTCATGATCATTTTGAGCATAAAAAATCATAAATCAATAGCAAAATACTAATTTCAGGAAAGTGAACTGTTTCCTTTAATGTTTATTGTTTTGAATCGGAATGCTGCGCGATGGTTGTCATTCAGGTCTTGACCACAAACAAACTCGTTATCTTTCAGGACCAGCTTTTGTTTCCTTTATTACATACCTACACATCCCCGTCCCGGTTGTTCGTTATCACTGCAGAAACTGGTGATGGCAGATCCGATGGGATCAAACCCTTGACCTTTGAGTAACCGTTCGAGTGGCTGGGTGGCCCTCTCCCGACCCAACGGGACGGGCTGAGCAGCTGTGGTGCACCAATCGGTAGTCGACTAAGCCTTACATCTCCATCCCTATTCTCTCGTCCCATGGCTCTCCGGTTGTCTCAGTAGACCAACAGGATCACAAAAAGGCTGTCGAAATGTGATGTTTAGCTATAATTATGCATGCATAATGCATTGCATGTACCAATGTCATTCATTATGAAACCTCTGTGCAGATATAGGAAGTGCAGTCCCGACGTATTTATTGTGTTGTTCTTGAGACCATAACTATCCAAATGTGTGCGGATCTTTGCAGTGCTGCGAGCTCAAATGGTGTTTTCAACTCGTAACGACAACCATGCAACGGCCAGGAAAGATGCATGTTTGCAGAGTAAGCATAGGTTGGAGCCTCATAAATCCAAGTGACTGCAATAAACTAGCCGTTTCTTGTTTGCAAACAAACATTTCAGTACGATATATGTAATGTGTTATTCTTGAGACTGGGTATAGTCGGCATGTGGTTACTTACACTGATATCACTAGCCTCAAGGTTTGAAGCGCTGCGGGCGCATGTATCTAAAAAAGCACATTTGAAATCTCCTTGAATTTCGCTTCCTTGTGTGCTTCTATAGGGCCTATGCTTGTCAAAAACAGCTGTTTAAAGTGTTCTTTCACTTTCTTGCGAGGAAAAATATTTTGTCAATTTCTGAGCTCAGGAGAGGCAAAAAGTACCGAGAGGGCACCATCCCGTGGATCCACCTTTGTCATTGACTGACAGAGCTCATTATCCATTGTGTTTTCTGAAACTCAAGCAAACTCATTATTTTACTCCCCTAATGCAGATGCTTATAACACGAACATCCGTCAAAATTCCATATTGCAATTTACTTTAAAAGGCATGAGCAAATGTCGGTATATGCCTTACAATCGCGATGTTTCGCTGGTCACTTCTATAATATACGTTGCCGTAGCATTGGGCGATTTTCTGCTAGCTTTTGGTGATTCTGCCGCTTCTACCTGTACTGTACCATTTACACTTGGCATAGCACTTGCACATGCCAGTCACACTGCTGCATTGAAATCCCAATGACAAGGAAGTCACGGCAGTATGCGATAGCATCTTTATATGACACCACTTAGCACACTGCAAATTAGCCGCTATGGCCGACATCTGTTTTATACGGCTCCTCTCAATCGCCCTGGCCTTGAGTGACATCACTGAGTGTCTCTTCACGCTGGCCGCTGCCCTTGTTGTGGCGCCGCCGGCTGCTGCACGGTTTGTGGCGGAACCACTGATACTGATCTGCGATGGACGTGCCGGGGGGGGGGGGAGGGCCGGAGGGGAGGGACGGATGACCGGGACCCCTGAAGAGTCGGCGCTGACTGGGACAGTCCAGGACATGACGTCTTCGATAACTACCCTGGTTTTCAACAATGTTTCATAACGCTTCTTCGATCTAGAGGCGAATGGTGCGAAATTCCCGCACAGCTAAACCCCGTATCGCTAGAGATCTTCTTGGGTCGTCATTGTTGATGGATGGTAGACTTATGGGCCTCTGCGTCATGCTTTATGGTAATCGTCAAGTTCGGGTATGTACGTACACACCTACGAACGTCACCTAAACACTGAATATGTGCTTTCCCTTTAGATGCCAAGGAATGTGTGGTAGTTTATCAACGTCCTACTGGTGCCGTTTACGCTACAAACTCATCAATCGTTGCGCTGGTTGTGTAGGGTTGGTGCATAAATGCTATGCAAGTGCGCAGTGCACACTTCCTTGGGGTGAGTTGTTTTCGATTACGTTGATTTACCGGTGACAGAAACGATCTGAAAAGCCCATTGAAGGGACTGACCAGCAGATGACCTGTTGGCTATTTTACGTCGTGGTCTATCGGTTGGTCATGCTGAGGATTTAGTAGAGTTGCATGGCGCCTCTTCATGCCTGCATCCGGCTGATAGCAATCTGTAAGCAAACGTGTTATTAATTTCTATTGGGCCGGGGCGCACCTATCCTTTTGATGAATTACATATCTCTCAGGCATATTGAAGTATATTGAAGCATTTCTGTCCTTTTTAGGTTATTGCTAATGATTGCCTACATAAATTGCTAACTTGCTCTGTCTATAAATTATATGCCTATCCAGTGTCTAGGCCATTAAATGCCATACCTATTCTAACCTAACCCTCAACCGGGAAGCTGTGAGGCGCCGCAAAATCCTAGGAAATTAACCTTTCCACGTATAGCCGGAAACCGTCCGCCCCGCCCATTAACTTTAATTTCGGCATGGGCTCTCACCATCAAGAGTCCATTGTTCTCAGACCGAGCTACTCTCAGTGAAGTGTGACAGCCACTAGCCAGTGATGTTAATTGACCCTTTTCGCGTAGCTAGCCAGTAGCCGCGTTTACATAGGGCTAGTTGCCAGATAGTGGAATTTCCACTAACAGAGGGTTCCCGAGAAATACGCCATGGCCAATATCCTGGACGCAATTCGGTGTGCAGACGAAAATATGCATGTGAGTGCTAGAAATTCGTAAATTACATTATTTCATTGACTGTTTTTGTTAAAAACACGTGATAACAAGCTCAGCAAATCTATTCATGGTGGCTTACGTGGCAAATTGGCTTTCCTTTGTGGGATAATGCCATTTTCATTAGCTCTACTTTGATTAGCGTATGACAGGTGTTCGTGTAAAATAAGCAATTTTACCTATTTCCTTCATCAGTTTGGTAGCTGAAACAGCTACCAATTTACTTCCACTATGACAGTTTCCAGTAACATATGCTACTGATTGGCTAATATTAGCCAATCAGATCTCTGGAGTTCCCCGCAGTGCGTTACAACTATGACGCGGCAAAGACATATTTGGACATATCATTTCTATATTGATATGCCTATCTACACTGCATTGGCCTTGCGTTGCGTGGATGTCATCAAGTGAAATATTTTGGCCTAAGGTCAGTGAGACGCTAGTCGCTACTCTTCTATACGCTATGCCCTTTTTCAATATGAATACGGCGTCGTGTTCTGACTGCAGACTCCTGGTAAGTTTGTGCAGGTCTCACGGAAGGGGCGAGGGCGCTCTTTCGCTTTTCGATCCAGCAGGCAACAACAATGATTTTTTGTAAAGGAGTAGGAGTGGAAGTCACAAATTTATTTAAAAGTTGGTAAAGTTGTTTTGGTTTAAAAGTTTGTGCATTTGCCTTGTCAAGGGTATGGAACCTCAATATATTGCTAAGTCATATTTCCAGGATGTTGATAGGTATGTTTGGAAAAAGATGTTTTGATAATGTCGAGAAATGTAGCAAGGACTTTCCTATCTTCAAATCAGTTGCTCGCTACAGTTTCATGATTTTAAGGTGTGCATGAAATAATGAGAAAAGGTAAAAACAAAAATATGAATAAAAATTTTGTTAATTCATGATGCATGTTAGATTTTTTTTTCGTTGATTAAAGCAAGGCTTGCGACTGAACCATAATGTACATTGACTGATGCGCAGTGTCCCAAAATTTGTAGATGTGGGTGGGAAACGACATCGAAATGCAAATCATTTTCCACTCTTGCCTCCAGTTTTCAAGCCCAATTTTCCACTCCCAATCCCACCGAGAAGGAGCAATTGCGGGAATGGTTGTTTTACATCTGTCACAATTGTAGATAGATTAATGTTTTTGATCATTTTCCCACTCTTTTTGGGCCTTACCTGACCGACAATTTTCACTCTCATCCTTTTTTTGGTCAGCAATTTTCCCCTCTGACACCCAAGCAAAAATATGATTTTGGTACACTGCTGAGTGCTCCGAGTACCTACAAAACCAACAGCATGATGAATGGCTGAATTCTGTCCGAGTGGCTGCATTACCTAGTTGCATTTTTTTCAATTCACCACACTCCTGTATCATGCAGGCATGGGAGTTATTTCAGAATTAAAATTAATATTTAATATATCTTGTTTATGAGACTCCTCACGGGCCAGACTGGAAAACATCCATACACTACGCCGGACGCCCGTGAGACCATCTTGCGCCGAATTTCGGCGCAAGCGATTTTGCGCCGAAATTTCTGAGTGATTTGCTCCAAAAATTAGGTGGCTATTTGTGCGAAAATTAAGCCCTTTTCATATAAAGCACATGTACACATATACTGATCAAGGCTATATCAACCAGGCAGAGTGTTTCGGGGCTTTGTACACTATCCCATGTTTGAGCGTCCGAATTAGTTTTTATTTCCACGTAAACCCAATACCTCGACGGGAGCAAGCGAGGGCCCGGTAGCGGAGCAGCACGTGCTCCGCGTGCTGCTATGAGACTCCTCACGGGTATGGTTATGGCTGCTGGCAGGCTGTAGCCAGCCTTTGTCAGTAAGGGATTGGCTATGCATGGTTTTGTGCGTACATATGATTTCAGACCAAATTCTGCCCTAGCCCAGTATGTGTGCTTAGAATGTGGAGGGCATGCCAACATGTTCCTCTCAGCGGGGACTATGTCCTTGTGAACCCTTCCATTCAGAAGATTCAGATCAAATTGATAACATAAATCCTTGGCTAGAGTGGTTGCTGGGGTGCTAAGACTTAAAATATGCGCTAATGTCAGGTGTCAGCCAGTAGCGGCGGAACACCTTCAATTAGGGGGGGGGACACTGCCGACTTTTGGTCCAAGTCCCATTCTTTCCATGCAACGCCCATAGGGCTAATGTTAAAATGTCAAAGCCAAAGGGGGGCACGTCACGGTGCCCCGGTGCCCTCCTCGTTCGGCCGCCCATGGTGTCTGCTCAAGCTACAGAGCTGCCATTCCAGCTGTTCTAAACCCCATAATACAAGTGGTATTTCTCCTGACAGCTGAATCCTCTCCAGTGACAGCTGATCCTCGCCATCTGATCCTCCCCAAAGACAGCTGACACTCCCTGGTGGGGGATGACCTTGCCCGGTGGCTGGTGGCAGCGAACCCTTCCCAGTGATAGCTGACCTTCCCCGGTGGGAGGTCACAGCTAACCCCTCCGACGGATCACCCTCCCGGTTCTGAGCCCCGGCGTCACTGCCTCCCATTGACAGACTTTTCTGGCGGCAGCAGAAAAGTACTCCAGCCCAGCAGACTCCAGCCGAGCCGCACCCAGTGGCGGCCGACGCCGAGCACGGCGGGCGTTGCGGCGCGCGCCGGACGCTTCACGCAACGTCATCGCGTCGCTCGCCACCGAGCAGGTCCAGTTTCGGGCTTGCCGGCTCGTCGCTGATAACAGACTGCCATTCTCGCGGATGGCGGTGCCTAGCTGCGCCAGCGGCCGGTCGGCGCTCCAGACGGGTCGCGCCGCCGGCCAGCCCACCGCCAGGCACTGCACCAGTAGCGGCCGCGCCTGCTCGGCCAGTACCAGTCGCGAGAACGAGGCTATTTTTTCGTGCCGCAATGTTTGTGTTGGGCCGATAGAGCAGCGCTCGGGATGGCGCGCCCTGCCCGGCTTCGTTGACGGCCGCCACCCACACCTCGTAGCTCTGGTGGTGGTCTAGATCCTTCAGCTTCATCTTCAATCGCCCGGCCAGGCCGGGCGGCCGCGCCGCCCAGACCGCCGTAGAGGCCGGCGGCCTCTACAGCTGCCGATCCACCGGCAGCGACGGGCGCACCGCCACTGGACTCGTCGACGTCAGCGTTATCGAGCCGCCGCGGATCGCGCCGTTTAGCTTACCGGCGTCTCTGGAGGTGGGCGACCGGGCGCAGGTCTCGTGTCTGGTGACCTTCGGCGACCTGCCCATCACCTTCAGCTGGCCGCGCGGCAACCATTCGCTGGCCGTCCACCGCCTGGAGACGGTCGGCGCAGAGTTCTACAGTAGCCTGGTGTTCCAGTGCGTGCGAGCCGACCAGGCTGCGGCCAACGCGGTAACCGGCAGCCGCCACTCGGACTCGGCCGAGCTCCGCGTCAGAGTGCCGCCGCGCTGGCTTCACCAGATGGTGGACAGGGAAGTGGCACTGGGCGGCAGCGTCGTGACTTCAACTGTTCGGCGGCCGATCAGCCACCGTTTATTGTCTCATGGACTGGACTTTCACTTCAGCCGCCGCGCTCCGGGGCTCCGCCAACAGGCGGCTCATCCTCCGTCGACAGGCGGCTCATCCTCCCGCGGGCGGCGCCGACGGCTGCCTGTCGCCGCTGACGGTCGCCGAGATCGGCGGCAGAGAAAACGGCTACAGCGCCGACAAAGGCGTGGACGAGCCGCTGCGGCGCGCCGCGCCGCACGGCATTACCGTGCCGGCTCGTTTCCAGCAGCGTCAGAGAGCCGCCTCGGTGGTGTCTGGCGCCGTTCGGTGACCGGCCGCTGCAGCTGAGCTGGTACCGGCGCAGCCATCTGCTGGCGACCCCGACCGAGCTCCGGTGACCCCGGCGGACGGAGACGTCACTGTGCAGGTAACGGCTGCGGACGGCTCCTCCCAGCTGACACTGACGGCGGCGCGACGGAACGACGGCGGCACCTACACGTACGCAACAGTCACGGCGAGGACAGCACCGCGCGGCACGTGATAGTGACGGAGCGGCCGGAGCCGCCCTCCGATCGGCGGCTGGCGTCCGTCACCTTGCGATCCGTGCTGGTGGCCTGGCCGCCCAGGTACGACGGCAACAGCGTCGTGGCGCACTACGTGGTTCAGTGCGTCGCCGAGCCGCCGGCCGGGTCTGGCAGCTGGGAGTCAATGAGACAGTGTTGGCCCGGCAGCGGAGTGCGCTGGTGGCCGGCCTCCAGCCCAGCGCCTCGTACCGACTGCATGTGTTCTTCGTGAATCGGCACGGCAGCAGCGAGCCCAGCGGCGCGCTGAGGGTGCACACCGAGCCGGAGCCGCCCGGCGGGCCGCCGCTCGGCGCCCGGCTACGACCTGCCGGGCCGCGCACCCTGCGGCTGACGTGGAGCCCACCGCCGCCGCAGTCGCTGACCCACGGACGGATACAGGCCACCTACGTCCGGCTGGTCGACCAGATCACCCTGACCAGGTCCGTCTGCCGACCGGAGCTGGTGCTGCTCCTCAAACACCTGCAGCCCAACACGGCATACTCAGTCCCGATGAGCGCCTGTAACCGAGCCGGCCAGGGTCCTGCCAGCTCGCCCGTCACCGCCACCACAGAGGAGGGAGTGCCGGAGGTGGCGCCGCGTCAGCTGACCTGCCGGGTCGTGTCACCCTCCTCCATCGGTCTCAGCTGCCTGTGGCTGGCCGGCGGCGCGAGGGCCCGTTCCCGGCCGACCTGGACGTAGCCGAGTTGTGCAGTCTGCTGCCGGTCACAGTCTACCAGCTGTTGGTGAGCGCCCACAGCGCGGCCGGCACCACAGAGTCTACCACCCGGCTGGCCATCCACGCCGCAGACGGAGCAATGATATCTCCGCTGCCGCCGCCAGAAAAGTCTGTCAATGGGAGGCAGTGACCCCGGAGCTCAGAACCGGGAGGGTGATCCGTCGGAGAGGTTAGCTGTGACACCTGCTGAAACGGGACACCTGCTGAATCGTCAGCTGACTAGTGACGTCCTTAACTCCAGAGGTGCTGTCCTGGACGTGGAACCTGCCGCCCAGCTGGTCGGCGCTGACGCCGTCCCTCGTCCAGGTGACAGCCGGCGGCGGTGACGAAGTGGCCGCACAGGTGAATGTGACCGCAGTGTCCACCACCGGCTGCACCGTCTGCTGAACCAGCGACAACAGCAGCCGAGCCGGCAACGCTCCGATGCTGACCTGGGTGGTGGCGAGGTCATCGGTCACGTGACACTGGTACATGCCGGCCACGGAGCGGTTGCCGCCGGTCAGCTGCAGAGCCGGCCGGCTGGCGGCGGCGGGCAGACGGCGGCCGTCCTTGAACCAGACGATGTCGCTGGCTGCCAGGGGCGGCGTCACGTGACAGGTCAGCTGAGCGGGCTGTCTGGTGGTCACCAGCAGCTGACCGGGCTCGATGACAGCGCGGCGTGTCACTGTCACCTCCAGTCGCGTGTTCCGCGCCGCGCTGCCCACCTCCGAGCTCGGCGATCTCGGCATACGCCCGCGTCCCCTGACCTGACCCGGCGCACCACCAGCTGCTGGCCACTGACCTCGACATGACCAGAGTGGAGCAACGGCGTCAGCTCAGCGCCGCGCACCTGTTGTTGTTGTTGTTGTTGTGGTTCCATCCAGCCGCGTTACCGCGGTGTAGCCGTGCGGCTCTGGAGGTCCCTCACGGCGGCCGCCAGGGCCGCCACCTCTCCGTCGTCGCGGACGTCTTCCGGGCTCGGGAAAATCGTCCCGTACCTCCGGAGACGCCAGCCCATGAGGGCCGGGCACCGGAAGAAGAGGTGCCGGGGCGTGGCGGCCTCCTCCCGGCACACGGTGCACCGGGGTATGGTCATGCTGCATACCAAACGACGCGCCTTGACCAGGCGAGCAGTTTGGTACCACTTGCAAGTCTTTAGCACAATCATGTCGTGATTTATTGACAGAAAAACGATTTATGACGTCACATGACCTCAGATGACCTTTGCCGGTGCTCCTGTCAATTAGCGGCACCAGGATCATCACCGATGAGATAATCTTCCATAATACTGAAAGAATTGGGTGGTTTTGACTCGTTTACACGAAGCAGGAGGCGTTTCAATATTTTCCCATAGGCTTGCAATGTAAAGGTCACGAGTCTGGCCTGACCTCAGGTCACAGATATGAAAATTCTGAGATATACAAATTGCACATACTGGTACTCAAACTAAAACCTGAAGAGAAGAAATTGACGGTCAAAAACTCTAGCTCTGGCGTGATTGCAAACTTTTCTGAGGTGGGGTCACCAAACCGCCTCTGGTGACCTGACCTGACCTGACCCGGCAACTTTTTTTGTCAAAATGTGCGCAATGAATGTTTTAAAAAGTCACCGAGTATGAGCTTTCAGTCTTGCGGCGTTGGGCAATGGCACAAGAAAAACCTGAATGGGGGGCCTTAAAGCCCCCCCCCCCCCCCCGCCAGGAATAGGGTTAAAGAAAATAATGTATTTTACTTGACGAGAACGGTGTAAAAAATCCTCCAATAATAGTAACCAGTAATTACTTCTATGATATACGTATGAAGGTACCTATTTTGCAACTGTGTCAAAGCACAAAAGAACAGCATTCTGACAGCTCACTGTGTTATGTTGAAATGGCAAGTTTGGTCAAACTTGGTCAGTGCTGAACTTTGATTTTAATTGCTAATTGTTTTGTCATTTCAGAGTGTTAATGGAAACAGACGACACTGAGCTGGGGCCGGATGCAGGAGGCGACGGACGCTGTGGTGCGCTGGGCAAAATAGTCCAAGATGCTGGTAGCGGGTGAAATACGCAGCTGCTCGTCGTCTCCTAGAGCGCCGCGGACGCCGTGGACTGCGCCATCAAAGTCGACGAAAAGTCGGCTCCAGCAGCCGACCGTCTCAAACTACTCGGAGCCACCCCCTCAACCTGCTCCTTCACTTCGGGGCCCATTACCGCAGTCTCCGCTCCCGAGTGCGCCCGGGATCCAGCAGCTTCGCAAGCGGACAGCGCGGGGCTGGGGACTAGAGGAACGACAGCTCTGCGCTGTAGCGTCTGGATACGTCCGTGGAGTGCTGGTGCACGCGGCCGCCACCTGGCTCCTGGTGACGCCACAATCCCACGTGGAACTCCTCCAGAGGGAGATGCGGGCGGTGACCCGTATATCACCGGCTGCCCCTTGTTTACCCCAGCCAACGCAGTGATGGCGGAGGTCGGACTGATGCCAGTGCCCGCTGGCCGCCCGGCGAGACGTGCTGGTAGCGAAGCTCTTCGCCAAGGCGCACGCGCTCCCCGAGGGCAAGCCCTCAGGACTATCGCGGAAGATGGGCCGCCCAGCCGACTGAAGTCGATGACTGGCTGGCGTGGGGTGGGGCACGAAACCTGGCGAGCGGCTGGGATAATCTCTGATTCATGCTCGTGTCGCCAGTCGCGAGTGACATCTGTGTGCGGCGCGCGCGTCCAAGATGGCGGGCGGCGATGAGGCGCAGTCGGCCGCCGCCGCCGAGAAGCCGTCTGAGATGGAGCTACTTCGGGGCATGCTGCAGCAGCAATTGGAGCTGGCTGCAGCGGCAGCGCGACGTGAGGAGCGGATGGCCGCGCTGTTGGAGCGGGTGCTTCCCGGCCCGACGGCCGTGCAGGACGCCACGGCACCCGCCCAGGCAGCCGCGGGGCCCGATTCCGGCGCCCGGCCGCGTGCACGCATGCCCGCCGCCGGCACGCCCACGCCCCGGCTGGCGGCTACCGCTACCCTCAAGGAGTTTGAGGTCTGGAAAGAGAAGTTCTCCGGCTACTGCCTCCTCACCGGCGTCCACGATCTCACCGAGGCTGAGCAGCGGGCCGCCCTGCTCGCTGTTCTCGACGACGACTGGGCCCGCGTGGTCCGGTTTGGCCTGCCCATCCCGGCCGAGGCGTCCATGGCCAATGTAATCACCGCCATGCACACCCACCTTCGGCGGCAGCGGAACGTGGTGATCGACCGCTGCGAGTTTAACATGCGGATGCTGGAGCCAGGCGAGTCAGTGGACGATTTTATCTGCGCCCTGAAGGAGATAGCGTCCTGCTGTGATTTTTGCCCGAACTGCACCGATGATAGGTTCCGAGACCATCTGGTGGTGGGCACCAGTGATGACGAGGCCAGACGCCGCATGCTGGAACTGCCCGATCTGACCTTCCAGATGGCCGCCGACCTGTGCCGGGCGTCCGAGAGCGCCCGTCTCAACAGCTCGGCGATCCGTGGCCCGGGCGAGCCGTCTCTGCGCCGGCTCTCCGAGTACCGGCGACAGCGCGGTCGGCCGAGCGGCGCGGACTCGCGCTCGGCCGACCAGACCCGGCGGTGTGACCGCTGCGGTGCCGCGCAGCACACGGACGGTCGTGCCTGCCCCGCCCTGGGTCGCACCTGCCACCGATGGCCACGAACGGGACCACTTTTCCTCGGTCTGCCGGCATGCCGCGGGCACTGAAGAGCGGCGCCGGCAGACGCCTAGTTCCGAGCGCAGCCACCAGGGACAGGACTGGTGCTTCCGTAGCGCGAGCAGCAGCCGCCAGGGGAGGGGCCGGCGCCACCGTAGCGCAATCAGCCGCCGCCGTGTCAGCACGGCTGCCGACGCGTCGCACCGGCAGGTTTCGGTGCTGGCAGCGAATGCAACCACGAGAGACACGGGGAACCGGCAGCAGTCAGCGCCGCCGGCAGCCCGGACGCCGGGCGCGCGCCTCAACAGTGTGACGGCCCACCGGTCGCCGCAGGTCCGGCTACAGCTGCACCTGCCAAACGGAGTCAGGCGGACGACCGTATGGACGCCCGACACAGGCGCCGAGATATCAGCCCTCTCACTGCAACAAGCCGAGTCCATGGGAGTGAGCAGAGCGGACCTCACGCCCTCCACGGCTGTGCTGTGGGCCGCCGACAGCCGCCGGCTGGACTGTGTGGGCACGTACGCCCTCACCCTGCAGCTCGGTGACGTCATACAGACCGTGCAGGTGTCCGTTCTGCGAGCACTGCACTCACCACTGCTGTCGTGGCACGATTGTATCGGCCTGGGAATGCTACCGGCGAGCTTTCCCCGGCAGATTTGCCAGCGCGGCTCGGCAGCCGAGACTGGGACGGACGGTGGGGCACCGGAGCCGCCGCCGCCTGGCGAGCCGCCTGAGGCCCCCGCCGCCGGCAGACAGCCCGCACTACGGCGCTGCAGCGGCACGACGGCGGCACCTGAGGAGACCCGGGACATAAGCCGCGTCTCTGCCGCCGACCGGCCGGCCGCCAGCTCGGCCGGCGCCGACCCGACCGGGCGGGCGCCGCCGCCCGGCCCTACGCGCGCGCCGCCGCCCGGCCGCCGGTGGCACCCCCTCCGCACGGCAGCGGCGGGCAGATTTCGACAAATTGAAAGCCGAGTTCCCGAGGGTCTTCGATACGGAGTCGACCCTGCGGAAGATGACGGGGGAGCCGATGAAGATCGAGCTGACGGACGACGCCGTCCCTCACGCTGTGACCACCGCCCGGAATATCCCGTTCTGTTGGCGAGAGGACGTGCGACTGCAACTCGACGAGCTGATGGAAAAGGACATCATCGAGCCGGTGGAGCACCCCACAGACTGGTGTCATCCGATCGTTCCTGTGGCCAAGGGGTCGTCAGACGGCACAGTGTCCGGCTGTCGGCTGACCGTGGACTTCACGAAACTGAACCGGTTCGTGAAGCGACCGACGTACCCGGTCCGCTCGCCTCAAGACGCACTCGCCTTCGTCTCACCCGGCGCTGCGTACTTCACCAAGCTGGACAGCAAGGCGGGGTACCACCAGGTCCCCATCCGGCCAGAAGACAGAGACGAGACCTGACGTGTTTTATCACGCCGTGGGGCCGCTACCGGTACCTGAGGGCTCCAATGGGAATCGTCAGCTCTGGCGACGTGTACAACCAGCGCGGTGACGCCGCGCTCGGCGACATCCCGCGCACGTGTAAGGTCGTGGACGACGTCCTGGCCTATGACGCTGACTACGCCGCCCACCTGCAGCACGTGCGGCAGATTCTGCTAAGGTGTGACCAGCACGGTATCACACTCAACCCGGACAAATGTCAGTTCGCGGAAGACGAGGTCGAATTCTGCGGCTTTCGCATCAATTCGGCTGGCTATACCGCCGACGGCAAGAAAGTCCGTGCCATCCAGGCCTTCCCCAGGCCGGGCAACATCACCGACCTACGGTCGTTCCTCGGCCTGGTGACCCAGCTCGGCGCCTTCTCCCCAGAGGTCGCCGCCGCCGCCTAGCCGCTGAGACAGCTGCTGCGGCCGCGGAACGCGTGGCTGTGGACGCCAGGGCACAAGCAGGCGTTCAGCGCGGTGAAGATGGCACTCACGTCGCCTCCCGTGCTCGACTTCTTCGACCCTCGCCGCCGCACAGTCCTTGAGACTGACGCCGCTCGCTCCGGCGGCCTGGGCTACTGCCTGCTGCAGCAAGACGCCGCAGGCCGGTGGCGACTGATCCAGTGCGGCTCACGCTTCCTATCGGACGCCGAGTCGCGGTACGCCGTGATCGAGTTGGAGCTGCTGGCCCTGGCCTGGGCCTGCAAGAAATGCAGCATCTATCTCGGCGGGATGCAGCGGTTTGAAGTCCTGACCGATCACCGGCCGCTCATCCCGATCCTCAACAGTAAGAGCCTTGCGGAGATCGAAAATCCGCGGCTCCAGCGGCTACGAGAACGGCTGGCGCCGTTCAACCTGCTCGCCATCTGGCGGCAAGGCAAGCTGCACGCCATCCCGGACGCGCTGTCGCGCGCGCCGGTGGATGACCCGGCGCCTGAGGACGAGGAAGCCGAGAGGGACGCCAGCCATCAGCTCGCCAGCGTGCTCTCACGGCTGGCCACCGACGGGGCGGACGACGGTCCCAGCCCGTTCAAAGACGCGGCGCTGACAGAGGTGCGCGCCGCCGCCGCCGCCGATCCGGAGCTCATCGCACTCACTGACCTGATCCTGAACGGGTTTCCAGAGCACCGGTCACAGCTGGACCCGCGCCTCCGACCGTACTGGGGAGTTCGGGACCGGCTGGCCGTGGACGACGGCCTGGTGGTGTGCGGCCAGCGGCTCGTGATACCGCCCAGTCTGCGGCGCGCCACGCTCGAGCGCCTGCACGCCAGTCACCAGGGCGTCGAGCGCACCAAACGCCGCGCGCGGCAGGTAGTCTACTGGCCGTTCCTGGACAGTGACATTGCGAACCATGTCGGAGCGTGCCCGGCCTGCCAGCAGTACCTGCCCAGTCAGCAGAAGGAGCCGCTGATGCCGGAAAAGACGCCATCACGAGTGTTTGAGGCTGTCTCCGCTGACTACTTCGCCTGGGCCGGCCGCACGTTCCTGGTATACGCGGACCGGCTGTCCGGGTGGCCGTTTGTGTCGCACGTGGCCGGCGAGGCGACTGCCAGAGACCTGAGGCCAGTTTTACCAAAAAATACCAGCCGGCCGCCGAAATAAAATATCCAGCCGAAAAAATAGACGCCACACAGCAACGAGTTTCACCAACAAAAAATTCCAGCCGACTTCGGACGGAAATTATTTGTCGCCGGTAGTCAGCTGATATTCTGTTACGATATCAAATTACGATATGTCAAGGAGATTAAGAAATCATTTAAAGCATGTTTTCAATCAAATTGAAGCGTGATTTCTAATGCAAATGCTATATACATTTCGAAATATTATAATCGTAAATTATTACAATATTTTGAAGAGTAATAACAACAAAGTAGAGCATTATAAACTTTCATATCTATATTAACATTCTGGTGCCCAGCAAAAGCCAATACAATACACAACTACCAAATTGTAAACGTAGGCACGTCATTCATAAAGGTGACGTAAGTAAGCTTGCATTTAAGGGAAATTTAAGATGAATCTTTTTTCCTGTCAGCCTATTATATTAATTTTTACAATACCTTCAACTTGTTATGTACCTTTTTGTCTGTTTTTAGTCTCACCTTGTAGAAAATCATCGTGTAGACCGAGAACGCAATGTGTGGACCTCCAGCTATGAGGTGGGGACTATGTATATGAGACCCACTCCAGTGGCAGCGGAACACCTTCAATTAAGGGGCACTGCCGACTTTTGGTCCCATTCTTTCCATGCAACGCCCATAGGGCTAATATTAAAATGTCAAAATCAAAGGGGGGCACGGTGCCCCGGTGCCCTACCCGTTCCGCCGCCTATGAGTCCCGCTCCCGACAGATCCGGTAGCCGCACCTCTTTCCTAGCTTTCAAAAGAGCGGCAAATAAGCGGTCAGCATTGCTCCCAGAGACGCCACCTGAAGCTGGACGGACGACGGACAGTTCCGCTGCCGAGCGATTGAAGTTGAACTGCGGTGCTACGAGGCGGCTTCGCGTGCACTGCATTAGCACCTTCTAGCGGGAGTAAGAGGGCTAACGAACTCGCCAAGGCCTATATATGTAAAGCATTGTACAAAGGCGAGTGTCTTACCTTAGGAAAATACCTACCCAGATTAACTGCTGCACCGCGGTCATTGCAGGGCTGAGGGTACGTCGTTCGCTCCGCTTCGGCGAGGTGGAGGTCAGACTGCCCGGCTAGGTGGTTTTAGCCGATATGCAGGCCCCGTTTGCCGGGCCCGGTCGAGCAGAAGGAACGCCACACAGCAAAAAATATTTGCTCCAGGCCCGCTACACTGGTCCGGCTCGTAAGTCGTAACAAATTAACAATACCTGCGCTAGCGTCGTCGACCGTCGTTCGACTGCGCCCAGTACCGCTCAGTGGAGAGTCCTGCCGAACTCCTCTGCGTGTGCCCAGATCATTCGTTGCGCGCGGACACAATCGTCCGACGGAGACCGCTGTGCATTATGATCGGGTGGTCACCACCTTGGTCGCCGGCTTTCACACCCAGCCGAGCCGTCTGGCTACGCCCCAAATGATCGTCTAAGCCTTTCGATTGGTTTGTAACTCGGGTCTAATATCGAAACGTTTGGGAGTTAGGACATGTTAAATCCGTGTTCATGAACAAACATACATTATGCAACTAAAACGCTTTACTTACTTTAACTTTTCTAGGCTGATGACAAGGCATACATCTATTTCATTGCAATATTTCTAAAATGTAAATAAATCATGAGCAATGAGCATAAAAAACAACAGCGATCCACTAGAAGCTAGTGTGGAAATCCACTGACGTAGGTCGCCTCGTACTGGCGCAGCTCGTAGCTCGTCCAGCAGCGCCAGCGTCTCCCGCACCCGGCCGCCCGCCTGCACCATCAGCCGCTGGAAATTGCTGCGCTGCCGCTCCAACATTAGCTTGACCGCCTGGCCGGCCCGGCGGATGCGCGCCGTCCGACGCACGCAGTGTACGTCTTCAACAGCGCCGGGATGTCGTACGACACGACCGCGTCCACGGCGTCCACGTCAATACCGCGCGCTATAGCCTCGAGCACACCAGCGCGGCCATCTCAGCTAGCGCGCGCCGCCGCCGGCACGCCGGCACTACCCCACAGAACTCAGTCACGCGCGCGCCCAGCACAGACAGCGGTAGCTCCAGCTGGTGCGCCACCTCGTTCCAGTTGACCAACACGAGCGAGCGTCGCCAGTCGGGCTGTCGGAGCAAATGGTGCATCAGCAGCGGCTTCAGCGGCTGCGGCGCCACCACGTTGAACGACTCGCTCAGCTCGGCCGGCGTGGTGAACCTGCCGACGAACTGACCGGGCAGTGCGACGGCGGCGGCCGCCGTGCCGACCACCAGCAGTCGCGGCTGGAACAGCGACATTCGCTCCAGCTTCTCCGGCCTCCGGGTTCTGTGACAGGGTGGCCAAGAATGGCAGCTTCTGAAGCGGCAGGTGAGGCGCGCAGACGGCGGCGGCCGTCAGCCGGCCGGCGATGCAGGGCGGCGGGCCGTGACCGCCGCCACCCGCTCCACCGCTTTCAGCCAGCCCGTCTCGGCCATCTCGATCACCCGGTCGGCTTCGTCGATCACCAGGTAGCGCAGGTGCGGTAGCGAGAAGCCCTCGGCGCTGGTTATGTGATCCATCAGCCAGCCGGGAGTGCTCACCACGATCAGCCAGGGAGGCCGGACCGCGCGGCCCCACCGCCACCAGTTGGCGCCCCCTCGTGCCACTGTGTCTCCACCCAGCAGCTGGACGCAGAGCGGCGTGTCGGCGTCGTACTGGCGGAACACGGCGGGCACCGAGCGGCCGGCCGGCGCCGAGACTCAGAGGTCGGCCGGTGGCAGTGGCGACTCTGCGGCCGCCAGCAGCTCGGGCAGCACGGTCACCTGCACCAGGAACACCTGTTCGATGCCCTCGGCGGCCAGCCGGGCGCGCAGCTCGGGGCAGAGCGCCGGCAGATTGGCCGGCGCCGGCCGCCGGTCGCCAATCGGCTGCAGGTGCGCCAGCCAGTCGGGCAGCGCACGCGGTGCACGGTCTGTCGGCTCGAGCGCTCCACCTCGTCCAGCACGGTGAAGTCGTCAGCGGCGGCGTCTCCGTCCGACTCGGAGGTGTCCTCACTGTCGTTATTGGGCGACGGCGGCTGCCGCTGTGCGCTCAGTCAGGTCGGCCATCACAGCAACACTCGCCGATGATTGGCGTCATCGAAACCGTCGGACGATGGTGGATTCATCACCGTTTTTGCAGCAGAGACTGGAAAAACCTCAGCAATAAACAAGGAAAACCTTACAACATGCCACAGCCTGCAATTGTGCATATTGTTATTATATTTCTCACATGACAGAAAATATTGGCTGCTTTATTCTAGGAACTGGCATGAAAAACATAAGCTAAAATCAAGCTAAGTGAATTATTATTGTATTTCAACATGAGACTGGGAAAAAATCCTTGTCACTGTCAACATGACCAGTGTAACGGATGGGCTGCATGAACATTTCGGCGCATGATCTGAAAACTCTGTGAGCAGAAATTTCAGCGCTGAGGTGAACAAATAACATTTCGGCCGCAATTTGCCTGGTGCCTCCACAATTTTGCAAAACTAACTCACAATACTTACAGCCAGTTTTAACATGATCCCTGCATGACTCATGCATGCAAGATACACATGCATTCAATATCAGCACAGTGCACACACAACAGTTATGGATTCATTTAAATTTTACAACATTACTATTATTTTCTTTTCCTTCAATATTGGCAGCATGACTTGCTGAGCTCAGTGGCACAATCTTATGACAGCAAGTTTGTTCGGGTTCGCAACCATGCAAACTTTGCACGTTTGGCTTCAAAAACAAGCCTTTATACATTTCTTTCATGCTATTCAATTTCTTTTTTAAATTTACTGTCATTGATCTTGAAAATCTTGCCATTTTGGTCTTAGCCATGTCAATTGCACCTTCCCTATTCCGCACAGCTCAAGTAAGTTCCACCCAAAATGTAGTAGTGGTATCAGTAGTTGGCGCCTTGCATTGTCAAATGTAGCTGAATATGTGAAAACAGTGACATATTTATTTAAAATCTTGAGTCCAATGAGCCTACCCTCTCTGCCTCTCCTTCCAGCATTTGTTCAAGCACCTTCAATTTTCGAAAATGATCTTCCATCATTATTTTCCACTTCCGTGCGGCTCGCACAAGCAATGAACTTGTAAGCTGACCACTAGGCACTAGTTAATAATGTGCTATCATCTTGCTGTTGGGTGCTTGTAGCAAAAAGATAATATAAACGAAAAAACTAACACCACAACACCAAACACCAGTCTTGTTGGTTCCTTTTGGTCCTGCCTGGTGACAAAGGCTCTTTCTTTACGCAATATCATCAGTATTCCTCTTCTAATCTTGAAGCCCAGATCAGTTGGTGACATACCAGGGAAATAAGCTAAAATTAGAGCGCTCTATTTATTGCTCCTGCCCCATGTTGAAGAGATACCCCTAAAAGCGTGATCTTTTATCGGCCCTTACGCAGCAAGGCAGTAATTCTCAGACCGGTGGATGGTATCAATAGAAAGAGAATGCGTCAAAGATTAACATGAATAAATTAAAAATAACATTAAAATGCTAATTAAGCGTGGAAATTAGTCCCAAACATAAGCTAATTATTGCTCCTACCTCGGCGACGGCGCTCCCCGCAGTCAGCGGAGAAGCTAAAATAAAAGCCACCATCCTCCTCCGTAAGTCAATTATAGAGCGGCCGAGTGGGCCGATGCGGGGCCACCAAACTGAGGTGAGACGTGGCTAGCAATTGCAAACCGCCATAGAGATCAATATCTTAAGACGTACAATATGGGATGATTACTCTGAAGCTGGAGTGAAAGCATGAGTAGATTGCAAGAAACGAAATGCATAGATTGGTTGAATTATGTACAATAGGCACAGCTCAGATGAAGCCATTTCTATGATGTTGACATATGACATAACCCTTCCTCTCCTCACCTATGACCTAAGTGCATTGGCAGTTACCGGCATAGTTTTTGAGCACGAGTGTAATTCGCCATCGGACCGCAATGCATGTTGCTAGGCTGCTGCAATTACAACGAACATGCGAATACTGCCTTCATTTGTAGACGTTTGTTTTTTAGGCTGTCTTTGACGTGCAAGGGGGCATACCTGTCGACAACTTGAGTTTCTCCGAATTTCAAAAACTCCCAGAATTTCAACTCCTTATGCACTGTTGTAGGTACAGCTATGTTCACAAGTTTTCGTTTCCTCCTGTTCTAAAAAGGATATTTGTCGATTTCGTGCGTCGCTGATAGGAGGGTGCGTTTAATAATTAGGCCCAACGCTTTCTGCATCCGCGAGTACCTTCAAAAGGGAACAACAGTTTCCATTTATTACACTATGGGACATGTGACAAAATGACCACTGGAACACGCATGAAACGGAGCTCATATTCCTAAAAATGTCTACAATCACTTCTTTTCTGACACTATTAGCAAATACCATCTCAAGTTAGGTGGTTGACAGACAGTCAATGGAGATCTGAGGAGACTGAGTGATGCCAATTCACCACTTAACTGATAATGAGGGCCGAGGGAAGAGAAACATGCAACATGCACAACTGACAACTTGACAAGTGACAAAACACTACCACTATTGCGCAGTGCACAACAAATTACAGCAGCCAGCCCAAAAATGCTTTTGGTGGCTTATTGCAAAACAAGTCACTAATAAATGTCTTAGTTGCAGCTGAACACTGCACAATAATCACACTGTTCACACATTGAGTGAGATGCCACAGGTGGTTTGAATCACACTTTGGTTCAACTGCAAATCTGAAGTCAGAAGTGTTGTCAAGAGGTTCATGCCTCCATGATCACAGCACTTTGGTTGTGGTTGGCATAACACTTGTAGTCTGCAGAGTTCCACATGAACTGCAGACACCTCATCTGGTGGTCTTCATGTTGCTCAACTTCTTCAGGAGGCAAATGTCGACCACCCAGCGGAAGCATGGTCCTGCAGAAAAGAAAGATAATGCATAAGGTACAAACATTATCTGCTGAAACAGCCCTTCTGTTGGCTGTTATTAAACTTTTAACATAACATAACAACATGTGTTCCATGTATATTACATTTGTTGAAGTAAAATACTCCCGGCTATTTCAAAACCAGAAAATGAAATTATATTGTGGCATAATTCACATGCTCAGCTATCAGTATCAAATAATAATTAATTTAATATTTGGCATATTCTATATAACACATTCATAGAATATTCTACTTCACGTCACAAGGACTCACAACCTTTCTGTTGGGTGTTTGATTGACGCATTAACTAAGTTTGTCTTAGGTTTTATTATTGCAAGAAATTCATATTGCATTATTGTATCAAAATACTGCCAGCAATAACAAAACAAGAACATGAAATGTCAATGAGCAAGCCACCTTTCCTAAAAATGGATTACTTTGAAAGGAATTTCAGTTTCTTTTAAGGAAAAGGAGAAATGATTATCAGGTAATTATCAGAAAACCACTCAACCAGCAAGTGGCTGGGTGGTTTCACAGCAAACATCAAGCCAAAACATATACTTACATTAATCTATCAATTGAGCCATTTGACTACTACAAGGATATGTGAGCTAAATATGAATCCAATTATCCAATGTTGACTTCCTTGCAAAGTTTATGCCTTATTTTATGAAAATGTGTCGCTAGAATATGATACTTATCATCGAATATTATTTAATTTACGATTTATTTCGATCGGAATGCACATGGAGTCCCGCGCCATTTTCGTCGACGATGAATATGATCGTGTTTCATGAAGAGATAAGGGGTTTCAATGGTCTTTCAAAGCAATAATTTGATGCAAAAATTTGTAGGAAATAATATAAAGCTGGTTCAAATGGCCATCAACCATTTAAAACACCGAAAATACTCACAACTCCGCCCCGACGACCACACAGCACCGCGCACGCCACACTACTGGCACAATGCCAAAACTGCTGTCACAGCGGAAATGTTTTTTTTTCTCGATTGCAATTGTGGAATTATTTATTAAACAGAAGTTGATCTTTCCGAAAAACCGACTGATTTCATACACAGATGCATGGAAAATAAAAAAATTCCGGTAAGTTTATTTGTATTGTTTTGTCGATTTTGACATGCTCCTAGTTTGCAGCCATATTTCGATATGTTCTACAGGGAGTTCAGAATTATTTCAGGACCAATCTTTTCCTCATTCATTTTCCCGTCGATCATGAAATTTTTAGAGCGGAACAATTAGTTTCCAGGCGGTCCGAGCGGTTTTTGTGAGAAGGGTGCAAAAATCGGCGTCATTTTTAGAGCCTCGACACCAGCTCAACACAGGACCCTATGGGAGACGGTGAAGTAGCGGGAGCAACAAATAGAGCGCTCTAATTTTAGCTTATTTCCCTGGAGTGTCACCGACTGAGATGCTTTACAAATTGGCCATGAATGATACTAAATTATTATATCAACTGGGAAGCGCAAATCACGATAATTAGTAACAAATGAGGCCAATTGTTCCAACACGACATCAAAAAAAATAGACGGGGTCCCCCGTCTATTTTTTGGGCTGTTTTTCTACAAATAATGGCGCAAAATAACACTCCATTAATGCCGCATTTGCCGTTGGTGAAACTCATTGGCTATTTTTCTGGCTGATATTTTTTCACGCCGGCGGATATTTTTTCGCCTGGTTGGTGAAACTCGTCGGCTGGTTTTTGACAGAAAAATTGCGCCGGGCTGCCATTTTTCTGTTGGTAAAACTGGCCTCTGGTCTGCAGCCTGCGCCAGATATTCGCGGCCACCGGCGTGCCCACCACCCTCCGGACAGACGGTGGACACCAGTTCACCGCCCGGCTCACCCGAGAGTTTCTGCGCCGCTGGGGAGTGGAGCACCAGATCTCTACACCGCACTACCCTCAGTCTAATGGGCATGCCGAGTCGGCGGTCAAGGCCGCCAAACGGCTCATCCAGAAGGCGACCAGCAGCGGCGAGCTCGACACGGACGCCTACGCGCAGGGGCTGCTGGAGCTGCGCAACATGCCGCGCGCCGACGGCCGCTCTCCGGCTCAGGTCCTGTTCGGCCACCCGCTGAGATCGGCAGTGCCGGCGCACCACCGGGCCTTCGCCGACTGCTGGCAGCGGGCGGCGGACGACTGTGACGCCAGGGCCGCCGCGCAGCAACAGGAAACAGCCGAGCGGTACGACACGACAGCCCGCCAGCACAGCGCGCTCACCATGGGTCAGCGTGTGCTCGTCCAAGACCCGCGGTCGGGGGTGTGGGACCGCGTCGGCGTCATCACGGCGGTCGGACAGCGGCGCGACTACCTGGTCCGGCTGCCCAGTGGCCGAGTCTACTGGCGGAACCAGCGCTATCTGCGACCCCAGAGATCTCTCATCTCGGAGGGCGCCGCCACACCTGCACCCGGGTGCCGGCAGCAGCTCGCTCCGAGCTCGGCACCCGACGGCACGGAGGAGACCGCCGCCGCTGCGCCGGCGGACGGACAGCCGGCACCACCGGTGCTGCGGAACAGCGCCGACGACCCCAGCTCAGTGCGCCGTGGGACGCGCCGCCGTCGCCGTCCGGCCCGACTGACCGTGCGCTGGGCGGACTAGACGTACGACTGAGTTCGTGCGTCCACACCGTGTGTGGTGTACATTTTTGTTTATGTGTTAGACGCAATGCGTATCTTGTACCGACGCATGCGTCTTGAGGGGGGGGGGTTGTTGTGATGGGGCACGTTTTCCTTTCCCTTCATTTGGTCTCACCCCCCGGTCATATGGAAGCACATAAAAAATAAACAGTTCCATGGTCGCCGCCATCGTGTTTCGGTCGTCCTGTGTCGCTCCAAGGATATCGCCGTGTTAATCGCCACTACCGACCATAACAGAACTGACGCATCGGCGGAAGCGGGAGTCCGCAGCGGAGAAGCCTTCGTGGAGTGTACACGGGTGTGGGAAATGAATGCTAAGTGTATCCAAATTGAAGGCACTGCTCTCGAATGATATAAATACTGAACAGCTTTGGATTGTTTATATTCCAAATGTTTACTTTCAGGACGAGTACTCCTTGTCATTCGGTCGTCAACTCCTCTCTCCGACCCCGGCTTAGCGCAGGCACGTATAACCTAGAATTTGGCCGAGGGGGGGGGGAGCGGAGGAATCCCGTAGAGAGAGCCTCCTACCTACAGAGGGCCCTCTACCCGAGGAGTCAGAGGGGTCCAGGGTCCTAGTGGTCAGACACAGACACTGGCGGTTATTCACAGGAGGCCCCACGCAGTAAATTGAAGGGCCCTAGGTGGCAGGCGAGTCGGAGAGCCTTGATTGTCCTGAGTCCTGACGTGATTTTTTGGGGGATTCCCATGAATTTCGTTCGTCTCCGACGTGATTTTGGCCAACGTTGGCCTTCTGCCAGCATGGGCCCTGAAAACCCCTAGGGGGGAGGCGCACCCCGTCCCCGTCCGTCCCCCCTTGGGTACGTCCCCGGTCGGTCCAGCGACTCCACACGCGCCTACCGACACACAAGAAACTCTTGCCATTATGTTTGCTTCTGACGCAATCACGACAGAATTACGCTCTAATGATATGCATGCTGCCAATTGCCATTGCTTTGGAGTCGGTGTTTTGAATTTCTGCGTTTTTTTTTTTTTTTGATCGGCTCCACTCTCCAGACAGCTGGCTCAGCCTAATCGACCAGAGCAATGCGACACCTATACCAACTTGATACCAACCTACTTGGCGGGGTGGTGAATTCATGAAGTGCGAATGCGAAACATGGCAATAGATGGCGGAACAAACAGCATGGGGAACGCTGGGACACGCATTGAGCCTTGAGGAATGAAATCCGTCACTTCCCAGATTTCGAACGCATCCTTAGAGTGCATTACTTTTATGTGCTTGCGTTCGGTCTTGGGATTTCTAAGCAGATGTCGCCAACAGTAGAGAGATTGATCTAGAATGTCTCGTTATCGGAAAAATATGGTAGCCATACACCAAATGGTTTTTGCGTATAGCTACCATATTACTTCCGATATGACTGTTGACATCACTGCCGATATGACGGAGCAGTGCATTGGCAATATGCCAAGGGCAGTAACATGCCGTCAGTCACGTCAGTCATCGGCCTTGGCTATCTGTAAGAATCTTGGCAGGAATCTTGGCCTTTTCTTGGACCCATAGCCTCGGCCTTCGACCAATCATATCGCCGAATTCGCAAGCGGTGAGAGACAAATACGGCGTGCCAAAGACATATTGGGTGTCTCAAAATCACTGAGAACTCTGTAGCCAATCTGTAGCTCAAAACTTAAGCCCTGCACTCTTTTAGATCTACCCCGTTGAGTGGCATTCTTGTGAAAATTATGTTAAGATATTTATCAGAATAAGGTAGAAGTGTAGGGGGTGGCAGGTAAGGTGCAGAAGAAGAAGAAGAAGAAGTTGTACCTATCCAGTAATTTTATCTTGATTTGTGGACTAGACGAAGACTAGATTTTGATGAAGAAATCGACAAACTTGAACTGCAGGTAAGGTGTTGGTTTGTCATGCCAATTGTCTTGAAACCCTTTCCTTTTAATCTTTCAATTAAAATCATCAACTCCTATCCAAACCACCAAAGAGCCGACATCTCACTCAGTCCAAATTTTTGTTCAGAGGCCAGGTTTACTTTACCCGATTTACCAACAAAAATAGCTGCCTGGAATTTTTCTCTTCATATATCCATTCCACGTAGGTACAACATACAGAGGGTAAACGTGATAGGCATGTAAGCAGTGAGGGCTACACCATTTACCTACACTCCAAATGTGAATTAGCCTTTAGGCAAAATAATCCGGCAGGTGGCTATTTTCTGTTTGTAAAACTGGCCTCAGACGGAGTGCTATCATTTGATTTACCATCACACGATCAGGCAGCAACAAAGTTTGTGGTTTTAGAATCTTGAAAAACTTTCTTGGGAGTGGCACTTGGTAGACATCCGTTTGAGATTCTGCTAGAGCAATAGCATTGCGCTCAAGCCAGCCAAATTTTAGACTGCCAACACAAGAAAAAAATGTTTGGTTAATCAGATTTCATGCTTCAAAATATTAGGTAAAGCATCAATAGGCATGTAATTCAATTCTGGTGGTAAAAATCATGACCATATGTTGGCATGACATCAATTTTTAATTTTTTGTGGTACAACTTGTATATTGAGGCTTGAAGATGCTCAAATAGATGATATTTTTGATGCGTGTGTTGATGAAGACTGAAGTCCAATAAAAATAAAAAGCAGAAATTATCCTGACCTTACCTTCCCTACTAACCTTCAACCTCCAACCTATCAGCCTACAAACCACCGTTCAGACTTTATCTACACGCAGGTTTAACATTTTATGATAAAGTAAAAAATGCTCAGCTTGTAATCCAATGTCTTTCAAAACCAATTGGCCTTTTTGGCCTTGCGAATGGTAAACGGAGAGAGAGAGAGAGAGAGAGAGAGAGAGAGAGAGAGAGAGAGAGAGAGAGAGAGAGAGAGAGAGAGAGAGAGAGTTGCCTAACTCTATCATGTAAAAACTGTTTTTAGAAAATAGCACTGTGTTTTATCCTGGCTTCATGACTCTCTAACGCTCCTTGAAACCGCTTGTTTTCTGACAATTGGTGATACAGAGAGGGTCTGCATTAATGTCCAAGTATGGTCATTTAGGATCAATTTTTGGTGCCCTCGTTTTATGTTATTCCATCAGCCTTAGTTTGCCCAACTGACATGCGCTGAATTTGTCGCATGTGACGTTACACCTGACGTGCGCCGAAATTTTAGGTGGAACCCTGGTACTACGCCAAACATAAGTTATAGCATGATCACTGCTCAGTTGCGCAGGTTCACCAGAACAGCTTCATGGGTGCAAAATGACCACCGCAGCGCCCGTAAACCCTAATAAACAAACAAGCAAACATCAGTTGCGCAGTTAATGCCAATTTTTACAGTTTTGATTGTCTATTGATATTGTTTGGTCTTTTCAGGACTCGTGGCGCTGCTCGCCTCCTCGCCAATGCGAATGCGTTCTCTGAGGACAACCCGCCCAAGGCTACCATGGCGAAGCCACGCCACCGCGCCGGCTATAGACTCACGGCCTGAAGCGAGTTTGGGCGCGACGGCTGGCGAGCCAAGGTGGCGGAAAGTCGTCTGGCGGAGCTCCCGTCTGAGGCGAGCTTGATCTGGTCAGACAGCTCCGCCATCGATGGTGTGCTAGATGGAGGAGGAGGGGCCACCCCCCCCCCCCCCGAACCGCGACATCCGAGAGGTGCGTGTCGCGGCAGGCGCCCTCTGCTCTAGCACGCGCGGCGAGCTATTCGCCCTAAGAGCGGTGTTGGAGGAGCTGGCCGGACGGATGGTACCGGTCGATATGGGTCGACCGCCGTCTATCCCAACGGTAGCGCCGATTGACGTGGGCGCTATCTGCAAGGCAGGCGCGCGCGCGACGCTGCGCGCGCCTGGCAGCGGAGCTGGCCGGACGGATGGTACCGGTCGATATGGGTCGACCGCTGTCCTGGCTCCGTCCTGGAGGCCGACCGTGCAGTCGTTATCGACATCCGCCAGTACCTGCTCTGCATCGGCCGCCTCCCGAGGCCGGATGCCCACAATTCAACGACGTGTAGTGCCCTGCTGCCCGATGCCGCGTCTGCCGCGAAGAGGCTGGCACTCCACGGTATGTGCTGCTGCGATGCGTGGCGCTGGCGGCGTTGCGACAAAGAGCCTCGGCAGCTGAACTGCTTCAAGCGACGTAATGATATCTGCCATCCCCTCCCCTATCGAGCCGCGTGGGTGTGGACGGACCGGTCGGCAGACGCGAGAACCTGCAGCGAAGGAGCTGGGGTCTACGGGGAGTAGCAGGACGAATGGACTGATGAGCCGCGTGTCCCGACCGGTCCATTCTGCTGTTCCAGCTCCAGGACCGGCCGCGCCGTCGCCACCCGTCCGGCGTCAGTGGAGGACCGCTCATCAGCTGTCGATTTTCATCAGTTTCGTTTGGACCACTGGTCGGGCTCCTGCCAGTGCCGACATTGGGTTGGGCGGAGTCCTATCGATGAATGCCGCGAGTGCTGCAACATTGGCTCGGTACATCTCGGTACATTTTCCCGAGTCTGGTGTGGCTACGGGGAGACGGATTTGGTGACCCTGGCTGCCGCCGTGAGAACCATCCAGAACCGTACGGCTATGCTGCGGCAGCAGCTGAAAGGAACGCAACAACAATAACTACAACAGCAGCTGCTAATGAAAGGGGAAATCATGGAGCCGGATGACCCGGCACATGGCGCTCAGCCAGCTGAGAATGAGAGCAGCTATCAAATCGCCAGCAGGGTGCTGCGGCTGGTAACTGACGACCTTAACAGAGAGAGCGCCTCCGCTGATGCGGATGAAACTACCCCCTCTCGGGTTTGTTTGACGCCGTCTCCGTCGACTCTTTCGCCTGGGCCGGCTGGCGACCGCGAAATTTCTTGTGCAGTGACTCGTAACTATGTTCACCAAACTTTTAAAACTCCTCACGTTAGCATCTTTAAAGAATGTTTCCCTTGTACACTGCTGCAATGTCTTATGTAGGCATATTGTAGGTACAGTCTAAATGAGTGTGGAATGCTTTGTTGTGCTTGCTTGTTCTGTATTTCGTCTGCTATTTATCACGGTGACTATAATTTATTTTGACCAACCCTTGCCTTGTTGCAATTTTAGTGGATGGTTTCTGAACTGCTGTTTGCATTATAGATGTTGCTAGTGCGTAGACGCCAAAGATTACTTTATACCTATTGACGCGCCAGATAAAGGAGGTGAAGTATTCCTCTGATCTCTACCTACGAAATTCCTTTATGTGTGTTTTGTAATCGATATTGGCGGTTTTCTTATGTGATGCGGTGTAGAGCGTGGCTGAGGAAGGCGATGTTTAAAGTTGCTAGTTATTTTTCAATACATCTATGATCGGACTGTCGTGCTTGCTGTAGGTCGGACTTCCGTTCTTGATGGTGATTGGACGCACGTGCCGGTAGTTCACAACAATGCGGCTTTCGATTATAGTATAGATTTAGATGCTTTTAAAGTGTTTGTATACGTAGTCCTGAGTTTCGAGATATTATCCTTGCGGGCTCCTTGCCAACAGATTGTCCACTTCTGTGTCCAGTACTCATCCCACTCACGAGGCTCAGTTGTGTTTGCCAACCCCTATACGGAAACATTGGCCAGATAACTGACTACTACTGAAATTTTAAGAAGCGTGGGCAGTAGGGCATAACGAACGGTCATCAGGTTCAGTAGCCGCGGAGCACCTTCAATTGGGGGGGGGGGGGGGCACCGCCGACTTTTGGTCCCATTCTTTCCATGCAGCGCCCATAGGGCTAATGTTAAAATGCCAAAATCAAAGGGGGGCACGGTGCCCCGGTGCCCTCCCCATTCCGCCGCCTATGCTCAGGTTATTTCTGACCTGACAGGCTCAGGGAGGATTGCTCTTTGTTGTTTTTCTCCGATGAAACCTCTTGCTGCACACTGGCTGATCCAAAGGATGGAAGGGACGGGGGGGGGGGGTGCAGACGTAAGAAAAAAGAAGACAATGTTCTTTCCCTAGCGCACGAAATCAATTCTTAAATGAAAATAAAACTAATAAGCTTCCGTTAAGAAGCCCCCGTTCCGTATCTTCCGTTCCATTCCAGGATTCCACGACTCGCACGTTCCAGTGACTTGCTGCAGAAGCGTCATCTATACCTCGCCCTTACTGCCGGGAAGGCCGCGAGTTGCGACATCTATACTATGTCTCGGCCTGAAGTATTCATCCGCCACGATGTATTTATTTTTGTCAATCGGTTTGGTCCTTCTGGCCGGATAGGTCGTCAGAATTATCTGAAGGTGCCTGAAATGTCTCGTTAGTGGAAAAAATGTCTCGTTAGTGGAATTCCACTATCTGGCAACTAGCCCTATGTAAACGCGGCTAGTGTCCCGAACTGGAGCGTTCATACCGAGCATCCCTGTCCAGCTAAGCTAGTCATCGTCCCGAGCTGGAGCAGTTGAAGTGGGTTCGTCTCGAGTCGGTATTTATGCTTAATCGTTCGTTAAATCATCATAGTCATGTAAAATACTTTTCACACGATCGTTATATATTCCAGAATGTGAAGCTCCAATTTCCACGAGATCGCCAGCCACATTCATTTTCATTAGCATCACGCGGCCTATTTTCTCACATGCATCTTACTACGGAGATGCAAGTCAATATCGAATCATCTTACTACGGAGATGCAAGTCAATATCGAACCCATTACACAGTCATACCGAGCATCCCCTGTTCAGTGTTGTGGTTATCAACGTCGGTGAGAGCTCAATGGGTATGTACTGACTCGCCATCAGGGCAACAAACAGTTACATACATATATTGTTGGACCAACAATAGCCGTAAACAGTTGGCAGAATTGAAGAGCATCTAGCCTAACAACGGAAAAAACTATATTCATTTCTATACACCGCAAATGGCTGTGCATTGTTTCTATTTCCATGTTATGCGATTTTTTATTGACGCATATAAAAATAATTATGCATACATAAGCTGTGATGTTCTCTGCCTTTATCTTGTGGCACTTCACTCTATATATACAAGTTATGAAACGTCTAAGCACTGCTGCCACGATACGGTGACAGGTGACGGCGATCCTATGACGTCATCACCTGCGGCGGCCTTGCGCCGGGAATGTCACCGGCTGCTCAAATTACCTCCCGGTGGACGGAGGGGTGGTGCGTTACACAGCCGACCGCCAAATGACTGCTAATAGCGCGACAAGACGCTCCGGGTCTCACACACCCCAGCCATGACGAAACTGTCACTTTCGGAGGGGAGTGGACAACACTGATGCAGCGGTTTACATACAAGCCGTAAGATGCCGTAAGCTAATGGCATGGATGAGATGATAATAGTGTTATCTCATCGGATGCTAATGGTATTGGCTATTACTTTCATGTAAATTTTTCTTCGACTCATTTTGGCTCCTTGTCGTTACCGGCCAACTAACAAAGCAGCCTAATATTGAAAGTTGGATAAGACCAAGTACCTACTGCAATCAAGGCAAGCATGCAATCATTTCAGATACATCAAGTATGTAAATGTCGTTAGAATGCCTACAGCCTTTATATAATAAACGATGTAAAAATGTTCCAACAAATTTAATCCCCTATTTAGACGAAAGGCACTTACGGGCAATCATTTACCACGCGTCATGCGGTGCAATGTCAATGTTTTTTGTTTTTATTTTTTTACTCAGCTTTGATGAGCTCAGTGATGTTAGCATGAAGTGGAGACACTGATTTCTAACGCGAATGAGAAGCAGAACGATATGACTCTAATAGGGCCCAGTCATAGAAAAGAATCTAAAGTATTATGTGAATGATGGTGCACTGGCTTGCGTATACGCAAGCCAGTGCACCATACACAGCAGCTAGCGACCATGCCCTGGTCACGGAATATATAGTCTACGACATGGAATGGACAAGATCGAGATTTCCTGTAACTGCCGAGTTTTTGGCGACCTGATGATTTAGTCGTGCGGATTCGCTGTGGTTACTTCCTTTACGAGGATGAAAGTATAGTTGCCAGACCTATAACTAATAGGGGAAGGTGGGGCATAACGGGGTACCGGGGCAATATGAGAAGGTGCATTTTATTCTAATCAGGTGTTGCTGTCTGGACTCAATTCTGACAATTTAAACTTCGCTCGTTTGCCGCCCTTTTCCGGTGGACGCCGGCGGGAGGCGGCGTTGCTGAGGATGGTGGGTAAGGTTTTTTCCATGGTGCTGATGTATTTTTCAACATTCGTTTGGTAACTTCCTAGGTGAAAATCCGTTCGAGTAGGTTTGTCATAGTCAGTGAAAGCAATGACTCTCGTCCTAGCCAACCTTTCGCTGCGATAGAAAGTTGCCGGCTGTTTTGATAAACATGAACGATCCTGCTCTATTGCCAATGTCCTTCGGGGGTTAAAACGGGTTTCCGGTAGAGGCGATATGGGGTGGTGAATTTTACCACATTTACCCCATTTACGTGCCCAGAAGTGCTTTTTTGTTACAGTTAAAACTAGTTGCCTTTATTGGCCCACTCACGTTTCATAAATGCATTTAGAGGAGGGGTTGTGTTAAACGTTTCAATTTTCAAACGTTGTCATAATGTTCCTTCATTATAAGTTGGTACACAGGCACCGTGTATGTGCCTATAGTTCGTTTTTTCTAAGTTCGACCCTCACTGTAAACATCTTTTTGAACATAGCACGAGAATTGCTAGCTGAATTACTTAGAAAACTGGTTAGCGCACATTGTACTGCAGACATTAATAATATTTTCCAAATAAGTTTTAAACACCGATGATATACCGTTCTGTTAAACGCCGTGCGATCTAATGATCAGTTCAGTTATAATTTCTGACCAAATGTCTATCCTTGTGGGGTTGTATATAAAGACAAATACGAGCTAGGAGTCTGGGAAATAAGAGCCAGGAAGAAATATTTTTGAGTGAAATTAATCGTCTGTGAAATCAATGTGCGCCAGCCAGTTTTCTAAGTAATTCAGCTAGCAATTCTCGTGCTGTGTTCAAAGAGATGATTACAGTGAGGGTCGAACTTAAGAAAAACGGACTATAATATATATTTTTGCCCAGATAAACTCTTTCATTTTCAGTAGCTTGGATCTTGGTTTAAGCGGCGAGTGCACAGGAACGTGCACCCAGCAGCCTGACACAAGTCCCAGATTTTCACCACGCCTTTTATCGTTTGTCGCAGTCCTCGAATGGAGTCGATGCTGGCGCCGCCACCGACCGTCCACCGCTGCAGCCAGGCGTCGCTCTCCTGAAGAAAGTGCATGTGTTCTCCCGCCGTTGCTGGATGGAGGCTGGATATCGCTCGTCGCTTTGAGCAGGGGTCGAACCGGGCGGAAGAGTTTAGCACATCGAGCAGGTCGTTGAGGCGCAGCAGGAGAGTAGCAGTCGGGAGTGCAGTGCGCGGGAGCTTGCCGTGGGTCGCATGCAATGTGATTGCTGGTGCTACTGTCCGGCTCATCACCTGTAGGGCATAGCTGACTTTCATTTTTCAAAGCTGTTTGGCCTGATGTGTTTCTGGCTTAGTTTTGGAGCAGCCCGTGGGAAAGAAGCGCATTCCAGTGCGTAGAGTGTTTCTAAATGACTCCAAGAGGCTACTTCACCGTCTACTTCAATATCGTATTTCATTAATGCATTTCGTATGCATTTGAAGATGTGAGGCACGTCATACAGAGCAGCAACCTCGTGCCCGTCCACGGTGAAGAAGCCGGTTTCCGCAGGGTATATTGAATTAGGGGTTTCCGCAGCTCCGAGCAATCTGTAGGTCGCCTGGTTGTTCTTTGACATGTCACAAGTTGTAGCTAGCACAGTGAATCCCGCTGTTGTTGTTACACGTTGGACATACTGTGTTAACAGCTGCTGCTGCACAACCGCCTTGGTCGTTACGGAACTCAGAAAGAAACCGATGGGCTGTTTCCAGCGTTTGGTGACACTGACGCCCCGCACCATCATGACCAAGGCGTGGTCGGCGCAGGCATTGGCGCGGCAGAGAGAGCCATGATCAGTGAAGCCCTCGATGACGTCATCACCCCGCTGGTAGGCCAACCTTGGTTTCAGCTGCATTTCGTCGAACGAAATGATGCACAGCTTGTCCTTGGCACTTGCTCCGGCGAACTTCTCTTTTATGAGAGCCAAGATAGCGTCACGAAAGCCAGGTCGCATCTGTATTTTTTTCCATCTTCCTCCGCAGAGTTCGAGGATGGGGAAGGACGTAGGTACCGTTTTTGTAGGAACCGATACGCCCTGGGACCAAGGCCATATATAGTCCTGGGACCCTGAAAGCAGAGCGCGAGTGCTCGCACTTCCTCATCTTCATCAAATTTTAGACGAATTTCATCGAATTTCATTTAATTTTAGACCAATGTTAAAACTCTAATGCAATGAATATGTACAAATGCTCCCGTAACAATGTGTGCTAAGAGTTTCCAATAAAATATACGGTTACCATTTCAAAGTCACAGTCACAACTTGGCCCCGGCCCTTGAAGACGAATCATTCGACGATTGTTAAGAAAAAATGTATGAAATGTTAAGAAAATATATGAAAATGTAAACCCACGTGGAAAGAAATTCATCCGCATCCTCCGGATCTCCGGATATTCATCCGGCAAAATCCTTGATTTTTGGTTACACACGTGGCAATGCTAATCAAAGCTCCTGTCCATTCCATGTCGTAGACTATATATTCCGTGCCCTGGTGACTTCAATGTAACACAAGTCAGAAGCACCAACCAGTGGAGACTGCACCAGCGCACACCACACTCAACTTCGGCTGTTTTCCAAGTGTGCTGAGGCCGAATCTTCGCAGAATAGAACTTATAATTGTACTAACTTCGATGTAAAATAGAAACTTCCGGCATACATTATGCCGCGATAAACGAATTAAAGGCACGGTCCACTGATCATGATTGCGAGCATGCGTATTTATACCGGGGAGTGCTTTCTTTGGCAGTGGACACATTTACAATTAACACAATCATTAGTTGTATCTGTTCTACGGTGGACTCATCAGATAAGTATGGACACTAGACTCAATTGGTATTTGTATTTTATCCGTGCAGCTGTTCTGTGGTAGACTCATCACACAGGCATGCACACCGTCACCAGCGGGCGGCTCAGAGACGACATAATCCTCTGTTCCCGTCAGCCCGAGAGCTGCAGCTGTGTGAATGCAGCCCGCTAATCCGCTGAAGCCACGGTCCGTCCTACCCCAACGCGGTCCGCCGCGCGGCGCCTCACGGGAGGTCGTGTCGCATTTGCGCCCGTTCAGGGCGGAGGGTGGGCGGCCTGTGCGCAGTGCACTGAATCACACACCCGGCGCCGCTCTTCCCATCTCGGCTGCTCCGGGATTCCGCCAAGGCCGGCCTTGTTTTCCGGCTGTTGGTAAGCAGCCGGGGGCGTTGGTCGCCGGTGGGGAGGGGTGAGATCCGGCTGGTAACGCGGCAGCTCCCGTGACGCTGGACGCAGTGGGGGAGCCGCGGAGGGGAGGGGAGGGGCGGGGAGGGCGTCTGCGGCCCGGGGGTGGAGACGCGCGCGGCCGGCCGCCGCGGGGTGGAGCTCTGGCGGTCCGGCGGACGGCTGACCTCGCCCGCGGCGCTGCGCAGGGAGGGCGGCGGTGACCTCGACCGTGAACCGGCGCTCCAGGATCCGGGAACGTTCAACGGTCGGAGGAACGGTGCACCGCACGCGCTTCCCTTCCCCGTTACCATAGCTGAGGTGATGAACCTACTCGGGACGATCTACTTGGGTGAGACTTCGGACATTGCCGATTCACAGAGAGGTTTGACTGCAGTTCACCTAAAATGTTTGAGGTTTAACTTGCAAAGTTTATAAGCGGAAACATAGACCACTATATACCGTTAGTGGTATATAGTGGTCTATGGCGGAAATATAACCTAGATGCTTTGGTGTTGGATCAATTACTCCTGCAATCCTACTGTGGTACTCAGGCGATTACTCAGCGTGACTCGACCGAATTCTATTGGATAAACCTGCATGAGCATTCAATGACCTCTGAATATTTACTACGTCAACTGACGCTGCCATGATTATTTTGTGATTTAAATACATAAAGTATAATTGGTTCACACACAACTTTATCTTAGTTTAGTCCTTACGTTTATAACATCGTCCTAATTTAGTCTTTACGTTACGTTTATAACATAATCCTAATTTGGTCCTTACCTTTATAACATCGTTACCGGGTAATACCTACGGGAGATAAGCGCGAGGCTGATACGGTTGTTGAATGTTGTGAGCACCAGCCTTCAGCGCTTCCTAAAAGCTAAATTCACTGTTTTTATGTGTCACCCACCCATGCGTATTGTCCTTGAATTGTTCCAGATCGATGAATCCAATAACAGCATCAGGAAACCGATTTACGTTCATTAGATACTAGGTACCCATCACCGGTCATGAAGGAAGGACAAAGGGCTGGTGTCAATGACTCGTAGCGACGGTCACTGGTCTGGAAACTTACCACGATGGCTGCTGAGGCGGCACCCGGGTAGGTATATCACGCCGTCCGGCCACACCCGCGGCGGCCCGAGGTCAGAGGTCGCGACGTGGTCACCCCAGCAAAGGCGCCGCTCTCGGCACACCCGACACGGCTGTGGCAGTCTCTGCAGCGGCGCCTAATTACAGGGTGTCAACGAAAACGAACAATGGGCTCCGTCGTGAGAACATTGTTGCAAACATGATGCACCACCTAAGGCCATAATCTTATTGACGTTTCAAGCATGGTTGCTATTCTTTGCGATCCTACATCCCGGATGTGCATCTTCCACATTCTGTAATAGCGTGCAGCAGCCCTAGTTTTCACTCCTTCTTCTTTTAACTAATCCTAATGAATTAATATCTAGGCGTAGTCGGCTTATCACAATCAGCAAGTAAGTTCTTTTAATTAATTTCGTCTCGTCATTTCACTTCTAGATTAGGCAAAGGTGCATAGGTACATACATCTCAGATCAAGGAGGGCACTAGGGTAGACATTGACAGAGCCTCAGCGAGATTTTCAATAGGTGTCAGATAGCGAAATGTTAGCAGACAGTCTCGAAATGATAAGCGATCCCCCATGCCTCAAAGGGTTTATCCAGTCCACCTTATAACACTATCAGTCAATACAAAGACCTTGCCAGTTGCCAGTTCATTCTGCGGACTAAACTCCTCACCATATCCCGCGCCCAAGTGTGGAGGGTGTTTGAACACCCCCCCTGCGGTTTTTCGCAGATATCTCAAAATCGGCGGCGCTCCGCGCCGCCGTTTTTGGTACACCTTATCATGCATCAATTCTACACATGATGTAAAAATTTCAGACCAAGGTCATTCAAGGTCAGGTCACCAGGTCACTTGAAGTGACCTAACCTCATAAAAAGTTTCAATGTCTGCTATAGCTACACCGAGTGACCGATCACTTTGAAACTTTCAGTGACTGATGAGGGTAACAGTAGGGGAGAGTGGGGCACATTCAGTTCAGTTCAGTTCATTGTATTTTTTCCATATGTAAACAAGAACAACGAACAAAACAATAGAGGATTGGCGCAAAAGCAAAAAGCTTAAATCAAAGGCGCCTCTCCAATTAAGTTAAACAAAGAACACATGACCAAACCAAAGTATCAGAAAGCGTCGACCCCGCCCGAAACCCGCCGAGCCAAAAAAGCAGACAGTACCCGGCCCCAGGCGACGGACGACTCCAATCGGGCCAGCTTGCGTCATAGTGTCATGTTTTGTGTTTTGTAATGTAGTGTAGTGTTATGTAAGCAGTGTGTTGCATTAATATCAATGGTACTTAAATGCACTAACTAAACAGTTATGTTGTATTGGTAAACCGATTTGTCTCTACAATAAATGTCTGAAGGTGATGGGTGATTTGTGTGCCTTGATGCTTGTTTAAGTCTTTTGCAAAGAGAAGGGTATCAAGTTTTAATTTTGCTGAGAAATTGTCACATTCGTGCATGGGGCACATTCGTTTTTAGCAGTTTATGGGAAGACGAGTGACTGCACGAGCTAAAGGTAAATTATGAAAATACGTCTATCATTGCCGCCCTTCGTTCACTGTAAACGACAACACTGTACCTACTGTCATGTTTGATAAAAACGCAAATTTGTCATATTCGTGCGCTTTCCAAACTTTTCTCATATCATCCATTTTCGTGATCCTGACTCGGAAATGTGGTTTAACTTTTCAAAATTGGGGGCGAAGAAGCTCACTTTATTCCCGGAACTGCTTCAAACTTGTTTGTTGAAAAACTGTCATTTTTTCAATAAGAAATTTTGAAATATATTACAAATAACGTCGTGGGGCAGGTTCGTGTACGCACTGCCTAGGGCACATTCCTCCATATTTTTTCCGCTTTTGCGATTTATGACTTTATCTGTAGTAGTGACGCTCGCCTGACTACGTCTGGGCTGCTTGCGACGTCGTGACAAGTAATTCACGTGACCTCATGGAGAGGTCACGGAGGCGGGTCGATGGCCGGCAGTTGGCACATTCTTGTTGGCCAGCCCATTCTTTCTACATATGTTGAGCAATGCATTCTTGTCGAAAGGAATCAAGTGAAAGGACCCCCTGCCAATTTCTTTTGGTAAATTTCTGGCAATGCCCGGTAATTCCTCGAACTTTGCAGGGTGCACGGAAGTGCCCCACCCCTTGCACGAATGTGCCCCATACCTGGGGCAGTTTCGTGCAAACGTTCAGAGTTATTAAAAGTCATTTTTTTCTAATGGAAGCGATAACTTTAGAGGATAACTTTTAAAGAGGAAAAATATCTGCAATAGTTCCTTCCCATACTACAATCAACAATTTTGCCATTGCACTAACCGACGAACAGATATATGGATTTATCCATTTTTTGCACGAATGTGCCCCACTCTCCCCTATCTATAAAATGTATATCTCGGAATTTTGATATCAGTGACCTACGGTCAGGTCAATTTTGCGGCCTCTCCATAAGTCAATGCATTGACTCCCATTGCAATGGGAGAAAATTGAAAAGCGTCTGTTTTGCACGAACGCTATTCTAGACACTCTCAAACATCGAGATGTAGGTAGAATTGACACACTGAACCGGAAAATGGCAACTGTGACCCCTCGTTATGTCCCCGAGGTCATCTCAGGTCACGAACAGAATCGCTAATTCGCAAGTTTTTCGCTAATAACTTTTGATAGAGGCGTGCTAGAGCGCTGAAAATGCCTTAGATGTGTTCGGCTCGACGTTGCGGATCGACTGATATGCAACATGACCTTTTCCGGTCAGGTCATGACCTTGACCTGAGGTCAACTTTTCAAGTTGACTTTTCAAGATCAACTTATAATTCATTCGACGCGTCTCGACGAGAGGAACACGATGCTGGCAAAATTAATGTCATGGCTCTTTTGAGTCAAAAGTTATCGCCAAAAAAAAAAAGATTTTCGTAAAAACAGCTATTTTTTTAGTTTTTGCCCTCTGGAGGCTAAACCGTTGACCTGAGGTCAAATCTGAGAACATTAATCAGAAAGGTCTGTAAAAGGGCTATCGAATGCGCTTTTCCGCGGCGCTGTAGCTTTATCGGTTCCCGAGACAGCCGTTGGCAGTTTCCAAAATGTTGAAATAGTCAACATTTTACCTTTGGTGACCTCTGGTGACCTGACCTTTGACCTGACCCAAAAAATGACCGAAGTGTTTTCGTCCTTATTTTGACGTTCTTTCGATTGCCGCTTACTGAGTGTCGCTACGTGGCCCAGGAGCCGAATTAGAAGGGGGGGGGGGTGTTCAAACACCCCCCACACCAGGTCGTGGAAAATCCAGACTGACACTGGGGCGCGGGATATCAGAGCCTGAACACACGAGCAGGTAGGTATATCTATGTATAATGACTAACGACCCTGTGATCTCGGCTCGGGACTTGCAAATGCTGAAACTGAATAGGCACCTCAAAGTTTGTTTATGGGATACACGGCACCTTCTCCACGGAGTGTTGCTAGCTAGCCCAGGCGTCAATTTAGAAGTGCTTCTAGAAGTTATCATCTCCTAAAAAAATCCCGTAATGCATGTGAATAGTTGCCATGTCATACTGAGAGAAAACGGCATGCCTTAACCATCATCAATCAGACAGGTATCTGTGTAGGCAACCCAACGACCAATATATTGACTGCTACGCTGATGAGAATGTCCCAAGGTGAATTGCAACCCGGCTTGTTAGCCAGTCAGTTTGCAATGAAGCTAGCTTGCAAAAACTTCCCAGTCAGGTGTATGCACATTTTAGGGCAGGGATGGACCCTGATAGATCATAGGAATGCCGACAACGGTAAGTGCAGGTGCTCTCTCGGGGCGGTTTATCTGGTGCAGTCATCCGTGGAGGGCAGGGAAGGACGAGCGGTGGAATAAAAAGGCCATAGATTTTGGTAGCAGACACACTGCAGCAGCGGCAGCGGTAGCGGCAGCGGCAGCAGCAGCGGCAGCAGCAGCAAAGGCAGCATCATGACACCTCTGATGGGCCTTACCATTGGTGCTTTTGTTGGGCTGCTTGCAGTCCACGGAGGTAGGTTTATTTTAATTCACACATCTGTTTTAAGCACACACAGTTTTACGCTGAGGTATGTAGTGTTTTTCGTAATCAATGCCTTTTGCAGTGCATATCGCTTCCATCTCATTAAATAAATAAATAATCACAATCACTTGGCTGAGCTCCGTCATTTGCATGCTATTCATGCATCCGCTGTGACCATTCGCGCTGTGTCCTGGTACACGTTGACTTTCGAGTCCCGCGCGTGTGACGGCCGTCCCTTCTGCAGGCTGTGCCGACAGCTCGGTGTTCGTCACCGACCAGCTGCAGCCGACTTTCCAGACGCTGGGCCCGCGCCAGTGCCTGCCCGCCGACTTCGACGCGTCGGAGACGGTGCCTCTGGCGTCGGCCAGCGCTGTCAGGGTGACCACCGGCAGCCTGCCCGCCGAGTGCGCCGGCGTGCCGCTGCTGGCCCTCTTCTACAACAGCTTCGCCGGCAGGTCAGCAGCTGGTCACCAGCAACCAGCTCGTGACTGGTGGCTTTGCCTGTTTGATGTAGTAGGGAGTGTTTCATATGTTTTACTGCCATCAGTTGTAGTCAGCATGTTCCAATCCCAATAACAGTCAAAATGATGTTGTTTCCACAGTAACGGCCTGCTGAGCGCCGACGCCTCCTCCTTTGACGTGGACGGCCTGATGGCTGTAATGGCCAGCTACAGCAGCGACCGGACCTACAACAACGCCGTGGCCCAGATCATGGACCGGTGCCGGCAGTTCGCGGCGCCGGGACTGACCGGCCGCCAGACCGCCGTCTACTCGTACGGCTGCCTCAAGTGGAGTCTGTTCGCCAACTGCGACCGCCAGCAGGACGAGCGAGACGCCCTGGACGAGGAGGGAGCGCTGCGCAGGGCCCGCTTCCTCTCCGGCAGCTGCCCGCTGAGCCCCAACACGCTGAAGCCCATTCTGGAGCGCGTCACCGGACGGACGTTGGATGAGTGCGGCGCCGGACTCTACCAGGGCAGTGACCCGTACCAGCTGTACGAGGCCGGCGTGGCCCGGCTGGCCTGCCTGCTGCAGGACGTCACCAAGTCTGACGGGTCCATCGACTTCGACCAGCTGCGGGCGTCCATCACGCGGGGCCGCCCGGGTGCCGTCCACGTGCTCAAGATGATGAACGCCTGCGGAAAGGGCGAGGGCGCCACCCGCGCCGGCCAGTTCAGGGCCATCACCGTCAAGGAGTTCGCTCAGTGCTGGGCCAGCAAGGGCACCTTCAGCTGTGCCTTCCAGGAGGCCAACAAGCTGGCCAAGGAGTTCCCCAACGACTGTGTTATCTCGGCGGAGGCTGAGTAACCTGGATGTCTCAATGAATTCGGAGAAAATAGTACGCAACACCTCGTACCATTATTTAGCGTTCAAAGAAGGATAGGTGGTTCAAATATCGAAAAAGTGGGCATAGGTACGGGCTGTTCGTTGTTGTCTTATTTCGTGGTGACAGTTTCATCGCCCATTTGTTAGTGTTTCATCGTATTTGTCCTATATTGCACCTGTGATGTTTTATTGATATAATGTCAAGATATAGCTCATTCGGCATTCTTGAGCATGTTTGAATACAATCAATTCATGCTTTGTGCTGTTTGAACAAAATACCATCAGTTAAAATCTAAGAGCTTGTAAATAAGTTTCGTGAAAGTCTTTTTATTGATGAAACATTATATCCCGTAACTATAGGTATAAGGATCCATTCTTTTAACCCTCGCACGACCAGGCCATTTCTCATAACACGAACGACCAGGGGGGGGGGTTGTTACGACCCCCCCCCCTGGCGTTTCGAAACGGAAGGTCGTAGAGCTTAGCGGAAAAAACCAACGGATTGCTCTCAACGAGATCTCGCGATTGGTGGTATATTTTTTGGTCCTAGGTCAACATTTGACCTACTTTTGACCGGTCAAAGGTCAAATTTTCGGAAAAAATAGACTTTTTCAACTTTCGGCGGCGATTGCGGCAAAACGGTGGGAGATATCGACTTGAAACCTTCACTATCGTGTTTCTTGATCAATTATCTATCGTTTGGTATGTATTTCGTTTCCCTAGCTCTAAAAATGGCGCGTTGGGAGCGCCGGAAGTCGGCAAGGTCACAGTCGGCGGCAGAAATTCGAAAAATCAAAATTTAAATTTTTGAAATCTGATTGTATTTTTGGATTTGGGAGGTCCATTTGCTCCCTATAGAAGCTAATATTGCTGCATATTCCCATTGAGGTGACAAGAATTAGCAAAATAGTGGTTCGGGCGCTTTTCAAAAATAGTACCGGACGCTGTTCCTCTTGTGACGTCATAGCTCCGTGACCTGACCTGACCCGGTCAAATTTCTTATACCATATGATAGCCAATACTTGCCCCAACATGCATGGGAAGTTTCATCACGATCCATCAACCGATGTCCGTACCACCGGCAGGAAACCTCGGGCGTTGGCACTCAGTTTGTGAAAATCCGGCCGGAGGCTGTACCTCTTATGACGTCATAACTCCGTGACCTGACATGACCCGATCAATTTTTTTTTCGGCAAAAGATGCGCAAAGGTTGCCCCAGAGGGTATAGAAAATTTCAGCCCGCTACGACAAGCCGTTTAGCGTGCACTTCGAAAAAACCTCGGGGGGGGGGGTTGATACAACCCCCCCTAGGCGTTCTAGGGTTAATCGTTTGGATGGTTGGCATGAGTGAAGACATTATAGTCAAAATTGATGTGAAAATGATCAATAACATGCCAAAAATTGTATTGGTTCTTTAGTTTACCAAAGAGACCTGATGATGACAGTGATGTCGAAAGCTTGTCTCTTTTGTTTCTCTTTGGTAAACTAAAGAACCAATACAATTTTTGGCATGTTATTGATCATTTTCACATCAATAAGGATCCATTCGTCAAACTTCGGGTAAGCAGGAGCATATTCCATTGACGACATAGAACGCTACAAAACCAATAGGTAATGTTCAAACCACTGGAAGCAGTCGACTTTATTTGCATCCGTTGGACACTGCAGGTATTAAGTTTTTTTTTGCACGACGTGATCTTCGGCAAATATAACAAAAGTCACACAGCCGCAATGATAAAATGTTTCGCTAGGTTATAAGCATTGTAAATGTGCTTCAAATTTGCTATGATCTTCCGATGCATTACTCAGTCGTTGCCCTATAAAAAGTGCTTGAGTCAAATGCAAGATGAATTGGCGCCGTTGACGTTAATCTCCGTTGCCGAGGTTTGACGTCAATTGCCGAGGGTGACGTCAATGGCGTGGGGTTACATTAAAAGCTGAGGGTGACGTCGCAGTTGTCGGGGTGCTGCGCGCCCACCTGGTTGGCCTCCTGATGGACGCAGCTGATGACGCCCCTGTCGGCCCAGCACCGGACGAACTCCTCGGCAGTGAGCCGGTTGTAGCCGCCCGAGCCGGCCTTGGTCTGGGTGCGGATGCAGCCCTCCACCGCCTCTCGGAACTTGTCGCCCTCTCCGTAGGTGATGGCCAGCTTCACGGCCTGCAGGTCGATCGTGCCGTCGGCGCCGATAAACTTCTGGAACAGGCACACGAGGCGGGCGATCTCGGCTTGGTACAGCTGGTGCGGCTCGTAGCCCGCGTAGAGCCCCTTTCCGCACTCCTGCAGCGTTCGCCCGGTGATGTGCTCCAGGACTCCTCTGAGCGTGTTGGGGCTCAGCGGACAGTATCCAGAGAGGAAGCGGGCCCTGCGCAGCGCGGCTTCCTCGTCCAGGGCCCCGCGCCGCTCCTGCTGGATGTCGCAGTCGGCGAACAGGCTCCACTTGAGGCAGAGGTAGGTGTACACAGTCAGCTGGCGCGTCGTCAGGCCGTCAGAGGCGTACTCCAGGCACTCGTGCACAGTCCGCGTGGTCTTGGCGATCCAGGCGGGGTCCCGTGAGTACCGGGTGATGCCGGCCACCACGCGGGCAGTGTCGAGCACAGTGGCGTCAGCGTTCAGAATTCCGCGTCTGGGGAAATGTCACAGACTCGGTCACGGACTCACGAATAGATAATTTCATACACTCCAGTGTCATGATCAGTACCTACGAACGTGAATTTCCTTTGACGGAAAGATAAGTTCATGCAGATTTGCCTTTGAACGTATCCGCGCAATGGATATTAATCCGCGCATGACTGGGGTATTTTCAATAACGCGAGTGACTGAGGGAAGGGGGCTCTACAGAGCCCCCCCCCCCTCCTATCTCTGAAACTACTTGGCTGACTGACAAAATTCAAACGGCGTTTGGTGGCCCTGGAAAAAAACTGTCGAGCGAAACCTAATTTCATTGACTCGAGTTCATCGATGACGTCACAGTTCAGGTCAAAAAAAAAATTATCAACACTTTGACTTGTTCACAATTTAGGCTCTGGCCACCGGTCCAAACGCCCGACCAGGCTCATTCTTGGTTTGTCCATTGGTTTATATATGCCTAAGATACCGTGAGGGTACCAAACCTGCACTCCAATTTTTTCAGGTCAAGGTCAGGTCATCCTAGGTACCGGAGAGCATATATCTTCTAAGTCTACTCATGCAAAAAAAAAATTAGATTTATCTTTAAAACTGAGCTCTTGAGAGCGATTTCCGTAGTTCAATGTTTTGAATCGAAATCGGCCGACATGACGTTACCATGACGTCATTTTCGGCCGACCGATAATAGCTAGAAAGTTTTAATTTAGAGTTAGACACAAGATGTCAGATTGATGCCGCTAAAGGCAGATACTCAAGTTTCGTGTTGATACATTAAGAGGTTTCAAGATATTACATAAAAACCGGGAGGGGCTCTATAAAGCCCCCCCCCCCCTAGTCATGCGCGGCTAATTTACCAGGAATCTATGTATTTCTAATATAAATTGAATAATATTTTAAGTATCGCTGATAGGTCAAATGCACCTCAAGAAGAATAAAAATGACAAAAAGCTGCAGGAAATGCTATCACAATGCCTAGTGTCCCATGAATGTCGTCCGGTCTGACTGATAAAGAACACAGAACACTCCCGTTCCCTCGCTACCCAAGCAATCGACAGGCCCTCCACAACCTGAGGACGCTGCTCCGTCCCTGAGGTCGCTCACTCTCTGGTCAGACAGTTGTAGAATCGTCCCAGCGAGGTGGCACCGGCACACTCGGCCGGCTGGACCGGAGCGGTGGCTCTGGCCTTGCAGGCGCTCGCCAGCTCACTGACAGTCGAGTTGTTAAAGTCGGCCGGCAGACAGGAGCGCGCTCCCAGGACGTCGAACGTCTGCTGGAACAGGTTGGCATCGAACACCGTCCCCGAGCCTGACGGTCGGACACGGGCGCCGCGGGGTTACAGAAAGCTCAGTGGGCTGGAGTTACTGGCCGTTTTCACGACGGCCATCTGGTACACATTTGGTGCACATTTGGTGCAGATTAGGCGCAGATTTGGTCAAATTAGGTTTAGTGTATCTCTTAATAGCTATCAGCTAGGGTTGCACTAATTGCTTATGCCTGCTTTGCCATATTATCAGAGGGTACCATCGAATAAAACACTGAAAAAATTCATAAAATAAAGATATTTACTGTAAAAGAGATATAGGTGCAGATTTGGTCAAATTAGATGCATTCACCGGATAGCCCGTCGTGAAAACGGCTACTGTCTATTTGGTGAGTCAGAGTTATTGAGTGTTCAGTGCACGCTGGGGCTACTGGGTGCTCAGCACGCATGAGTTACTGAAGTGTCAGCGTGCTCAGTGGGCGCCTATACGTATCTTTTGCACACAATTATACCTTCCAAAGCCGAAACTCACCGTAAGCAATATGAAGCAGGAGTGCCACGAGGGACACCCCGAGGACTAGTCTGCTCGGTGGTGTCATGCTGCCGCTACTGCCACTGTCAGTCAAGTGTCAACGACGAAAGTAGACACTGTTCTGGGCTGTGGCTGAGGCGTGCGGCTTTTATTCTCCAGTTGTTTCTTTTCCTCTCTTCTATCGGTTACCAGGTGCGGATTAGCACCTGACTCGCAGATTGTTAATTACTGTTACTTGGTGAGCAAGAGGATACGATAAGGTCAAGGAGACATTTCTTAGCATTGTTTCTAGATATAGCTTGTTAAGTGTGGTCCAGAGGGTGCATTTCCTCTCATGATCACGAAGAAATTTAACCCTCGCTGGATCTATGCATTGCCTTTCTATGCATACGCGTCGGCCGAGAGGGGGTGGTGGTGGTACACTCGGGGGCAGATTGATGTTCCACCACTCCCTACCCATCGGGCTCCCATGGCTCAGCACTGGCTGCTGCCAGTGGCAGAACTGGCAGCACTGGCACTGGCAGGCAGTGCTGAGGGCAGGCAACATTGACAGCAGCCAGTGCTGAGCCATGGGATCGCCCGATGGGTAGGGAGTGGTGGAACATCAATCTGCCCCCGAGTGTACGACCCCTTCGCCGTTTCGCCCCTAATGGAGCTAGAGCGTCGCGGAAAAAAACTAGCGTGTGCGCCGTTACGAGATGCAGCGATTGGTAGCTACCTGATTTTAGGGTCTCAGATCAGCCGCTGGCCTCTGAGGTCAGGTCAAGCGGTTTATGGTACGGTCTCGCATTTTGGCAAATGACTTCGCAAAATGAGCGCAGAGCCGCGATTTTGACAACATCGCGTTCGCCTTGCTCAGGCGCGTCAAATGGTATACTTTTGTTTGGGTGAGATTAGCTTTAGGTGGTGACCTCGGGTCGCGGTCAGGTCACTCAGAGCTCCCAGGTCACGAACTTGGTCGAAGTAGGTCATGTCGCATATCATTCGATTCGGCAGGTCTTGCCGAGTTCATTGGTGGTTTTCCCGACTCTCTAGCTCAATTTGATCAGGAGGTATTGATGATACGTGTCAGTTGCTGGTTCATTTTGCATCGATCGGCAGCAGTGGCATCCAAACAGCTCAAGAACATGAAACAGCGTCCCCCTGCCACTAATGGGGGCAGCAGGAGCCTGTCACTAATAGGGTTAATGAGCACATTGTGTCATTCTGACGTACCTATAAACCACGCATTCGACAATCGACGTCCTTACAAATGACATTTTTATGGGTGCCTAAGGAACCGTCACTTTTGAGTCAACATGCATGCACCGATACAGAAAAATCGCCAGGGTTCGTACCTCAGTCTCAACTGAGCTCCAGTTCCTAGTTCACTCGCCGCCGTGTTTTAGCGACCTCAGACCTTAGTGCCCGGTTGTCGGTTGAGGTGGCAGCCCACAGGCGCTGCATTGCGTTGTTATCTGCAGATTGTGCTGACTGCAGAACCTCAGGTGTTTGACCCCGCCGCCTACCTCAGGACGAGACGCACATGAACCCGAGGCTCGCCGGCGGGCTGACCGCACTCAAGGCCCAGTTCACGGCCGTTCTAAGCCGGAGGCCGAGGACGGTCCGCCCGCGGCGGCAGAGCTCTGCCAACGCGTGGCTCTGTTCCAATCTGCCCCCCCCCCCCCAACCACCCCCGGGCGGTGACGTTACCGCGTCCCTCAGTAAATCAGCCCGACTATCAGCCTGTTGGTCCGAGCGCCCCCGGTGCATGCACAAATTGCCGGACAGTTTATCTGGCGCCTGGCGTGCCGAGCAGATACAGTTTGAAGGCCGCGTGGGAAGTCGACAGCGATGATTTACTCCCGGGCGCCATGGGACGGCCGTGAACTGTACCAACACCCCCGCGCCCCGTCCCCCTCCCCGGTGCCGAAACAGCCCCCTCACGGTTGGCCGGTCCTCCCAGGCACCGGGGTCGGGTTCAGCCCAGCTGTCACCACGCCGGCACTGATCGTGATCGCCCTCTCATTGTTGCCGAGACCCTACGCCGCGCCCATCAGACGCCCACGCCCCCGGAGACGCCCTCCGGACGCCCTCCGGACGCCCCGGAATGGTCACATCCGCGTCGGAGGCTGCTCTGCGGGATGGGATCGCCCGCCGGCCGGCGGTGGCAGAGACTGACGAGCGGCGCTCCCGATGACGGCTCCTTGTTCCAAACCGTGACTGGGCACGGTCCGGCACGGCACGAGGGAGGTCCGGAAGTCCGTGAGACGACCAGCGGTGCCCTCGCCCCTCCCACCGTGGCCGCCCCGGGCCCCCACCCCACCGGATCGAACTGAACGAATGGAGAGGCGGCGAAATGGCCGTGGGGAGCGATGGGATATTTGTGCGTTGTATAGCGGCAACAAGCAAACCGTTTATTTTTCCTGCTGGCTTTTCGGTAAAATTATCAACAGTAGGTACGGAAGAAACTCTTCAACCTCTGCCTAACCCGTTTCTCTGGAATCGATTTGCTAAGAACCGAATTACGACTCCTTGTTCCAATTGAGACTGAAATTAGAATACATGTTTTATTAACTGGAAAGTGGAAAGCACTTCCAAAACCAATAAAACGGGCTATCTAGAACCGTTGCCCCGCATGGAACGACAGGAAAATTGGTCCGTGATAATTTATTGAAGGGATTCGTTTGATGAGAGGTTTACAACTAAGAACGACACACGTGTCTATAAATGTTGACGGATATTCTCCGTGGGTTGCGCGGGTTGCGCCACATTTATTTCATTATTTTCTTGCTGAACGTCCATCCCAACATTTCCTTTTTAACGGCCCCGTTTAATTGATTCCTTTGGCAGCTTAATCTTTTTTTTCTTAATTTAATCTATTTTGTTTTCGAAACCCGCACGATAATTGGTACTCGGCTTCTGTCGCTCAGTTGAGCGCGCTCGACATCGGGCTCTGTCTCCAGCTCTCCACTGGATCGCTCCCCGCCTATCCCCTCCAAAATGAGGCTCGGCGAGGTGCGCGTGGCCGATGAGCAGGACTTCGAAGAGCTCGCCTTCGTGGTGGACAGCCTGGACGGCTGGAAACTGGACTATTTCCAGGCGCCGCTCCGGGTCTGGGTGAAGCCCGCTACCAACACCAACTTCCACATGATCAAGGTGAAGACGATGTTCAGCGACGTTTCTGCGCCGGTGTTGTACGACGTGCTGCACGACTCGGAGTACCGCCGCACCTGGGACCGTTTTATGCTCGCCTCCAGCCCGATCGGCTGCCTCAACGCCTCCAACGAGCTGAGCTACTACGCTGCCCGCTGTCCGCCGCCGCTGCGCAACCGCGACATGGTGCTGCTGCGCTCCTGGCTGGCCGACGAGCGCGCCTACTACGTCATGAGCCACTCGGTGTTTCACGCGCAGCACCCGCCGCGGCCGGGCTTTGTGCGAGCCTTCAGTCACCTGACCGGGTTCGTGATCCGTCCCCTGAGCCCGCGCGGCTGCGAGCTGCACTATGTGACCCACGCCGAGCCTGGTGGACGGCTGCCCGCCTGGCTGGTCAACAAGGTGACGCAGACGCTGGCGCCGGGCCTGGTGCGCCGGCTCCACAAAGCCGCCCTCGCCTACCCTGCCTGGAAACGGAAACACGACACCGTCCACAAGCCCTGGCTGAACCCGGAACAGATGAGCCCGGTTCGGGTCGACCTCAGTTTGTGCCGCCGCAGTCCCCTGGAGGAGAACGAGCCCGCCCCTGACGAGTCTGAAGTGAAGATCGATAGTCGCATTGGCGAAAACTACCTGAAGCTTGCAGATTGACAGGCAGCGCTACCTGGCGGCGAAGTACCGAAGCTATAGTGATTTCAGCCGCCGCACCAGCTCACCAGCGCCCTTTGGGGACGGCTTTTATTTTTCCTCATGATTTAAAGATGAAGTTGTTATTCTTGCATACGGTTCGAAATAAATTGGAATATGTGGCAGTATGCGCTCATAATATTATTTAGAGACTTAAAAGTATGCCACTGTTATTTACTTATCTAAATGTTGTAACAAGTAAACTTATTTGGTGGTCATGACTTTGATTGTATCTCATCATTTATTGCGCAGCTGGGACGTCTTCTGCGCAAGGAATCTTCGAGCTCTTGATATCGTGATATTGCTGTGCGAAGGGCCTGTTCCAGCGCCTCCAGTAGAAATTCTTGACTGGAGGCTCTACCAGAGGTTTTACTGGAGGCGCTGGAACGCAATCTGGAGATTTCTGGAGATTGGCATCACATATAGGGGAGAGTGGTCATATTGCGCCACCTTAAGGATATCGGCCTATTGCGGCTGAAGTTGACCAGCTGTCATGCTTGATGATATCTCAAATTGTACCTCAGTTATTTTGGCATCAAATTACAACTCCTAATTTGTATCACACCCATAAAAATTAACAAGAGAAAAGTTTTCCGACACACCTGCAAAGGGCGCATTTACGGACTACCCCATCAAAAAGCGCCCATGCCTCTCATGTAAAAGCGCCCTATTAAAAACAACGGTTTGCCACCTAACTAAGTAGCCTATTTGAACGTGTCAGCCCATTAACCATTTATGCTGTGAAGGCTAAGGTAATGGTAAGGTGAGCGTTCTAATAATCAAAGTGTTCAATGAAATGTGTCCCAACCACCAGATGCTGTTTCTCTGGGTTGAAGAATAGGGCGCAAATAGGGTGGGCGCAATTACGAATGGAACACATTTTTCATGAGCTTCAAATATGGCGAGGACAGCGAAGCCACGGTGGTGATAAACTTCAAAACTACCATTAAACGAGCAATTAACAATGATTATTAGTTGAATCACTATCTCTAAGATAAACCATGACACCAGCAAAGGTCGAAATAGACTGTTTCGCGTAAGAAAATAGAGGAAATCACAAAAAATGGTCTGCGAGAAAGCTGAGACACCTCACCTGCCCCCGTGGACCGGAATAAGAGCGAGTTATTGGTGGTGAAGTAAATGCACACATTCGAGCATTCATTCGAATCGAAATTTGGACAGGAGGAAGGTGTGGCGCATTTAAGAACATGGCGCAATATGACCTCTCTCCCCTACCAAAAGAATGACGATTGCTCTCTCTTAAAACGCAAAATTTGTTTTCAATTTTATTAAGAAAGATTAAGAAAATTATAGCAATGTAATTTTCTTTACATTCAAGTTGTAAAATAATCAGTCAAATGTCCTTTGTTTACATTCGTGATTGTCACATGTGCGCCATAATTGTAGACCAGAGCCTCCAGAGAAATTTGGACCTCTCAACTCTCTGGAGGCTACTGGAGGTTTCTGGAGCTTTGGCGAGAGCTTTCTGGAGCTTTCTGGAGGCGCTGGAACGCTCTCTGGAGGATTCTAGAGCTTTCTGGAGCTTTCTGGAGGTTTCTGGAGGCGCTGGAACAGGCCCATCTTGTTTCTTTTATTCAATATTTAATCGAAATTTTTGAAGATATCTATGCTGATTAAAAGGACTACATTTCACAGTCATCTTTGGTAGTTATTTATTATCACCGCGCCCCTTGGGAAGGGTAAGTAACGGCAAGATTGTCAGATTCAGATTTAAATGTCTTTATGGCAATGATATTCTTGTTCTTTATTTCAACTTTTTATTTGAAATCAAATAGTTAACAGGAAGAAAGAGCACATATTTCATGCTGACAGCTGAGGCATGCCTGTATCTCAAGTATGTTTCTTACCTTGTATTCTTACCTCGTTGGGTTCCATCATCATATCATGTCTTGGGTTTCTGTTTCACTTCAGGGTAAATGAGCAATGACTAGAACCCTTAACACAAGAGACATGCCAGTCCTACGTTACATTGGCTGGTTCCTTAATCGTGCAGTTTGACATTGACTGAAATTGTGCGTCTCATCGGGGTAAAGCCTTTTGCTTTTCCTATGTTCGGAAAAAACATACAATATGAGCAACTTGTCGCAAGCATAATCACAATGTCGGGCAGGTACCTATCAATCTAAAAAGTTGTAAAGGCTGTCTGTTATACATGTGGGGCGTTCCACGACAAATCGACAAATAAAAAAATTAAATTTGCACCCTCATATTTATTCTTCGTTGAAAACTGGTTAAGGGGTTGTGATGGGCGGGGAAGCCAGCTGTGGCAAGGATTTTTTTCTTCGAACAACGGTTTCCGAGATATAGCCTCGGGCAATTCCTGGAGATCGCGCTGCAGCCCTATGTTTGGCGGCCTATAACTCAGAAACTATTGGTTTTCTACGATAAAAACTTAATATGGTTCAACTCACAATCAACCAACAAACATTTTGGCTATCTCGGATTTTCAATTTTTGAAAATTTTGATCACGTGACCTTTTGTTCTATTTTCCGAAGTGTGACCTTGATATTTTCCCCACTGAAAGTTGCAATTTTGTCTGATGACGATTAAAGCCTTATCAATTGTCATTCATATGCGATAATAAAAAAGTGGTTATCGCCCTGTGTTGACCTCAGGTCAGGTCATTTTTATGACCTGTCCATTATTACGAGCGGGAGCGACAGCGAGATCTCGAGAATAAAGCAAGATTGACAAGCGGTAAACGGTAAAGGGTACACACGGATAAGGTCTATAATTTTTACTAAGGTCATTTTCAGGGCAGGTCAAAGATGACGTCACAGGAGCTAAAAGGAAGTCAAAATAACGGCACTATACATACCTATATATGAAGTTTTTCTCGAATAACTTTCAAGGTATCCCAGCTAGGAACAAACTAATAGCACCATCGTGATCCTCTCGTCGATCCGCATCGAAACATATATATATATATATATATATGTTGACCTCGAAAGGTCGAAAGGTCAAAAGTTGACCTTAGATCACGTGACCTAAGGTCAACTTTTGACCTTTCGACCTTTCGAGGTCAACATACATATGTTTCGATGCGGATCGACGAGAGGATCACGATGGTGCTATTAGTTTGTTCCTAGCTGGGATACCTTGAAAGTTATTCGAGAAAAACTTCATATATATGTAGTGCCGCTATTTTGACTTCCTTTTTGCTCCTGTGACGTCATCTTTGACCTGACCTGCAAATGACCTCAGTAAAAATTATAGACCTTATCCGTGTGTACCCTGTACCGTTTACCGCTTGTCGCTATCTTGCTTTGTTCTCGAGATCTCGCTGACGCTCCCGCTCGTAGTAATGGACAGGTCATAAAAATGACGTGACCTGAGGTCAACGCAGGGCGATAACCACTTTTTTATTATCGCATATGAATGACAATTGATAAGGCTTTAATCGTCATCAGACAAAATTGCAACTTTCAGTGGGGAAAATATCAAGGTCACTCTTCGAAAAATAGAACAAAAGGTCACGTGATCAAAATTTTCAAAAATTGAAAATCCGAGATAGCCAAAATGTTTGTTGGTTGATTGTGATTTGAACCATATAAAGTTTTTATCGTAGAAAACCAATAGTTTCTTAGTTTTAAGCCGCCAAACATAGGGTTGCAGCGTGACCTCCAGGAATAGCCCGAGGCTATATCTCGGAAACCGTTGTTCGAAGAAAAAAAATCCTTGCCACAGATGGCTTCCCCGCCCATCACAACCCATTAGACCAATTTTAAGCAAAAATAAAATATGAGGGTGCAGAGCACTTGTCGATTTGTCGTGGAACGCCCCATGTGTCAAGCAAGCGTTTGAAGCTGGTAACATCTGGTGCACACACAACATCATATGGCAATGAGTTCCACAGTGAAGTGAAATACATTGAATGGAGAAAAAATGCCTCAGCTGTCAGCATGTTGATGTGCTCAACTCAAGTGTTTACAAATGGCTTTCACATTCTCAGGGCTGATTGTGTCTTAGAGGCCTTTCCTGGCTAGTTTTCTTACTGCTCAAATAGCTTGTCCTTGCCATTGTCATAAAAAAATGAATTGGCCTGAAATATTAATAGTAGTTTGTGGACTTAGCCCAAAGTCAAACTGGCAACTGTATAGCCATTGTATACCTACTAATGAATAGTCTGCTTTCAGTAATAACTGATGTTTGTTGTTGAAATTTTATGTTGATTACCAGATGTTGATGGTTGGTTTGTTGGTTGGTTGGTTTGGACTTAGCACCATATCCGGTGAACCAAGGTGCTAACCTGAACTATAATGCTATTCCAAGCGGTCAAGCAGCGGCAATGCCACATGCATTGCCCGGGAATCGAAGCCAGATGTTGATGCTGACATACTTACAGGCTACAATTATTCCTCAGGTTTGCTGAAGTTCAACATGTTTCTAACAAGAGCCCTGCTGAAGAAACCAAAGTCAAAGTAAGTTTACTGTTCAGCTTTCTAATATTCCTTGGTGATGACAATAGATAATGCTACAGTATTTGTTCAGAAAAGGTCCAATGTACAATTTGGCACTGTTGATACAAATATGCAACAGCATAAATTGTGGGATGTAGGCTGTAGGTTTTTAGGTTGTAAGTTAGGTTAGGTTGTAGTTTTATAGGTTTTAGGTTGTAGGTTGGTAGGTTTGTGGGTACTAGGTTGTAATGCTGTAGGTTGGTAGGTTGTAGGTAACAGGATCTGTCCAACTTACTGGCTGCTGCCACTTCTCTCGCCTACCCCAAACCATACTCAGATATCTCATTTATAGAGCGGGGAGCGACTTGAAACGGGCACTAACTAATCACCGTCAGTCCGAGACTCCGATGTTCTACTCTCTGAGCTAATTGGAACGAGTTCACCTTTCTCAGAATATAGTGGTTTTCCTTCAGTGTGCGTAACATTGTTTGTTTTTCTCAGGGACGTGATGGTCCTACTACAGAGCATGATCACCGGCCACAAGAGGACGGCCATCCGGCAGAGGCTGGATGATAAAGTGGAAAAGATAGCATTCGACCCATTCAGTAAGTACTTGGTTATCTGCAATCTGCATCTCAATTGTCAGCTTGCTATTAAGCATTCCCTTTGCCGCTGCTTTAATGTTATGTTTGCTCAATACAGTCACTATTTTTATGCCTCAGAGGCCAGTTTTATTAACCGAAAAGTCGCCCGCTGCCGGAATGTTTTGCCTAAACTCGTTCCCGAATTTCACCATCCAGGCGAAAAAAGTCAACTGATGTGAGTATTGATATCAGCCTACCCTGATGATATGCTTTGACATCAGCCGCTATTTCTTTCGCGTGATTAACCGACATTGAGGGAGACTGCCGACCTCGAGGGAGACTTAGAAATAGAAATACTGGCAGCCGTCTATTTTTCTGTTGGCAAAACTGGCCTCTACATGATGGAGTTTGTTGGATGTTATTAATTGTCCGTGGTTGATTTCTACCTGCAAAGCCCAGTCTGCAGCATCAAATGTTCAGATTTTTCGGTTATTGTTGTAGCTACCCTTTTCATATATGAAGCAGCGTGATTGTTTTCTTTCTTATTACAGTTCAAATGGACGCGCCGTACAAGGAGTTGAAAAGGATACGAAGTCTGGGGAAGAAGGAGTAGATAGTCGTTCATTGTGTTTTCATCATGCGCAGTATGTTTGTATTGTTAAATACGGCCAGGTATGCCGTACCCGGCCTGTGAATATACCGAGATGTGAGGCTATGTACGGACACGAGTCATCAGCAGTACTGAACTCCCCATGACCTTGTCATCGAGGCCGCAATATATGGTGGCTCACGTATCGGCGAGTGTTTATAAACGCGATACTACCACGGTTGTTGTGTCGATTTGGGCTAAATGCGCAATTCAACTCTCGATCCGGATATGACGATGCATAGAAGACCATGAGGTTAACACCGGGATTATGCATGGCTACACATACTCTTTGCTCTTTCTTGCTCTTTCTTTGCCCCTAAAATTGTTCACAAGATTCAAGGAACACATCTAATCATGTGATTTGGTTTCTATAGATTCTTTTAGCTATTATCTGACTATTCGTTCGTCTTTCGTCCTGGATATTCATTCCTTTCCTGCTGGTTTGACCTACCAGGCTGCTGCCTGTCGATTTGCGCCCGCTGATCCCGGTCGGACTCAGTCGCCGCTCCCCTTACATCAGCCGCCGACCTCCGTCGGCCCGTCGCCGTGCCTGTGCACGTGCCGGGACGGCGCCTCCCGTCTGGCTCCAATGAAAATCGCTTGTAAACGAGGCATGCTTCGTGCCCAGGCCCGCTCAGCCCGGCCGACGGGTACGGAGAAGGGTGCAGAGCAGCTCGGCCTCTGCGCCGCGCCGGAGGACGCTGCAGTCAGTTCCGAACGTGCCGACTGCGCCGACGGCGACGGTTTCTTGGTTGTCGTTTGCTGAAGTGATATTGAAGCGACACTTTGGTCCAACTTTGGTCGAGCTGGTCGAGCCGTGAACCCTGTGATTCTGTTGGTACGGTGCGAGGTCGTATTCGTTATGTTTTGTCATGGTGTCAGGGAAAAGAGGGTAGTGATTATTGGATGGTAACATCGGTCGGGTCTTGTGAGAAATCTACTAGACTAAGCGCTACACCCTCAGGTAAGATGTTTTCAGTTTCTTCATTTTTCTCTTTTGTTTTCATTTCATCTTTTTCTATATTAATTGTTCTTTTCAACGATGAAGTTTATTTTTTATCACATTTTTGTATATTTGAATCTGTGGTTGACTTTATTCCGAAAATCCTTACAATGTAGGTACCTACAACATATAACACATTTCTGCTTGCTGAACTCGGACTCAGTCTGTGATCGTCGGTGGCCTGACCTGTCGTTCAGCAATCAGCTCTGACCTCCCGCGTGCGTGGCACCTGCAGCAGGAGCCTCCCTGCGGCACCGGCACCATGGCTGCTGCTGCGGCCGCCCCGACGCCCGACCTGCCGGCCGCCGTCCGCTCGTTCGTCGAGAGCTCGCGCCAGCTGGCGGAGGCTGCTGGCGAGCAGCTGGACAGAGGTGAGGTCCGACCCACCGTGGGAGGTCAGATGACAGGGGATCGGTCCGTCTACCGTAGGAGGTCAAAAGGCAGAGGGAGGGCGGTTAGATGACAGGGAGAGGGTAGATGACAGAGGGAGAGGTAGATGACAGAGGGAGCTTAGATGACAGAGGGATAGGTTAGATGACAGAGGGAGAGGTTAGATGACAGAGGGAGAGGGTAGATGACAGAGGGAGAGGTAGATAACAGAGGGAGAGGTAGATGACAGAGGGAGCTTAGATGACAGAGGGAGAGGTAGATGATAGAGAGAGAGGTTAGATGACTGAGGGGAGCTTAGATGACAGAGGGAGGTTGGATGACAGGGGGTGTTCAAACCACCGTGGGAGGTCAGATGACAGACGAGGTCAGATGACAGAGGAGGTCAGATGACAGACGGAGGTCAGATTACAGAGGAGGTCCGTCTACCGTTGGAGGTCAGGTACTGACGGAGGGAAGGCCCATCGTCCGCTGGCCCCGCTCGGACCGTTTGCTGGTTATGGCGATGAGACTCGGGCCATCAACTGCGTGGCCGTGGGGTGCCAGCAAGTGATAAAAGTGGTGTTTTATTGGTCAGTCGGAATGCGTGCTGACGAAGTGCGGTGGAACGCGACGCCAAGTTAGCGTTTGTGCGCTGTTTTTTATGACACAGGGCGCTGCTTAGCCCGTGAGAGGGCCGTTTGATTCCGTTCAGTTTGCTTCTATTCAGTGATGCATTTTGTTTTGCGTGTCCTAATTTAGCTATTTTATTTTCAGTTCCGGCATCTCAGTTTCTGTCGAACAAGATTGAAATGCTCGGTGGGCTTATCGAGATGTATCAAGGACTCTTCAACAGGTATCCACCTATGTTTAACATGGATTTGTACACTTCATATTTCCTCTGCTTTCCCTTATATTGTCGTCTCACCCATCGTTGCATTAGATTACACGACAATAATTTGACACATCACTTTTACAGCGGCTTCCTTCATGAACATCAGCGATCTATATGCGGATTATGCACTACCCCTTGTGAAAACAATTTTTATTTTACCAGATTTTCGGCATGGAAAATATATCGCGATTCCTTTCCCACGAACGGCAACCAAAACGCGTCCTTTCTTTTGTGGACAGCTGCGGCGTCGAATCGCGGAAGGCTTTGGAGGAGAAGGCTCGGGCCAGTGATGACAAGGAAGCCATGTCGGCCATTGATGCCCTGATGGATGCGGAGGTGGGTATTTCAGAATTAGCAGTTTAACAGCTAGACCGCACTTTTCATAACTGGGTAGGTATCTGGGCAATACAACTCGCTACTCAGTACCGCCTAGTACAGTCTGTCTTAAAAAGTACCGCGCAAAGTAACGGTGGATCCATCAAGCCTGACCGAGGAAGGGCCTGCTATCATTTGAAATTCACCGAACCAATTGACCTGGGGAATGGACAAGAATGTCCTTTGCTTCGGTGACTCAAATTTAGCAGGCCCCTCCTCGGCTAGGCTTCACTGGTCCCGTCACTGTCGGGGTCTTGTCACCCTCTCCCGTCCGTCTGTCCCAGTCGGGGTTTTACTGTGGCATCTCCCGCCCGGCGGCCCGCCTGCAGTCGGAATTTTATCCCTCCCCCTCCCGTCGGCCCCCATTGTTGCTGTCACCCCCCCCCCCCCTCCCCATCCCCTGCTCACAGTCAGAGTGGGACCAGTTCATCACTCGCCTCAGCGCGCGGCTGGGCGCCGACTCTGTGCCGGGGCCGCGGCTGCACACCGGTCTCCCGTGCGGCCGTCTGCAGCTGGCGGAGGCCCGCAGCGGGCTGCTGCGGCCGCTCTACGAGCCGGCCGGGCCGCGCCTGCTGGTGCTACTCCGACACCTTGCCTGACAGCCGTGACGTCGGCACGTCGCCGAGCTGCAGCACAGACGGGTTAGTGGGAGAACGGGACGGGGTGGGAGCTGCAGCACAGACGGGTCAGTGGGAGACGGGACGGGGTGGGAGCTGTAGGATAGACGGGTCAGTGGGAGACGGGACAGGGTGGGAGCTGTAGGATAGACGGGTCAGTTAGGGAGCGGGACGGGGTGGGAATTGTATGAGAGGCTGAAGTCGCCGCACGATGGCATCGTAAGAGGGAGGGGACGCGCACTCCTCGTACGATGGAGGTGGGTCATTTTGGCTGATGTCCGATTGTTCCGCCACTGGCGCTGAGCTCAAACTTGCTGAAGACGAAGGTTCTGCCACGTTCTGTCCCTGACGGTTGTAATTCCGCGAAGCGGAAAGGCGAGGTAGCAGTTGTCCTATACCCTGCCGCCATTCAGGCCATTCCTGCCGGTCGTCTGCAGTCGCTGATGGCAGGTCAATCTGCGGCATGCTTATCCAGAGATCCTGCCTGTCAGAACTGTGCTGTGACTGCTGGCCATTGGCAGCAGCTTCTGGCAGATGCAGATGCAGATGCATATCTACCCTGAGTTCCTGCAAGTCAGGACTGTACTGCGGCTGCTGATTCTCTGCAAGGGGTGGTATACACATCCGCGGTATATTCACCCGGGGTACCTGCCACTCAACACTGTACAGTAGCTCCTGGTCATCTGCATGTGCTGATGCCACAGGCGGCATATTTACTCTGACGTCCTCCCACTCACCAGTGCCATACAAGTGATTCAGCGGCTGAGTTCGCGGGAGAGTCGTAGAGCGTTGACTTCGGTAGGGCCTACCGAAGTCAAGATGGTAATCATGATTCTGCCGTTGTCCCTGTTGCTGTTGTTGTGGCTGTTGTTGTTGCTGCTGTGAATGATGGTGCGGATGATTTAGTTGGCAACGCTGCTGTCGCTGCTGCTGCCGCCGCCTTGTGTGATGATGCTCTTGCAACTGTCCATCTAATTCGCGATTATGTAGACGCGGAAACGCCCTTTTCCTCCAGCAGCAGCAATACAGTCTTTCATTCAAAAACCACAGGATTATGACAGTGACCGACAAAATCAGCAACACTGCGATGGGCGCAACGTTTGTCATTGCACGTGAGCTTATCAGCTGACAGTTCCCTCGCTTTAGACCGGCGCATTTGCAGATGAGTCGTCCCTCGTCGCTCTCCTACACTCACAGCTCGCTATTGACGACGTGCAGTCGATCACGGCACTGGTGAATAGCTGTCTACTGTTATCGCCACGCCACAGTCACTGACAACTGCCCTGGCCACTGTGATGATGCCACTCGCGTCACCCCCTTCTTCTGACTAGTGGCGGCCGCCTGGCACCGTTTCAGTACCGACTCGCCTGGAAGGCCAGCTGAGCAGGATGACGTCATCAGTCACGGCGCACATGAGGAGCGGAGCCCCTGAGGCTCTCCCATCATTTCACTTGCAAACGACCCGAGAGGCAGACGCTGGGGATGCGCGGGGACTCCCGGGAGCGCAGTGGCGGATCCAGTACAGAGTTTTTTTTGGGGGGGGGGGGGGGCAAACCATAACAATTTATCGATTCTTTCCATGCCTCGTCCATAAGGCGTAATGTTAAAATTATGCCGTTTGGGAGGGGCAAATGCCAATTTTGCCCCCCCCCCCCCCTGGATCCGCCACTGCGGGAGCGTAACACGTGTATCTCGTGTGCACGCGTTAACTCGCGCCCCGCTGGGGGTCCTGGAATTACACGCCCTGCTGGGGGTGTTTGAACATCCCCCTTCCTGGGACACGTAGCAACACGCCGTAGGCGGCGTTAGGAAGAGCTAAAAAATAATGAAGAAATTACATTAGTCACTTTTAAGGTCAGGCAAAGGTCAGGTCACCAGACATCACCGAAGGTAAAATTTCGCCACTTTCCAGGTCAAGCTTCGATAATTTTCGACAAACTGGCGCATAGCTATAGAACGGTTTATCCTGCATGGGGCAAAAGCTACCAAAGTATACTTTTTGCGTTCTTGTTTTTTGCAATAACCTTTGACTCAAAACTTGCACGAGCTTACTTTTAGCAACATCGTGTGCGTCTCGTCAAGACGCATCGTATGAACTGTAAGTTGACCTCGAAGTGTCAACTTGAAAATTTGACCCCAGGTCAAGGCACTGTGTACTGCAGTACTGCACGTACTGTGAGGTGACGGTGCTCGTCGCTGCTGTCGCTGCCGCACCGGGCCCATGTCCCTGCTGACCCCAGCTCCCCGCCGTCTCCGCCCAGGCCGAGTTGGAGCGTCTGCGCTACGCCGTGCTGGTCGTGTCGTTCTCGGACCGTGGCGCCGTGCTCCGCTGGCTCTCTGAGACGGGCTGCCCGTTCCCGGTGCTGCTGGACCCGCGGCGCCGCCTCTACACCGCCCTGGGACTGCCAACCGACCTGCAACAGGTGGGGTCACGTGTTAGTGTGAGCGTGTGTGTCCTCCGTCCGCCATCAGGGGTGGGCAAGGTAGGCGAAAAGGCGGATAAAAAGGAAAGGTTGGTTCGTATGTGGAGACAGGTTTTATTTCATCCCTCCGCCGCTAGGTATGAGTCTATTGGTTCCTCCCTTCACCGCCAGGTGTGAGTCTATTGGTTCGTCGCTCTGCCGCCAGGTGTTAGTTCCTCCCTCCGCCGCCAGGTGCGAGTTAATTCCTCCCTATGCCGCCAGGATGAATCTGTTAATTCCTCCCTCTACCGCCAGGTGTGAATCTGTTAGTTCGTCCCTCCATCGCCAGGTGTGAGTCAATTAGCTCCTCCCTCCGCCGCCAGGTATGGAGTCACTCGGCCCTGCTGGAGGAGGCTGAGCGACGTCTGGAGGCTCCCGACTCTCCTCCACTGGAGGTACCGTACCGCGGCGGCCCGGCCGACCCCCACCAGCTCGGTGGCGACTTTCTGCTGGACAGCAGCGGTCGGCTGATGCTGTCCCACCCGAGCGCCGACCCGGCCGACCGGCCGACCGTACAGCAACTTCTGGACACACTGGGACGGCACGCGGCTGGGGATCAGTAGATGGAGGGGGCGTCTCCCGGCGATGAGTAGGGGGGGGGAGGGGCGTTTTCCGGCGATCAGTAGGGGGAGAGGGGGGCGTCTTCGGTGATCAGAAGGGGGGAGGGGGCGTCTCCCGGTGATCAGAAGGGGGGGGGGAGGGGGCGTCTCCCGGTGATCAGAAGGGGGGAGGGGGCGTCTCCCGGTGATCAGAAGGGGGAGAGGGGGCGTCTCCCGGTGATCAGTAGAGGGGGGGGGCGTCTCCCGGCGATCAGAAAGGACAACACCGGTGACTAGTAGAGGGGGGGGGTCCCCCGGTGACCAGTAGGGAGAAGGGGCGTCCTCGTTACTCAGTAGCGGACGATACGACCAGTAGGGGACAACATGAGTAGGGGGGGGACGACACCGTTGACCAGTAAGGGGCCGGTGGAGATGAAAAAAAAAAAACGTAAATGAATTTGCAGGACCAGTAAAAGAGACGAAGGACGACTTAGAGCAAGGGGTCGGAGAAAGAGGTGTGGGCTCAGCAGTATATACCGAACGCTCTGGGATCATGCTGTCTGTCCACGGTGACCATACAAATTGTTACACAACCTCTTGGTTATCACAAACCCAAGACTATATTCTCTAACCCATTTTGGGATAATATAGTCTTCTTCTTGGTCCCGAAGGATCGCTGGCCTTTGGTTCAGATATATAATTTATGCACCCCAGTTTCTCAATTTTTACCGTTTCACTACTGGTCGTCCCGCCGTCCCCTCTCCCCCTCCCAGCCATCGGGGGCCTTCAGTCACCCACGCCGTCTCGAGCTGCGAGCCCGGGCGGCTCCCTTATGACGCTCCGCGGCCAGGCCCGCCGCACGGGAGCCGCGGAGCCGAGAGACGGAGCCGGCCGGAGCCCGGAGCCGAGTCGGTCTGGGAGACGCTGGCAGCCAAATGGGAGACGCCGGGAGACTGGGAGACGCCGGGAAGACTGTGGGAGACGCCTGGAATAACTGAGCCAGCTGGCTGTAAATGGTGCCGGGTCGGCTGATCGGGAGACTACCAACGACATTGGGTGTCGCCCATTACTCGTCCCCTTTCGTGATGAAAGCGATCGATCACGGCCATATCACGATACTAACGATTTGTAAATAGAACGTGCTAATGCAGCGAAAACGCTGATTCGTTGCGCGTGTGTACGTCTTAGCTTCAAGTACCCATATGCGGCAGTCATGTCTGTTCAGTAACATGAATGGGCGACGTTACTGATGATGTATTCTTACCCTAATACGTAAATACAAATTTATCTACTACGAGCGAAATACGCCTTTGACGATCTTACAACCGCTCCTGATGGACTAGAGCTCGTTTATAAGGATTGACAAGGGGTTAAGGAAATACGCCATTACCGCGTACCGGCCCTCCAGCAAAGGAATGGTTGATCAGGCGATCAGTTTTGGGGATAATAGCTTTGAATGACACGGCCACTCCAGAAAAATCACTCAATAGAAGAGGTATCATGCGGACACTGACGGGCACTGTGAACAAGTACGCTGTTCAATGTTCACACAATTGTTGTCATGCTGGCAACCTACCGCGTGGTACCTGGAGGGCCGTACAATTCACATACTTGGTGTCTGACTAATTCGACGATTGAAAGAAAACCACGAATTCGGTTACGGGTGCCACAAAGCGTGTCAAAAATGTGTCAAAATATTCGTTGTTTAGGCATGGTTGCCATGCCAATGGAACTTTGTAACACACCCACCTGCTTTGGCGTCCGCCTGGTGGGGTAGGTGACGAACGGGGGGGGGGGGGTGGATAGGCCGTATCTGTTAGTCATCCATAAACCATCGAGCAGACAGATCGGCGATAACGACCCTTCGCACACCACCAGGCCTGTCCAGGCGGGACGGAAAAGGCCGACGGGCTGCCACTGAGTAGTCCTATTTGGACATGTGCATGATACCAATTGCTGATTATTTGTGTTGAGTGGCGGCGAATTCGCGGCTATGCACTGCCGTGTGTGTCGAGAGAGTCTATTCCAGGGCAAAGGTCACCGCTGGGAGGGGAAGGGGCGGTCGTCCGGGGAGGGGGGGGGGGACCAACGAGTTCAGCTGGGCCGGGAGGGCGAACGGGATCGAGGGTTTTGTGTGCCAGTTCTGTCTTGGTAGGCACTGGGCAGGCAGTGTGATAAGACGGTGCCCGTAACGGAGGGACGCTGGACTGGGCGGAGAGACAGTCGTGAGAGACCCTCGGACAGTTTGTGAGACTGTGACTGTGAGCTGTGAGAGGGTTCGTGGCAGACAGTCTGGTGAGAGTGCCTGTGTCGGAGGGACAGTGGACAGCGGACAGCGGACAGTCGTGAGATGGTCCGTGACGGTCGGACAATGGTCGGTCTGGTCCGAGTGCTCGTGGCGGGCGGGTCGGTGTTTTTGCTCTGGATAACAGATAACCCTGCTCTCCGCGACGGCCGTGCATCAGATTGCAGTACCACCACGCTAATAAACCGGTAGAATGCGGTGACTGTATCAGCGAGTGCGCCGGCGCGCGGTGCGACTCGAACCGGTTGTGTCCATCTGCTCAACACCCCCCCCCCCGTCCCCTCAGCTCACGTGGACAGACATCCGCCCAGTCCGCGGTATTCAGTTCTGTCGGTGTCGAGAGAGGCGCCGGACGTCCACACTCACCCGACATCAGTGAGCTGGTGTTACGCTAGCCGTCTTTCAGTGGCCTTCAGTGGCCCTACCTCAACGTCTGCCACCGATACCTACTTTGTCACGTAACGCCCAGTCCGTGACTGCTGTGTAGTGTGTAGTGAGCGGCGATGTCGCGTCGCGTCGGTCGCCGCCGGCCGTGAGCCGAACAGTCGTGTGTCGATAGCGGCGGAGTGCCGCCCGTGCGTCGTCGTCGGCGTGTGCTGCCGCCGGCGAGTCGAGTCGCTCGTGAGCGGGTCCCCGTGCGTCGGCCGCCGGCCGGCCATGTGTTTCTGACCGTCACCTGGCGCGATAACGGCCGGCGTTCGGTGCGCGCTGACTCGTCGGCCGGTGACGTGCCTCGGCGCGTTATCGCCGCCTCTGTGTACTCTGCGGTGTCGACCCGGTGTAGATGGGCCGCCTAGGGGCGGCCGGCACCAGTCGACACCCGTCCGCCAACACCGGCCCAACAGCCGCCGGCGCGGCGCTGGCTGGAGCCCGAACCCGACAGCGCAGGACGAGGCGGGACGCCTTCGAGACTGGAGCGGACGCAAGGGGCCGCAGAGGACACCGCGTGGGCTGGAGAGGACGCCAGAGGCTGCAGAGGACACCGCGTGGGCTGGAGAGGACGCGGCTCACTGCGCGTCAGAGCTGCGGATGTGGAGGTGACAGGCCGGCTACCAGTGACCTGAGGTCAACACGGCGACTGGTGACCTGAGGTCAGGACAGTGACCAGTGACCTAAGGTCAACACGGCAACTGGTGACCCGAGGTCAGGACAGCGACCGGTGACCTGAGGTCAGCGCGGCTACCGGTGACCTGAGGTCAGGGCGGCAACCGGTGACCTGAGGCCGGCGTTGTCAGCACGATGACGCGCAAGGGCACGGTGGTGGCAGTGGTGGTGCTGACTGCTCTGGTGGCCATCACGGCGATCACCCACTATCGGTGAGGACTGGGAGGGAGGGCCCCGCAGCTCTGGGAGGGAGGGCCCCGCAGCTCTGGGAGGGAGGGCCCCGCAGCTCTGGGAGGGAGGGCGCTGGAGCTCGGGAGGGAGGGGGCGCCGGAGCTCTGGGAGGGAGGGCGCTGGAGCTCGGGAGGGAGGGGGCGCCGGAGCTCTGGAAGGGAGGAAGCCGCAGCTCTGGGAGGGAGGGCCCCGCAGCTCTGGGAGGGAGGGCCCCGCAGCTCTGGGAGGGTGGGAACCGGAGCTCGGGAGGGAGGGGGCGCCGGAGCTCTGGGAGTGGGGGTGGACGACAGTTGCCACAGACAGCGAGCGCCCGGAGCGAGCGCCCGCTGCAGGCAGAGTTCCGCCAATAATTGGATTAGATTGGATGTAATTGAAAGGCGCGGCAGCTGGTGAGGGTACTCCGCTGCATTTGTTAGAAGTGTTGTATGGTTATTTAGCTGTTGGCTCCACAAATGGTGAGCTTAGTTCACGCACCTTGTCTGCGCCGTCTCGATGAGGGTGTTTCGAAATTATGGTGCCCCTTATCTTGGTTTGAAGTGAGTGTCTGCGGCGTATCGGCTGCGTCTACTCACCAAGCCATGTGGGCCGTGGCCCCGTCTACAGGCATGCCACGTGGGTTTTTACGTTGGGTCCCCCGTACCTACCAAGTGGGTTTTTGTTCGTTATGTCCGGTGCTGCCCGAGGGAGACAGTGATACACTTGCTCCTCAGAGCCCAAGAATACCTTGCTCTGAACTCAATGCAGGTAGGCCTGATGTTGATAAGTAGGTACTGCTATTTGTGGAGATGGCCGTCTCGTCCTGTAGAAATTTCGTGACAACTTATAAAAATTGACCCTCGTCGGTACAGGCGGTTAATGCACTCCACCCGCGAGTTTTCCTAATTCGCAGAATTTTATGACAACTCTTCCGTTTTTAACATCATTGACATGAGGTCATCAAAAGTTCATGGATTCGTAATGTAAAATATACGGGTTTTGTTTCGTCCCGGAGACGCGGAGGCCGAGGACGCAGTCAGCTGCCGACAAATGGAGTGGCGTGTGCCTTATCGCTGCGTCTGGCCCGTCCACCTGCAGTGGGCGTCAGGGCACTGCGGCTGTCGCCTCCTAAAGAAAAGACCGACGAGCTCGCCAGTAAGGCCAGCACCCTACTCCAGTACCAAAGTCGATCCATCGATGGACATTGCACCATGCACATTCCATGGTCATTAGGGCGGTCGCCCACTCCGCTTTGGCGTGGCGCAGAGCGGGTTTTGAGTCGATACGCGGACCCGTTCACCGGACACTGTCAAGAGGGGGCCTTTCAGCGGTCGACGCGCAGCAGCTTCGGGAAGGTCACTAAATATGGGACCAATGCACGATTTAATCACCAAAAATTCAAGCCGGTGCTAACCGACTATTCATGGTGGCACATGATAGACGTAGCATCCCAGATGGGGTTATGTAATATGTATGTATTTCTCCACAAATTGTCTGTCGTAAGACGTATGACGTATTTGTTCGTCACTAGCATGTTGTTTGGCATCGAAGCTCTGATGCTAGCCAAAATCGATGTGTTCATGAGCACGCTGAATAATTAACCCGCGCCCCACGGGGGGGGGGCTATTCATAGCCCCCCCCCCCCTCCCGTTTTTCTGCAGTAACTTCCAAACCGCTTGACGTATCGACGCCAAACTTTCAGTACCTTCGGCTGCATCAATTTGACACCTTGTGTCAAAATATAAGTTTCGTAGCTACCATAAATCTAGGTGGTGGTAGCTACGTGGGCTGGAAATGACGTCAGGGTGACGTCATGTTCGGCCGATTTCGACGCAAAACATTGAACCACGGCAATCGCTCCCAAGAGCTCAGTTTTTAAGCTAGATCCAATTTCTTTGCATGAGAGGACTCAGAAATGACTGCGCTATCAAAATGCTATCTCTGATTTTCAAAATTTTGAAAATGTTGAAAATTATAGGTATATAATAAAATTCAAAATTTATATTTTTATCTTATTTCAAAACCTTTTTGACTTTTCGAGAAAAAACGGAATATATGTGGTAGAACACGTGCTTAGGTATAACTTACTCTAGCAAGTTTTAGCTAAATATCCTCAAAAATGGCCAAGTTATAGGTACGCTTTATTGCAAAAAAAAATTACAATTATATTTTTTTCAAATCAATTTTTCAGTTCGTGTTTGACATCGTACACCAATATGAATAGCACCATCGTGTTCCTGAGCTGTCTAATGGTGGTCTTTGTTTTGCGCTAGGTGGTCTAGAATTGCTAAAAATTGACTTTGAAAATTTGACGTCATCAATTTTGAAGTTTTTCGATATAACTTGACCAAAAAAGGAGGTATCGATCTGAAATTTGGTATGTGAATAGAAGTCGGTAAGAGCTATCACATATATTCCGTTTTTTTCGAAATTCGAAAAACTTTTTGGATTTTTTGGCAATTATATTCATTTTTTAATTTTGGGGGTCAAAATTCTAAAAAATCAAAATTCAGAGATAGCAGTTTTGTAGCCCTGGCATTTCTCCACCTTTTACGTTTTAAATGTTTTTCTATACCTATCTTCAAAGCTATAGGCCTGACAGCTCTTCCCACGAAACTGTTTTTGAGTCGAAAACGGCAGAACATGACGTCACTCCAACGTCATTTGCGGCTAACCTATCATAGCCTTTTGAAATTTTTTGGTAATTTTGGTCATAATGTGTAAAATTGACGCCCGGGAGGGTACTGAGAGTTTGGTGACGATCGGCGCAGTGGTTCTGGAAATATATCGAAACGTCTAAAAGGGGGCAAAAAATAGCCCCCCCCCCCCCCACCAGGGCGCAGGATAGCGCGATTTAATGTCCTCCGTCTGCAGACGCACTCAGTGCACGCAGTGAGGGTGATGGTCTGGGGGGGGGGGGGCAATACAATACGCTGATGCGCAATACGCTGATGCGTTGACAGAACTCCGTTATTTTTGTTTTTTATTTTTTGGAAAACATATCCTTTGTGTTTTATGGCCATATGTGATTTGCTGAGCTAAGCTGCGCAATTAGGACCATTTTTCCTTACATTAGGTATAGGTTAACCACTACAAATATTGAAAATTGGAGCTAGCAGTCTGTTAGAAACGCCGGCGTACCTAATTCAAATCCTGCATGAAATGGTTATATTTATCATGACTCCCGGTCGTATTGGCCTTTTGTATAGGTACGTCTTACGTGCTGAGGGGTCCACTGGCGGATCCAGAAAGGCGGTCTTGGACTAAATTTCCACTAAAAATAGCCTCCCACCTATCGTCGAACATGTTGTTCGACGATGTACAGAGGTCAAGGTCAGGGTCAAGGTCAACCTAGGTCATCTAAAATAATTGCGTTTTAGGCAAGCTGAATTTACTTTTCGTGAAGTTTTTTGACTGCATTTTTGGTAAAAGCTTCTCAGATCATGATTTCATGTAATATGGACACATAAACAGTCGGTGCACACATCAGCATACACACAGACACACACAGACATACAAACACATATCATTGACCTTGACCTAACTTGACCTGAAATGACCTCAGCAGCAAAAACATGGTCGGGTAGTGTGAGAAAGAGGTTCTAGCTGGCTTGGCACCAGAAAACGGCATCGTCATCGGTATATGATAAGCAGCGCACTTGATATCCAACGGTGACCCAAAACAGCAACATTTTTTAGTTTGACCTGACCTGGAAGGTCAATGACTGACCTGAGAAGGTAAAACTGCGTATCATTGGATTCGTCTCTTCCCAAAGAATCTTTTTGGTCTTTACCGCGAAGCTTTATCTCCAACAGGAACGAAATGGCGCGGGGGAGGGTGGCAACCCCCCCCCCCATGTGCGTTTTAGGATGGGAAAATGGCATGTGCGGGCGAGGGTTATACTCTGTTCCGTTTCAAGCTTGCAGCCGAATGGCCCTGCTGAAAACAGTGCGTGATTTCTGTATATACAGCTCTTACATTTTAAGACGCAAATTCTTGAGCGGAGAAGCGATCTGCCGAAGAAACTCCGACTGCGAGCTTGATATGGAACAGAGTATAGTTTTCTTTATATTCTAGAAAAAAAAAACTTTTCGACGATCTCGGATGGTGCAATGCCCACCCCCACCCTGGATCCCCCAATGGGGGGGGGCATAGAATAGCAAAATAAGAGCAAAATCGGCTCTGCCTCTTCACCGTATTACCGTGCCTACGGGTATACTTGGTTTCTGTAACTCCCACACCCCAAATGCTCCAACTGTTCGTGCTTACGCGAACATGTCGTTCCCTTCCTATTATTGAATCCTCAGCCGAGCGGGTCAGGCGCAGCGCCTCGCCGGCTGGTGCGTAGCGCGACGGGCCGGCCCGTCACGACGAAAACGGCGCTGCCTCCCCCCCCCCCTCCCCCCTCCCTGACCGGCGCGACATTCAGGAGGCCACAACAGCGACTTTCCTCTGTTCTCTGACCCTTTCACAGGTGCCGTGGACACTGCACAAATAGTGACCTTTCAATGGGCTGACGGGTCCGTCCGTGTTTGAACAAGTGATTAGGGGAAACGTCCAAACATCTCAGACATGATTTCCACAAAACTACCAACTATGCAGAGCATCCATATACAAATTGAAAAGATACAGTGGCGGATCCAGGGGGGGGGGCAAAATGGGCATTTGCCCCCCCCCCAAACGGCATAATTTTAACATTACGCCTATGGACGAGGCATGGAAAGAATCGATAAATGGTTTGCCCCCCCCCCCCCCAAAGCTCTGAGCTGGATCCGCCTCTGAAAAGATATGAGGATGAAAGGACGCCACCCTGGCGCACGTCATTATTGACTGAGGAGTCAGAACACGCTCAACCTTTATGGCTGAAACAGACTCTTTCCGCAGTCAGGAAATCGCATGCGAGAGCCTATTCAAATACATCGAAGCACGCTCGCATCAATCGCACGCACCTCCCGGATGCGATTGATGCGGGAAGAATTATAGGGTGGAGACTTCCACTGGCGTCCAAACGACGTCTAACTGAGCAGACGTCCAAGTTGGCGTCTAACTTGACGTGGACGGAGACTTCCAAGCTAGACGCGTCTAAAGTTAGCAGTCGCCAGTTAGACGGAGCCGCCGTCCAGCTAGACGCGTCTAAGACTTAGACGCGTCTAGCTAGACGCGAAATGGAAGTCTCCACCCATAATGTATTTGAATAGGCTCTCGCATGCGATTTCCTGAACGCCTAAAGAGTCTGTTTCAGCCTTTCGACTTAACCCGCGTTTGCAGTCTTTTCGTGGTTTCAAGCGTTCAAACATGTGATGTGATGTTGGTCCCATGCATTAGTGTGGGTGTCAAGGTCACCTGAAGGTCAGGTCAGGTCATTGATCTTTGATGACATAGGGTCACATTACGGAGTTCTGACAAGTCCCGATTTTTCCGACTTTGTCATTGACCTGACCTGGAAGATCAACCAATGATCTAGGAATTGGGGTATCATCGGCTTCCTCTCGTCACGGGCAACACGGTCTTTTTTTCTTCTGCGAAGCTCTAGCTCCATCAGGGGCCGAAAGGCCGAAAGGGGGGTCCAACGGATCCCTCCCCCTATACGTTGCGGCTGGCAAAACACCAATACCTACGGGCGAGGGTTAAACTTTGAGCATATCATCAGACTGCTCAGGAGTTTAGCTTACGTTTCCAACCAATTTTGCCCGATTTTATGCACTCTGCCATCCTCTTGAACACATGGCTTTAGATCACCATACATTTTATTTTCGTAGAACTTAACCTTTAACCTTGAAAACGACGATGTCAACAATTTCAAATGCCTCAGAATTGTCTCGCTGAGACCATTCGTTTGGTACCTACTTTTCTTCGCTTTGTTTTTATATCTTCGTTCGGTTTTTCGTTTACCTAATATCTGTTTCCGTAGCTTCTTTATTTGCGGAGTTAGACGGGGGGAGGACGAAAACACCCCCCCCCCCCTCCCCCGGGCTGCGATGGTTGGGACTCAGCCGGGTTAATAAATTCGATAGATATAATGTCTCGACCCGCTGATTCATGGAAGCACACCGTCCATCAAGTATCTCCACATAAATACCTCTGTAGCGTTTGTGCCGCTTGCCGCCTTTGCTGTCATACTGCAGTACACACGGCAGCGTTGTTCATGTATGCTTGCGTGTGTGGCACCAGGCAGCCATACAGGGAGCCACTGAACGCTACAGCGGCTATAAGTTATTATGTCGCTAACGCTTTTATTCCATGAGCAGGTCATTCGACGAGGCCGGCCGATCGAAACTACAGCCGTTGTCTGACGTCTAGACAGGAGCTTGTCTAATCTATCGTCTATTGTTAATTTTTCCTTGGCGCTTGTGCCGGGATCATTTTGATAACTTAACCCACGTCCCGCTGGGCTATTCAACCACGCGGCCCCGGGGAAGGGGGGGGGGGGGGGCTGATTCCACCCCGTGTCTAACTTCCGAACGGATGGTCGGATTTCGGAACCGGATTCGTGAAGTTTATTCGACGTAGGTAGTTTTTGGTGAAAGCTCCCCAATCCATGATGTGATGTTATAAGAGCACACAAGCCAATTATCGAACGTATTAACCCGCGCCCCGTTGGGCTCTGCCGAGCAACGCGCCCCGTTGGGGGGGGGGGCCATTTTGGCCCCCCCCCCTAAGATCTCGAGAACCACGCAACGTAGCGACAAGCGGCAAACGGTGTTGGATAGCCCTATCAGGGAACTACCTTGTGACCCAATTTTATTGACCTAGGTCAAACCGATGACGTCACAGGTCAGGTCAAAGGTCCAATTTTCACCGTTTACAGGCATTTCAAGAAATGCGTTGTAAAATCGAGTAAAATGCATTTCATTGAAAATCATCGATGGGGAAATGTTCTTCAAACACATATTTTGCTAGTTGAGGTCACTGATACCAGATCAGGTCACTGAGGTCAGGTCACTGGGGGGTCACAATATGAAAGTGTCGTGTGATACATGTTTTATGGTCCATTTTACATGACAAATGCGATTATGTGGGTCAGGCAGCCTTTGGGGCCAGCTTAGGTCACGTTTTGGTCAAGGTCAGGTCAAGGTCAGGTCAAGGTCAGGTCAAATAAGGTCAAATTTCAAAGTTGATATTTTTGCATAAAATGGGTATCGAATCGGTGCAGCTCGTCACGGGGAGTTCAATGGTGGTCTTTGTTTTGCCGTACGAGGTCTAGAATCGCTAAAAATTGAGTTCAAAAATTTGACGTCATCATTTTTGAACAGTTTTTTCGCTATAACTTGGCCAAAAAACGAGATATCGATCTGAAATTTGGTATGTATATAGAAGAGCGCAGGGACTATCACATATATTCCGGTTTTTTCGAAATTCGGAAAAATTTTGGATTTTTTTTTAGTTTTTCTAAAAAAATCAATTTTTTGAATTTTTTTGGGTCAAAAACCCAAAATTTTGAAAATCCGAGATAGCAGTTTTGTAGCGCCGCTTTTTGTCTATTAGACCATATAAAGAACTTTGAAATTGCTTGATAACTGTAGATTTGGTGAGCGTTTCAAGATTGCATGTTTTTTGCTCATTTTTGCTCGAACATGACCTCAGTTTGACCTCAATAACTCCTGACCTAAGGTGACCTAAGACTTGAAATTTGGTGTGAAGGTGTCAAATTGATGCCCGGAAAGGTACTGAAAATTTGGCGGCGCTGCGCGCCGCCGTTTTCTAGCTATTCAGGAAAAACCACAGGGGGGGCCAAAATGGCCCCCCCCAACGGGGCGAGGGTTAATAGTTATGCTCAAACAGACACACACAAAGACATACAAACACAGCTAAAGCGAGGGCGTTCTTTTTAACAATAACACTTGAGTCTTTAACTTACGGAATGAATCGAATAGCGTGACACAACTGTTCTAGTTATAGCTGACTTGGCGCCGCAATATACGTCATCGGTATATGACGGGCAGTGCAAGTGATATTCCAATGGTAACCCCAAACAGCGATATTTTTATATTGCACCTGACCTGAACTGTCATTGGTTGGCCTGAGGAGTTAACAGTGGAAGCCGTTGGATCTGACTGAGACCAAGGCCCTATATACCACTGAGACGAAGATCACAGAAAGTACCTCTAAAGGTGATGCTAGTACCAGTAAAACGCCTTTTGGGCGAGGAACGAGCGAGCGAGATAGTGAGCCCTGCACGTGCGGAAGGGCGAGAGGGTACTTCCAACGGGCTTGTGCAAAGCACCCTTCTAACCGGTCGCTAGCGGTGTGCCAGATTTGAGCGCAATCGGCCCAGCCGTTCCTGAGATCTGGAAGCGGCATTCTGCACGTGCGCACGTGCAAACGGGGTCCAAAATGACTTTTGCACGGCACCCTACTAGCCGGTCCCCAACCGTGTACCAAATTTGAGCGCAATCGGCCCAACCGTTCTCGAGATCTGGGAGCGCCCCCTGCACGTGCGCACGTGCAGTAGCACCCTAACCGCAACACATGGGAATGCATTGCCTGGTGGGTGCCTACCTGTATGCCAAGTTTCAGCGAAATCGCCCCAGTAATTACCGAGTTATTAAAATGGGAACAAATTTGACACCTCTTATTGTTGTATTTTGCACGTGCACTGGGGGTGACCCACATGCATCGAGAGTATCCTATTTTTGGTAGAAGGGATGCTGCTACCCTACAAAAATTACCGCAAGTCAATCGCCCAAGCGGCTGCTGAGATATGAGCCTATCAAAATCACTACTTTTGCAAAACAGCTTGAACACCCTTGACTTTTCACGTGGCACGTGCCACGACGGTCACTGAGGTGTATCAAAAGTAGTCAATTACGGGGTAGAAAGGATGGGGCTACCCAGTAAAAAAGACCGCAGGCCAATCGGTCCAGCGGTTGCTGAGATATAAGCCTCTCAAAAGCGTTACAGGCCGGGCCGGGCCGGGCCGCTCATACTGAGATTTTTCCGTTATATTGAAAAGACTTCGCTTCGCTCGCTGCGCTCGCTCGCTCGTAACAACAGACACAGTAGGGTAGCCTGGGGCAAGACGCCCCAGATAATTTATTTTGCTACATAACTTTTGTCCCACATCACCTGGAAGGCCAAATTTGTGCTCAATGCGTTCTTAGGACATTTTACTTTAAATTCCACCCCTCAAATTCATTCGCTTATGATCGGACTCCCAGCTGGGAAGTGGTTTGTGAAGCAACTGCAAATAGGGCGTTTTGCCCCAACCCCAGGGCAAAACGCCCCACGGCCTGGGGCAAGAAGCCCCATACTCTAGATTAAAGATTAAACATGCTAGTTGACTAAATCTTATATGAGAGGTCCGTTAGACCTTGGGAGGCACGGCACTGAAGTTAGCATCTTCCATCCTGTCAGGTGTTCAGCTACGACACTATTGTATGAGCAGGTTTTTCACCTGCCTCATAAGGCCAAATAATAAATTATTGCAATACAAATGTTAACAAAATACTTCGTTTGCCATCCAGTTGCTGAGAAAAGTACATATAAATGCATAGAAACATACCGTTCGCCAGCTACCGAACATTAGGAAGTGGGTAGTCCGAACAACACATGGGGTAAAACGCCCCATGGGGCTTTTTGCCCCGCGACCTACTGGGGCGTTTTACCCCATCACGTAGTTCGGTCAGAGAACAACGCCTTGCACTCCAGGAAGACATAATTTAACACGAACCAACCCGGCATTATAAGCGTTAGACAATAGTTGTTCAAAATACATAAAAGTCGTTAACCTGATGTGGACGATAAAGGAACGCCATGATGCATAATCTGACAACAAAACATAAAAATCACTCCAAAAACACATTTTTGGCTATATCTCTCTAAAGAGTCATCACAATTTCTTTCCAGTCTGCTCATATAATGATCGTATAGTGCACGTTTTATAGAAGAGAGGATGTTTCCCCAGAACCTTGCCAGTTCCGAGAAACATCGGTGAGGCGTTTTACCTCGGCGGGGCGACTTGCCCCGGTCTACCCTACGTGTACAGAAAACCCTGAGGGATGTAGTACAGAGATCGAGAGGGCTCTATCGCCACGGAACGAAATAGCTCGGGAGTGGCCCCATGCTCGTCCCAGAATGGTAAAATCACATGTGCGGGCGAGGGTTAAAGAGTTATCTAATGCGCTTTTCTGAGGCGCTGTATTGTTCTATGTTCTCCTAAGTTACGACCCGATTTGTTAAAAAGGTGACTAAATAGGAAAAATGTGACCTCTGATGACCTTTGGTGACCTAACCCGGCACCGCCTGGGCTATTTCCGTACCCACGACAGCCTGGGGGGGGGGGGGTCGGATCCGACCCCCCCCCCCCCCCCTGTTATCTCGAGAACCAATGGTCGCATCGAGCCCCGCGAGGCGGCGTTCGAAAGGTCTCTACGAGACCTTCCCAAAGCACTCTTAATATTTTAAGATTGAGGTCAACTTTCGGGTCAAGGTCAGGTCAAAGGTCAAATTCTGGGGTTTTGCATGATTAGGCTTACGGACAGCGGAATCGATAGCTGCTGCTCGAAACTCACCAAAAATGACCTCAAAGGCCTAGTGAAGGTACCATGTGCGTATAGGGGTCATACTAAGTACGGGTCAAGGTCAGGTCAGGTCACGAAAGGTCACGGTTTTCACTTTCTGCTACATGGGCGTGCGACACATGTTTTATGGCTTATTTTTCACGCCGAATCCGATGTTAATGGTTATATGCGACCCCAAGTCACTGTGCTGGTGATAAGTGTGCATTGAAAGCATAACAAATCGTTTATACCATACATAACTAAACGAGGGCTGAGAAAAAAGGTCAATTTTTCAACTTTTTATTTTTGACATAAAAATGCATTATTGTAGACGAGCTTTGTCCCAGGAATCTAGTGGTGCCATTTGTTTTCACATGCGATGTTCAGAAGTGCCTCTAATTCACGAAAATGCTTATGACGTCACCATGCCCTATGCATGTTGGAGCTATTTTTTACAATTTGGTGGTCAAAAATCAAGATAGAAAGTTGAAATTTGGGACATCTAATGTTCTAATAGAGCTCTATAGCTTATATTCCGGTTTTTTGGAAATTCTCAAAATTTTGGATTTTATTAGCTGTTTTCCAAAAAATGTAGTTTTTTGAATTTTTAGGGGTGAAAAACGCATTTTATGGAAAATCCGAGATAGCCATTTTAAAGAACTCGTTGAGCTGCGTCTATTCATGTCCTAAAAATTTCGGAATTGTTTTCTTAAAAATTGCACAGAAGACGTCAAATTGATGGGGGAGAAGGTATGCCAAGTTTCAAGTTGATAGCGTAAGCGGTTCTTTGAGTTATTCAAGAAAAACGGAGGGGGGGGGGTCGGATCCGACCCCTCCCCCCCAGGCGGTCGCGGGCTAACCTTTGACCTAATCAAAAATTGACCGAGGCACGTTATCCATAATTTTTTGATGGTCTTTCAGACGCCGTTTGTTACTTGACGCGACTCATGAGAGCCGGGCTATATAGACGGCACATGTGGGATGTTCAAACAAACTTCGCCCGGCGAGGGTGGCGCCGAGCACTGGCCCGGCGGGGGCTAATGCAGTAATAACGCACACCTTTCAACTTATACCATCGCCGTGGTCCGTGGCGTATCTGAACGGCATAGGCGGCGGAACGAGGGGAGCACCGGGGCACCGTGCCCCCCTTTGATTTTGGCATTTTAACATTTAGCCCTATTGGGCGTTGAATGGTAAAATGGGACCAAAAGTCGGCAGTCCCCCCCCCCTTAATTGAAGGCGTTCCGCCGCCACTGCAGTGAACGGGGTGAACAAATGATGCATACCTGGAATAAAGGGTGTGTACGGTACCGTCACTACACTATGAGGGTACCATATTTCGAACGACCACCAGACCATGAGGGCCACCTAACACATGAACCGAACTCCTACTGAGACCCCTGTCAGCTTCTTTTCATAAAGTTGTGCATGTAAAAATGTTTGGCATTTTTGTGCACCTAAATGACCACTGAACCCTCCCGAATAATTATCAGTTTTATAACGACCCTGTCAAGCGCCACTGACGTCATATGACGCCACTGCGAGTGTGACGTCACCAAAGAATCTCAGCGATAACCGGCCGCAGCTGCGATACCGAGACCACGCCCGCGCCCACACTATCGCGGCTCACTCGCGAGAACTTTGGTCGGCGATCACCGAGGCTTCTCGCCACTCAGCCCGCTGCTGCCAAAGCGGGCTGTATGACGCAGAGGCCAGAGCTAATAATGACGCTTTGTCCAGCGCACAGTGGTTTATTCATATGAATTGATATAGTATTTGCTTGTGGGTCCCTGACGCATCACCGTGTCCTGACGTAAATCAGTGTCACTCCTGACGTTATCACCGTGCACCTGACGTCTGACCATTAAACTGACATCTGACCGTGTAACTAACGTCTGTCTGTGTAGCTGGCATCTATCTCTGTCCCTGACGTATCACAGTGCCCCTGACGTTATCACCGTGTCCCTGACGCTATCACCGTGTTTCTGACGTTATCACAGTATCCCTAACGGATCACCGTGTCTCTGACGTAACACAGTGTCCTGACGTTATCACCGTGTTCCCGACGTTATCACCGTGTTCCTGACGTCTGATCATGTAACTAACAGTAACGTCTGATCCCATGTCCCTGACGTATCATCGAGTCCCTGACGTCTGTCCGTGCCGTGTCCGCAGGGGCTGGAGCCTGAGTCAGCTGGTGTCTCTAACGTAGCTCCGTGTCTCTGAGGTGTCACAGTGTCCCTGATGTCTGTCCGTGTCCCTGACGTCTGACCATGCTGTGTCCGCAGCAGTGTTCGCCACGGGCCGCAAAATCCTAGTCCAGCCCACTGCCCAGCCCAGGCCCATGGGTGGGCTGGGGTGCCCCTGGGCCCGCCCGAGCCCATTCATGGTAAAAGCGTCAAAGCCCAGCCCGGCCCAGCCCGTCAAAAATGAATGGGTTAAAAATTATTGACACAGCACAGGTACCCAACGGCAGCAAAGAAACAATACTTTGCGAGCCGCATGCATAATTCACATTGCATGCGTGCTTTATTGACTCATTTTTTAGTCTTGCACAGTAATAAGCTATGTAGTTATAGTTTTTGTCTCAGTTGCGAACCCCTGACTCCACTTAACAGTTCCTGGCCCAGCCCATCCACAGCCCATCGATCCTTTATATTTGAGGGCCCAGCCCAGCCCGTAGCCCAGCCCAGCCCATGGCCCATTGGGCTGGCCCGGCCCATGGCGAACACTGGTCCGCAGGGGCTGGAGCCTGAGTCAGCTGGTGTCTCTGACGTAGCTCCGTGCCTCTGAGGTGTCACAGTGTCCATGACGTCTGTCCGTGTCCCTGACGTCTGACCATGCTGCGTCCGCAGGAGCTGGAGTCTGAGTCAGCTGGCGTCGGGCGGCTGGCCTCCCCAGGAGCCGGTGGTTCTTCTCAGCTGGCCGACGCCCGTCGCCACACTCGAGGTGTCGCGCCAGCTGTACGCCTACCTGGAGACGCCGACAGCTTACTGCCGCCGACTGCAACTGCTCGGCGGCAGCTGCTCCTCCTCCGGCGCTCTCTCCGGACACACGCTGCTCTGCCGGGACGACGCGTACGCGCCCGAGTCGGGCCAGTGTCTGGTGTACTCGGCCAGCTCGGCCGGCGAGTGGAGCTTCGCCAGGGACGCGGCGCGCTACCAGTGCGAGGTGCACGTGTTCGACCCGGCGCTGACGACCAGCACGCCGCGGCCCGAGCACACGGCCGGGGTGCAGTTCCATCGGCTGGGACTGGCCGGCCGCGGTCGGACCGAGACCGGCGTCCAGGCCCTGACACTCTCTGAGCTGAAGGAGAAGGTGGGGCACGCCGGCCGAGTGATCGACTTTCTGCGCGTGGACGTGCAGGGCGACGAGTGGGGGTGGCTGGAACGGGACATCGAGGCGCTGTCCGACGTCCGCCAGCTGGGGGTGCGAGTCTACCTGAGTCTGGACAGCCTGCGCCGCCACCACGGTCTGCTGTGGCAGCTGCAGGCGCTCGGCCTGCGGCTGGTCTACTCGGCAGCCGACAGCGCCACCGGCCGCGCCTGGGACGTGGAAGGCGTAGACGGCAAGGTGGCTGTCGTCTACGACCTGGTGTTCATCAACCGGCGCCGCTGCCGGGCAACTTTCGGCTGCGGGGCCTGACCCATAGCTGGAGGAGGGTACTGGCTGAGCTAGTAGCAGAAACTGACAGAACGTACGGGAAGTGACTGAATGTGCGGAAATTGAGCGAACCTGCGGGAATACACCGAATTTGCGGAAGTGGAACGAACGTGCGGGAATGAACGAACGCTCAGGCATTGACTGAACGTGCGGATATTGCACGAACGTGCGGGAATTGACTGAACAGCTGTATACGGAACATCGACTGGCATAGTGGTCAAGCCTCACTGACCGAACTGACGAAAGGTGTTGGCAGAACTGACGACAGAGGTTGGCTGATTTGGGTCCAGGCTGTCCGTACAGGGCAATTAATGGGAGGCCGACACGGCCAACGCATGAGGCGGCCTGTGGCGAAGTAGCCTTTGGAATTAGACAGAAGCAGACGCAGGCTCCGCCTCCGACGAAGCAATCATAGCAATGTATGTATTGTGTTGATTATAATGAGGATGAGTAGCTGGCTCATACTGCCATCTGTTCAGGTGAGCTCGTACCAGCCTCCACAAATACAGAGCTTGTGATGCTGTACCAAATGTCGTCAGTAAGCTTTAGGTTAACCCGCGCCCGGCTGGGGGTCCTGGATTTCCACGCCCTGCTGGGGGGGGGGGGGGTGTTTGAACACCCCCCCTTGTAACTCGGCTCCTGGGCCACGTAGCGATACGCGGAAGGCGGCGTTCGAAAGAGCGTCAAAAATAATGACGAAGTCACTTCCGTCAATTTTTTGGTCAGGTCAAAGGTCAGGTCACCAGAGGTCATTGAAGGCAAAATTTCGCCGATTTCCAGGTCGAATGTCGAAAATTTCCAAGAAGCCAACGCCTAACTCGAGAACCAATAGAGCTACAGCGCCGCGGAAAAGCGCATTCGATAGCCCTATTAAAGCCCTTTCTGAGTAATCCTCTCAGATTTGACCTAACGTCAACGGTTTTGCCTGCAGGGAGCAAAAACTGCAAAAATAGCTGATTTTTTCGGAAACAGTTTTTCTGCAATAGCTTTTGACCCAAGCCTTGTACGAGCTTACTTTTACCGGCATTGTGTTCCTCTTGTCAAGACGCATCGAATGAACTATAAGTTGACCTTGAAAGGTCAACTTGAAAATTTGACCTCAGGTCAAGGTCATGACCTGACCGGAAAGGGTCATGTTGCATATCAGTCGATCCGTATCGTCGAGCTGAACACATCTAAGGCGTTTTCATCGCTCTAGCATGCCTCTATCAAAAGTTATTTGCGAAAAACTGTTAGATACCATTCGTGACCTAAGATGACCTCAGGGCATAAACAAGGGTCACGGACACCATTTTCATGTTCATTGTGTCTAAACCACTTGTAATTCGGTGTTTGGGAGTGTTTATAATGTCTTTTGTCCAAAACAGGCGCATTTCAATTTTCTCCCATTGACTTATAATGGGGAGGTCGCAAAATTGACCTGACCTTAGGTCATCAATATCAAAATTCTGAGATATACATTTTGTACATGCTATTGCTCTTAGCAATCGCTGAAAGTTTCAAAGCGATCGGTAACTCGGTGTAGCTATGACAGACATTGAAACTTTTTATGAGGTGAGGTCACTTCAAGTGACCTGGTGACCTGACCTTGAATGACCTTGGTCTGAAATTTTCACAACATGTGTAGAATTGATGTATGATAAGGTGTACCAAAAACGGCGGCGCTCCGCGCCGCCGTTTTTGAGATATTCCCGAAAAACCACAAGGGGGGGCGTTCAAACACCCCCCCAGCAGCGCGCGGGTTAATGCAGTTAGACAGGTTGAGAAGTAAAGGAAGCAATGTCCTGTCGTGAATCGTTACTCGGGAATCGTATCGTCATAAAATCGTTAATTGTAAATCGATATTCGTTATTAGATTAAAATAGTTGCACTAATTGCCCGACATTTCACTTAATTAGCTTCCTCAACGTCTGGTATACAAACATAGCCATTTTGGCCCCGCCAAAATAGCCATTTTGATTTTCATTTTTGAATGTTTGCATACCTACTAAAGCGAAGCATTGGGCAATTTATGTATCAATTCTACCGTAGTTGCGATTTAACGACTAACTATTTACAACTAACGATTTTATGACGATTCTAGAGTAACGATTTATGAAAGGTCTTTTCTGCATTTACTTCCTCAAGCTTTAGGTTTGATATCGTGTCACCGCTAAAGTGTGACGCGGAATATGTTCGTTTAGCCATCGTGTGTGCCGCGAATCTGTAATGTTTCGCATCACATCGTATTTATAAATAAATGTCCAAAGGCGAATATTCAGGAATTTCTTCCAACGTTTTTGTTAAATACAAAGAAACGCTATTACGATTTTAGTCATAATAATACAAGCCACGTCGGTCATAGGGAACACTATGGGGAAGAATAAAGGGCATCTGTCTTGAAGGCCTGTTATTGGAATTAGCTATAATAACTATATAAATATTTTTAAAGGCATGCATGAATTGCCATTTACACTGTGATATGGACTTTTCGTTATTGTAACGAACCTTAGCCGGTCACATAAACTTTGACATAGTTGGTTGCGGAGTTAGTCACATTTTGTATCCGATTAAAAAAAATGCTTTTTCTCTTCCCATCTTATTGCTTGCTGCTGATGTGTCTAACAGATAGGTATGAAATGGACGAGCATGAAATGCTGCCGCAAATTTATTCAAACTCTTCGCAAAATTGTCGAGAGCATACAAGATCAATTACGTTATTATTTTATTAATTCGATCGATGACACGATCCCTTGTCACCGTCCATCCCCGTAGCCCTCCGCAGCCGCCTGGCCTGTGGTGAAGCCGTTTAGGCCGTGTTGCAGCCGTTTAGGCCGTGCTGCAGCTGTTTAGGCCGTGCTGCAGCGGTTTTGAGCCGTGTTGCAGCCATTTAGGCCGTGTTGCAGCGTGCCGTGCGTTTCTCGCAGCCGGGAGGGATGACGATCGATCGTGGTACACCGGGCCTGCGCCCTGGGTCTCTTCTGACCGGCACGTGGTCTGGGCAGTTCTCCGCCGGCGCCGGACCAGGCTGCGGCACCGGCCGCGCGGGCTGGACAGCGGACACGCCTGTTAGGACCACCCTGTACCCTGTGCACAGTGCGGGCGGCGGTGGAGAGAGGGAAGGGCGCTTCGAGCGGTAGCAGAGGGCGGAGAGGGGCGGCGCGAGCGGTGGCAGAGGGCGCTGTAGACCGCCTCCCCGCCCGGCGGGGGCGCTGTGCCGCTCACAGAGTGCACTGGAGGTGACTGGAGGTGATGGTAAAAGTGCCTGCACATCGGATAACCAGTGACCGACAGAAAGACCAAACTGAGGCAAAGTGAAACAGGACGCTACCCGACAATGGTACAGGACTGGGAACTGTGGAAAAGACCAGGTATATACGTACGCATGATATAGCCTTATGTATGACCCACTCCACGGTTGCACTATGTACCTAGACCTTAATTAGTTTCACACAAAACACACTCGATTTGCACGCAGCCGACGGTTCATGCTTTGTCAAAACTGACCAGTTATTGGAACTGCAATGCATGTTAAACACTAACTTATATACCTATCACTAGATGGCAGTAGTGACGAACGCCTGAGTGCATGCTGCACCGCATGGCACATCTTTGGAAGCTGCATACGATCCCGCTAGTAAATGGCTTCACCGCTCGCCATGAAGCACCAGTGAAAATAACGTGGCGCATTCAGCAATGTTTCGATTTCAGCTAAATCTTTGGGCACGCTCTCTTACTACAAATGCTTATTCCATTCGGACTTTAGACCATCCATCTGAAATGATTAAAGAACAGCAGCTCCTTCTTACGATAAGGATCGGCCATGGAACCACTTAGTTAGGGTTTACCTGGACAACGAGCACCACCCCATGCTAAAAGCAGTGGTCCATAAAGGTGAGTCATTCCTACATAAAGAGCTCCTCGCCACTCCTTTGACTCATAGGCCAGGTGACGAATGGCTCGCAAATCGATTGCAGGTGTCTCGCCCCACCTTAGTTTCTTACCTGCGACAAAATCGATATGAGCGGAATGTCTATGATATAGCTGTCTAATATTCAAATTGATTTTGGACTTTGGAGCCCTTACTAATGGGCTTTCAAAGGCCATACGCTAGCCCTCGCCGGGCCTGGGCTCATTCGTACTCATCTCAAAAAGCCGAAGGCCAGGATGCGGATGGACCGATATTGGCCGTTTTCACGACGGGCTATCCAGCGAGTGCACCTAATTTGACCAAATCTGCACCTAATCTCTTTTACAGCAAATATCTGTATTTTAGGAATTTATTTCAGTGTTTTCATCGGATACTCTGATAATATGACAAAGCAGGCATATAAGCAATTAGTGCAACCCTAGCTGATAGCTAGTAAGAGACAAACTGAGCCTGATTTGACCAAATCTGCACCTAATCTGCACCAAATGTGCACCAGATGTGAACCAGATGGCCGTCGTGAAAACGGCTATTATATACCTATCTATGAAGAAGCTGTTCTTTTTTTACGCCAGAAATGATCTAAGGTCTCTAGCACATGACAACGTAATTTTCTATATATTACCTGCAATGTTAGCTGAATAACTGTTGTGTTGTTGACCTCGCTTTAGGCCGTATATGTCGTAACTGAGGTCATCGGAGTTTGTTTTGTCAAAAGCTCCTGATCAAATTTAGCTAGCGAGTTGAAAAAGCCACCAATGAACTCAAGGAGACCTGTTGAATCGAACCCGAGTGGTTCTAATCTGACCGCTTGACCTGAGGTCAACACTTGGACACTCTTAGCCGACCATACACAAATAAAAAGTATATCATTCGTCGCACCTGAGCATGGCGAAGACGATGCTTCCCAAATCACAGCTCTAAGGCCATTTTTGGCGAAGCGACTCACCAAAAACCAAACCCTGACCCTGAGGCACATGACCTGACCTCAGAGTTCACCGATTGATCTGAAACCCTTAAATCGGTTACTGGTCGCTGCGTCTTGTAACGGCGCAGACGCTCGTTTTTTTCCGCAAGGATCTAGCTCAATTAGATGTGGAACGGCAAAGGAGGAGGACCACTAACCCCGATCCCTCGACCGGGGAGTATGGCATAGAAACCGACAGGTTCGGCGAGGGATGAGGGTGGCCTAAATGGGCCAATAAAGATGCGTCACATGACCAGAACATGATGAACCGTTTACAGCTTTATAATTCTGTGACCTTTTGTGAACTAGCCCAACCTTATTTTGACCTGAAACATATAATGTGCAGACTCGAACACACACAAGGTACTTACAGGGTGAGCCATAAAGATTTACCCATCGAAAATTTCACTTTCTTTCAAGGCGCGCTGACATAGCTATGTCATGTTTTACATACATATAACAACGTCATCTCCTAACTAATAAATGTAGTCTGTTTTCTGTATGCTCGCATTCTTCTTATGTTACGCGCCTGAGACGCGAGAGCACTATGGCACGCGGCCGCCGCACCGTCTTTTCACTTATTTTCCTCGATCATCCATGCTGTAACAATGCTGCACCGTATGTCATTTGCGGTGTTTCAGGGACTCGGTAGAGTAGGGTTTTCAGAATATTTCAGTTTGCGAAGCCCGTGGGGCTGAAGTCGGGGATAAATTGTGCCCAGCATCACTGAGAAAACAGTGTCCCGATTTTCGGGCTCAGAGACCAGTTTTCGGGCTAATGTACCATATTCAAAACAGACAGCACATTTCGAGAATACTTTCTGAGCTAGCGCCACATGGGCTCATACGATCCCTTAAATCGGTATCATTGATCGCAGAAACAGAGCTCAGTCAGTACCCATTATCGGTGTCAAGCTCTAAAACTAGTCTCACTATGATACCAGTTTTCAGCCTGATCCCCATTTTCGAGCTCACCTGATTCCAGTTTGAGGGCTCAAATTGTGTGGTGAAGCCAATATTAGGGCTCACGTCATCGCTTTTCGGGGTTTTGGTAAAAGCTGGATTGCGTCAGCTGGCTGGCCAGCTGGCGACGCACGAAAGGTATTTAATTTTAGATATACCTAAGCGCGGTAGTAGGATGGACATAAATATTTCAAATGGCTTTAAATGAAAAATTGATTGGTAAATATTCATTCTTTTATATCTAGCATTGATATGTAAGAAGCTCTGCTAGCGCCACCATACGGCGCCAGCTGGCAAAAAATCCAGTTAATACCAGAGCCCGCTTTTCGTCCGATGCAGCCCCTCCTCCCCCCCCTCCCCCGTGTCCAGCAGCTGCGAATAAGACGAAGCCGCGGACAAACTTTTTTTTTTGCTCGGCCAGCCTAGCGCCAGTCTCGAGCGGTGGGACAGTTAACCGGCAATTTTGACCGGGATGCAAAAGTTACGTTAAACCGGTTTATGTTAACCCGGGAGCAAATAACAACGTGGGAGCCTATCTTAGGTGTGGCAAAGCTAACGGATTACTTACTTGTTGCCGAGGTGCCCAAAGAAGGTACTGGAACCGAAAACACAACATTGGTTCATGTATTTATTAACATTCATACACACAGTCATACTTGTGCAAGGTGTCAGTGTTCGGTTGTGGGGTGTAATAGCCAGGGAAAAAGTTCTATGAACTGAAAAACCCGGCGCCTATTACTTCGCAACATGGTTGTGTATTCAACATGAACTGCAAGGAGTGCAGACGACATTGCCTGTGCTAACTTAACGTCTCACGGGCAGCGCCGCGCTCTGACACCTTGGTCCCAGAAGCGGCGGCGTTTATGACCGCAAATCGCCGGAGAGCCGGTCGACGCCGTTGAGGGGACTGAGCAGGCCGCTGCCAGCTCCACCTTCACGTCCGCGCGGCGCAGCTCGGTGTGCGGCGGCGGCTCATCGCGCGGGCCGCACCCGTCCGTCCGCTGCACGAGCCGCTTTTCGATCCGACAGCGCAACACCGGCACGCCATTGTGCTGGCTGAGCGGCGGCAGCGGCACGTAGGCAACAAAACAGTAGAAATCGATGGGCCTGGATCGGCGTTGCCAGCAACGCCGGCAGCGGCGCGGCGGGAGGCGCCAGTGCCGCCGTCGGGGACGTGTGCCCTTCGCTGCGCTCATTCGAGTTGGCCGGCCGGCCGCGCGGCGTAGTCCTTTTGACACGGTGCGAGAAGAGCCGGATGAAGGTGGACTTTTTATTGGCGTTGCTGGTGCTCACGCCGCCGGCGTCCAGTTTGGGCGGCAAGTCCGAGTACCAGGAGTCGGACAAGTCCCGCGCGAACGCCGCCAGCCGGTCGTCGTCACTGCTGGCGGCGGCCCGCCGACGGCGCTGCCTCAGAATCGGACGAGTCGGTGGTACTGAGCACCTCGCGGGACGGGTAGCTGGGAGTGGGCCGGCCGCGGCCCCTGCCAGGCCGCGCCACCTTCACCGGCGCAGCCGCCTTCAAACTGCCCTTGCTGGGCGGCGGGTTGGTCGGCGGAGGCGGCAGCGGTGCCTCGACGTCAGTCCGAGTCGCTGTCACTGGGCGGCCGCCGCGGAGACGGCTTCTGTTTGACCCGCAGCCGGCCTGGGCCGGCTCGGCGCCCTCGGCCGGCGGCGCGCGCCGTTTCGAGCGTTTCGCCTTTTCACTGTTACTCTCGCCTGGTCCTCAGCGTCGAGCGGCTCGGCGCTGTTCGGTTTCATGTGGCCCATGCTGCTGGGAAACTCGGGTGGGGACAGCTTTCTGACTGGAGTGCCGTCGAAGATGGAGGAGACGGGGGTGCTCGCAGAGTCCTTGCCCAATGCCCATGATAGAGCCGAGGCTCCACTGGACGCCCAGCTTAATCGGGCTATCGCCGCTCTCCTTCTATGGTGGATTCTTCGGCCCCCTACAGCCACTAGGGCCATCATATACTCCCAGATGGCGGCACCTAGGGGATGAGGGGGGGGGGGGTGTCTGGGCCACTTGTCCACCTCGTGGCGTCGCCAGCGACGCCTGCGAGTCGGAGCAAATGATTATGGGGTCTTCCTCGAAGGACGGGTGCTTCAGGAGATGTTGCTTTGCCGTTTTGGGCGCCACCATCTCAGATCGGTAAATGGAGCAAATCCTCCCCGCCGCCTCCCGCAGTACCAATGTTGTACTGTCTGGGTGCTCGGTGAGGACCCCAGCGCCGCCTTCCTATTACTCCCCCGGTCGCAGACCCGTCGACCCAGGCCCACGTCGCACGCTGGGGGAGCGCTCCCAGTCACGCCTCCGCAGCACTCCTCCTCGCTGTCGCGGACGCCCCGATCGGCAGCAGGTCCAGGTGGACCGTGACGCCGTCTGTTGGCGTCTACGGGGGCAGTCTCGTGGATAAGCGCGCCTCGGCGGGCAGCGCCACTCCAGTGGTCCCACACCGCTCCCCCGCGCTCTCTCCAGCCGGTCACTGACTTCAGTCACGGTTGGGGGGGGGGGGCTTCCGCCACGACGCGGCGGGTCCTCCGACGGGAGGGAGAGCGCCTTCGCCAGTAGGCGCGATGCCAGCGCATCCCTCCTCATCTCTCCATCGGCACGACGCCCGCCTCGGCCCTCACGGCGAGTCTTGGAGCATGGAAATCGGGCAGCCAGTGATGACTCATGCCACCATCAGCATCTCCGCCTCCAGGACGCCAAGATGTGTGGCCGCAGCCGCAGGCAGCCACGCCGACCCCGCTGCCCGCATGCCCAAGTAGTCTCGAATCGCTGACACCTCTCCTGAAACAAGAGTGGTGTCGTAAACTTAAACCCCTTGCTGGAGCCCGCCAGCCGCGACAACACCGCCACACCAATTTTTGTGACCCCGGAACTTCCGTCCCGAGCCTTATTTCACGGCACGATGCTACAGTGCGCTACACGTATTGTGGTATTCAGCTTCCATGGAAACATCAACTAATTTGGACGCTCAAACATGGGAGTCAGGAGTGGTTAAGGCCCAGAGCGTTCTGTCTGGTTTATAAAACCTTGGCCAGCAGATGTAAACGTGCTTTTTGTATAAGTGGCTTAATTTTGACGCAAAAGGGCACTAACCTTCGGCGCAAATAATGCAGAAATTTCAGCGCAAATTGCAAAATAGCTTGCGCCGAACTTCGGCGCATGACGGCTTCACGGGCGTCCGGCGTACCATATGGATGTTTTCCAGTTTGGGCTGCAGGTTTTAGCTCTAGGTTTTAGACTGTAGGTTTTGGGTTGGGTTGGGCTGGGCTGGGCTGGGCTGGGCTGGGTTGGGCTGGGCTGGGCTGGTTGGGGTGGTTGGGATGGGTTGGATTAGGTTAGGTAAGTTTAGGTTAGTTTAGTTTAGGATAGATATGAATACCTATTTTTTGTAAGTTGAATTATTTTTTTCATTTTGTAGCATCATATGCCTTCCATCTTTGAACTGCCATATTCAAGCACCAGAATAAGTATGGACTTGAACCTTTTCCAGTCTGGATGCCTGTATGGAAGTTGTGCAAAATCATGCAGTTGAAGGTATTGTAACCACAAATAAGAGCTCATGACTCAAGTCTCAACTTGTCCATAATTGGTTATCTTGATGTATACTTGTAGACCCTTCCTCTTACTTGGCACACAGGCATGGTGTCACAGTGTTCTAAAATTGGATTTCAATTGGGTGTCCAAATAAAAAAAAAATCTGAAGACAAAAAGAGATAGATTTAGTCTTTCCTCAAAACTGCATAATGCCATTTTTACCTCAGATTTTGTCAGAACCTTCACAGGATCTGAAATGAAATGATGTAGAGTAGATGCATCAACTGTCAAGTCATGCGTAACCTGGCAGCTGGCTGTTGAATCAAACTTTTGACATATTTTTTTTAGCAAAGATGAAATAAAGCCACTTGTCATATTTTTAGGATGAAAACATTTTCCCCATCATGTGTGGTTATTCACCTAAAATTCTGAAACATGGAACACTGTCATACCAGCATTCCATCATGTCAACCAGCATTCCGCAGCATGTTAGCAGAAGCAGCAGCATGTTATAAGTATATGAAAGATCCAAATAGGTTGTAGGTTGGTAGGTATTGGTACTAAGTTTAACTTAATAGGTTAGTAGGCAAGGTTAGGATTAATTTTAGTTGAGCATCAAGATAACCATTACGAACAAGTAACAAAATCCTTACCTACCCTTGAAAGCATTGCTTCAATCACATCATCACGAAGAACTAGACAAAATTTTTGCACATTCTTACACTATTTGACATCCTGAATCCAGATATGATGCTTTCATGTGGCGCAAATACAAGAAAAACGAATAATCAAACCCGTGCGTATTCGTATCAACGGCGCCACAATTGTAGATCAGACCTTTTCTGAACAAATGCCACCACAATTTTAATTGATAAGGGATTAAAATGGCATGAGCATCAACATCTTGATTTTTTCTAAAAGATAGCGATAACTGATAACTAATAACTTACCATTCATTTTGAAATCACGGCGGTAGGTACACCAACACACGGCACTGAAAACAGCAAAAGACGGAATGGCGGAATGTCGTATGGAGCCCTAAAACGCAGCTCGAATTGAGCCCGAAAAGGAAGACGAACTGATGCCGCTTTCGGGGCTAATGTACTTTGAGCCCGAAAAGGGCGCCTAACTGATCCCGATTTTAAAATCATACAGATTTGAGCCCTGTTTTGGCACTCATATGAGCCCTTATTCAAAAATGTTCTCAAAGTGTTTTCTGAGTGATTCTTTAGACCAAAGAGTGTTTAGCAGCCAACACCCAGTGGTGATTCCTGAATTTCAGAAGCGGCGGATGTGCGTTAAGACGACCTCGCATTTCAGGAGCGTAACAGAGACAGTGGACGAGCACATACAAAATGAGCTACACTGTCAGGATTGGATACAAATTTGCGACATATATGCAAAAGATGGCATACCTACGCCAACCCGTTTGGGAATAAAGAGAATTTATCGATGGGTAATTCTTTATGGCTCACCCTGTAGGTACCTATGTACGTTAATTGCAGAAGCATTGAATGCATAAACTAGAAATAAGTTCGGTGTGGCGGCCAGAACCCAGAATGTGAACTGATGCTTTAACGTAAATGATCAAGCACACGGAATCGTGATGTCATATATGTTCCGTAAGCGAATATATATTGGAAATCAGAATGAAAAGGACACGGTTCAAAAATAACATAAAATGTCCTGACTTAATCCTACCTTACGTAAATTCAGCCTAATTTTGACCACTTTTCATTGGATCATACCCTTTTTATAATGGATTTCAATATGCACGTTCCGTGGATAAAATTAACGACAAAGGGACAGCTCGAGTCCCAGGGTGAAGGAATAACCGGGTGGGTGGCGGCGCAGCGGTTGACAGCCGCCGTTTGAGCGGATACGAACGCCCTGGTGCCAACTAGCCGCTGCCCGGCGACCGCCTCAGCCAGCTGCCAAGCCCGGGAACGCTGACATGTCACGCGCTTAGTGACATCAGCCGCGGGTGCAACGTCAAAACCGCCCCCTCCCCTCCCCCGCCCCACCGATCGTCGGCTCCGACGACCCCAGCCAGCTGAGACGGTGGCACCGTCCTCCGGTCACACTCCGAGTCGAGAGCGCGGACGAGTGAGAGAGTGCGGCTCCCCCTCCTCCCCGTCCCGGTGGGGCGATGGGGCTCCTCCTGAGCCGGGGCACCGCCGCCGGCGGTGAAGGCGGTGATGGAGACGTCCATCGGTTAGCCCCAGGACAGCGACCAACTAATGGGGCCGGCCACACCGCACGTAAGTACATACATGGGCATCTGTCATTCGAAGATTTCGTAGAGCTTATATTCCCCTACCCCTAACTATGCCCCTACCTATATTCATTTCTCCTGTCCTGCACAGTGTGTAAGGTTCCCGTCCGCCCCATAAAATTCATTTTCTTTTTAGTCAGAAGCATCTCCCAAACTATGAATTTTCATTATATGTCTCTGTCGTTATACAAACAGACATATAACTATTTAAAGTCGAAACCACCCGTGAGGCAGAATCTGACCGTCTATAATTAAAATGCAATATTTTATTTAGTATTTTCAATTCGTTGTTGTAAATCAATTCTACGCGTTTATTTAAATGCAAATTAAAAAAAGCAAAAACGGATAGCAGGGTATGGCGGGTAGTTGTTCTAATTAGTAATGCCCTCAGCCACTGGGTCGCACCAGCTAGGGTGTCTAATGTATCGCCTTCTGAAGGGTTTATGAGGTACAAATAACTTGTCACCCCCAAAAATCTATAAAAAAAATGAAAAGCACAAGTAAGCAAAGCAAAACGTAAAGAAAATCGCTCAAATCTGACATTTTACCACACATTTTGGTGACCTGAACTTTACCTTATATAACATAGCTATGATAATTTATATTTTATAGATAGGTGCACTGTAGTAAATCGAGTTTTTTTTTTTTTACAACGAACCCTCCAACTTCACTCTCTGTCCGTTGTTATGTGCCCTGCATGAACTAAGTTGAGAGTGAGCGGTGAGTGCGTGAAAAATGTCCCCCACAGCGCCTGTGCCCGGCCGACAGTATCCCGTCCACAATATCCTTTCCACAGTGTCCCTTCCACTGATCCCGTCCGCAGTATCTCATACACAGTGTCCCGTCCACGGTACCCCATAGTAACACCACACTCCACAGTCCATGGTATCCCGCCCATTGTATCCCGTCCTCAGTGTCCCGTTCACAGTATACTGTCAACAGTATCCCGTCCACAGTGTCCCGTCCACAGTATCCCGTCCACAGTGTCCCGTCCACAATATTCTTTCCACAGTGTCGGTGTTCCGTCCACAATACCCCGTCCTCAGTCCTCACCATCCCTTACACAGTATCCCTTACAAAGTATCCCGCACACAGCTTATCCCATCCACAGTATCCCATCCACAGTATCCCATTCAAACCTCAAAGTATCCCATCCAGACTCCAGTGGCCGCCGCCCCGCTCCGCCGTGAGCTCGGGTGACGTCACTCAGCCTCTGCCGCGGCAGCGCCGGTAGATAGTCGCCGCCGCCGCCGGCCGAACCGGTCGGGAGTGCGGCTCGAACAGCCGACGAGAGCGGGTGTACGAGCTGTGTGGAGAGTCGAGAGTGGTGTGGGACACGAACCGACTCGGTGTGAGAGTGAGGGAAGTCGCTGTGGGCGGTGGCAGCAGTCTGAGCCGAGGGAGATACCCTGAGGTGCGGAAACCATCACACATCTCCAACACTGATCTTTGTTTTGGCTAGAAAGGTAAGGAATGACCGAATGGGGATCAGGATAGTGAAGTGTTAGAACCGGAGGAATTTATTTTTGGAAAATATGCTGAATTTTGGTTTGTTTGCTGAAATCCTACACAGTACCAATACCTAGAGTAGCAGGATATTTAGAGGTTTTCCCAGCTTATCTTTTTGCAGTAGCGGCGGAACACCTTCAATTGAGGGGGGGGGGGGGCATTGCCGACTTTTGGTCCCATTCTTTCCATGCAACGCTCATAGGGCTAATGTTAACCTTCCAGGCGGTGGGGGGGGGGACATTTCCCCCCCCCCTTTAGTTTTTTTTTTCGATATATCTCGAGAACCGCTGCGCCGATCGTCCCCAAACTTTCAGTACCCTCCCGGGAGTAGCTAGCGCACGTGGTGATCAAAATTTTTTCCAAAGGCTATGATAGGTTAGCCGCTAATGACGTCAGAGTGACGTCATTTTTGCAATTTTCGACCCAAAAAAGGTTTCGCGGGAAGAGCTGTCAGGCCAACAGCTTTAGAGATACAGAAAAATGATTCAGACATAAAATGTGTGGAATCAAGAGGGCTACAAAACTGCTATTTCGGTTTTTCGGATTTTTTGGATTTTGACCCCCAAAAATCAAAAAATAGATTTTTTGAAAATAATAGCCGAAAAATCCATTTTTTTTAATTTCGAAAAAACCGGAATATATGTGATAGTCCCTACCGCCTTCTATCTACATACCAAATTTGAGATCAATACCTCTTTTTGGCCAAGTTATAGCGAAAAAAACTGTTCAAAATTGATGACGTCAAATTTTCAAACTCAAATTTTAGCAATTCTAGACCTCGTAGCGCAAAACAAAGACCACCATTAGACTCCCCGTGACGAGCTGCATCGAATCGATACCCATTTTATGCAAAAATAACAACTTTGAAATTTGACCTTTTTTGATCTGACCTTGACCTGACCTCCACCAGAAAGTGACCTAAACCGTACCTGATGGTCTTATAACCAATACCATTGAGTTGGAAATGAAAAAACTGGCCATAAAACATGCATCGCACAACCTTAGTAAAGTTGGGCTCATGTGGTGACCCTTGGTGACCTTTGGTGACCTGACCTGTGACCTGACCTGGTATGACCAGTGACCTCTAATACCAACATATGTACTAGAAAACTGACGCCTTGTCGCTGATTTTCGACAAAATGCGTTTTACTCGGTGTTATAGTACTTTCCCTAGAAGCCCCGTGAACGGTGAAACATTTTATCTTTGACCTGACCTGTGACGTCATCGGTGACCCCGAAGCCAATGAAATTTGGTTTCCTTCGACAAATTTGACAGGGCTATCGAACGCCGTTTGAATTTTCCGGATTCGTCCAGTAGTTTCGGAGATACTAGGGGGGGGAAATGCCCCCCCCCCCCACCGCGCGAAAGGTGGCTGGTAGGCCCACCGCCTGCCGGGTTAAAATACCAAAATCAAAGGGGGCATGGTGCCCCGCTGTGCCCCCCCCCCCCGGCCCCCCCCCCCCTGTTAACCGCCGCCTAAAAATCCTACGAAGTATCAATAGGTACCTAGAGCAGCAGGATATTTCGAGGTTTTCCCAGCTTATCGTTTTTTTTTTGTCGAAAATGCAATTTAATTTGTCCTTTGTGCTTAGAAGACGTAAAAATACAATACCTATCGTATGATTTTGATCGTTTCCTTTTTCATAGGTAGCAGGTTTGGACAGTAGTGTCAGTAGGTAATTGTTGACGAGTCAGTGGCGGCGGAAGCAGGGGGGCAAGGGGGGCAGCTGCACCCTAAAGCTATGGAAAGGGGCGCCTCGAAAATCTGTAGAGGAGGCAGGAAGTTAAGAGGTGCGGCAGCCATAAAGCTGAGCAGTGCGACACCGCAACTGATAAAGGCACTTGGGGCGTTCCACGACAAATCGACAAGTGCCCTGCACCCTCATATTTTATTTTTTGCTTAGAATTGGTCTAATGGATTGTGATGGGCGGGGAAGCCAGCTGTGGCAAGGATTTTTTTCTTCGAACAACGGTTTCCGAGATATAGCCTCGGGCAATTCTTGCAGTTCGCGCTGCAGCCCTATGTTTGGCGGCCTATAACTCAGAAACTATTGGCTTTTTACGATAAAAAAATTATATGGTTCAACTCACAATCAACCAAAAAACATTTTGGCTATCTCGGATTTTCAATTTTTGAAAATTTTGATCACGTGACCTTTTGTCCTATTTCTCGAAGAGTGACCTTGATATTTTCCCCACTGAAAGTTGCAATTTTGTCTGATGACGATTAAAGCCTTATCAATTGTCATTCATATGCGATAATAAAAAAAGTGGTTATCGCCCTGCGTTGACCTCAGGTAAGGTCATTTTTATGACCTGTCCATTATTACGAGCGGGAGCGACAGCGAGATCTCGAGAATAAAGCAAGATAGCGACAAGCGGTAAACGGTAAAGGGTACACACGGATAAGGTCTATAATTTTTACTGAGGTCATTTTCAGGTCAGGTCAAAGATGACGTCACAGTAGCTAAAAGGAAGTCAAAATAGCGGCACGTTACATATATATGAAGTTTTTCTCGAATAACTTTCAAGGTATCCCAGCTAGGAACAAACTAATAGCACCATCGTGATCCTCTCGTCGATCCGCATCGACACATATGTTTGTTGACCTCGAAAGGTCGAAAGGTCAAAAGTTGACCTTAGGTGACGTGATCTAAGGTCAACTTTTGACCTTTCGACCTTTCGAAGTCAACATACATATGTTTCGATGCGGATCGACGAGAGGATCACGATGGTGCTATTAGTTTGTTCCTAGCTGGGATACCTTGAAAGTTATATGAGAAAAACTTCATATATATGTATAGTGCCGCATTTTGACTTCCTTTTAGCTCCTGTGACGTCATCTTTGACCTGACCTGAAAATGACCTCAGTAAAAATTATAGACCTTATCCGTGTGTACCCTTTACCGTTTACCGCTTGTCGCTATCTTGCTTTATTCTCGAGATCTCGCTGTCGCTCCCGCTCGTAATAATGGACAGGTCATAAAAATGACCTGACCTGAGGTCAACGCAGGGCGATAACCACTTTTTTTATTATCGCATATGAATGACAATCGATAAGGCTTTAATCGTCATCAGACAAAATTGCAACTTTCAGTGGGGAAAATATCAAGGTCACTCTTCGAAAAATAGGACAAAAGGTCACGTGATCAAAATTTTCAAAAAGTGAAAATCCGAGATAGCCAAAATGTTTGTTGGTTGATTGTGAGTTGAACCATATAAAGTTTTTATCATAAAAAGCCGATAGTTTCTGAGTTATAGGCCGCCAAACATAGGGCTGCAGCGCGAAATCCAGGAATTGCCCGAGGCTATATCTCGAAAACCGTTGTTCGAAGAAAAAAATCCTTGCCACAGCTGGCTTCCCCGCCCATCACAACCCCTTACACCAGTTTTCAACGAAGAATAAAATATGAGGGTGCAAATTTAATTTTTTATTTGTCGATTTGTCGTGGAACGCCCCACTTGTGACACGAAGAGGGTGGCAATGTCGTGGGAAAAGTATCTTTTGATATGCTGAAGAGTGGAGGGCATCCTTATCTGAAACAAAGGCAGATGCTGCCGACCCTGTCGAATATAATCTTGCCAGGCGATAAAGGCTAGGAGGGCGCACCGGCGCAGCCACTCGAGAAGCGCGCCATGCGGAAGAGGGGCGCCTGCATGCGAAAGAGGGGCGCCTGTGTGTGGGACGAAAAAGAAATATTTATGGAGACGTCTTTGAAGGCGATAGCCTCCGAACGCCAACACGAACATATGAGGGCTTATAGCGTTGCAGGCTCCATGCGACAAAAAGGGGCGCCTGATGGCCGATATGCGAGAGGAAATTAGTTTGTGTAACATTTATCGGGGGTGGTTTGCCGTTTACAACATATGAATGTTAAGGGAGGTCCGAGATTGGGGCCTGTAAAATTGCACTGTCCGTATGGGCGGTTACACCCCTAGTGCTAGGGCGTATTTTGCGTTTTTTTTTTTTTTTTTACTTGGGAGATGATTATGACCAGGAATAGCACTCTGCAAACTCCTATGGGCGCCTGTATAGGGGCGAAACTGATTTTCCAGTGCAGGGACGGCCATCGGCATTGTGGGGCGGCATTCATTCCACTAGGGCGTCTGCCAGTGTTGAAGGGCGGTATTCATTTAAATGGGGCGCCCGTTGGTGTTGATGGGCGACATGTATCACCTGGGGAGCCTATCGGAGATTGGGGCGGCATTAATTTCACTGAGGCGCCTATCGGCGTTGACGGGTGGTATTTATTCATCCGGGGCGCTTATCGGTGGTATAGGCCGGCATTCGCTTCACTGAGGTGCCTATCGGTGTTTTAAGGCGGCAGTAAATCCACTGGTGTCTGGGGCGCCTACCGGCGTCGAAAGGCGACATTCATAATGCATTTCACTGGGAGGCATATTGGTGTTGATGTGTAACATTCATTCTCCTGGGGCGCCCGGCAATGAGGGGGCGGCATTTATTCCGTTCCAGTGGCAGGGCCGGGCGTTGGCTGGCCGGACTGAGCTGCTCCATTCCTACTCTTATGTGACGGCGAGACGTTAGACCATGAAGTGGGTTGGCCGGTCCGAAGAAGACGTGCGGTGCCGGGACAGCAGTGGTCCTTGTGCCGCGTGTATGCGGCTGGTGGGCCCAGGGGGCCTGTACATGTCGCTGGCGGTCCGTGGGAATGGTGTGAGCAGCTGGCGAGCCCGTGGGGTCTGCGCGTGCAGCTGTCCGGTCCGTAGGACCAGTACCTACTTACGTGCGGCTGGCGAGCCGGTGCGGCGAGCGCGTGCAGCCGACGGTCCGAGGGACCGGTGTGAGCAGCTGGCGAGCCCGTGGGGTCTGCGCGTGCAGCTGTGCGGTCCGTGGGACCAGTACTTACGTGCGGCTGGCGAGCCGAGGTGGCGTGCGCGTGCAGCCGACGGTTCGTGGGACCGGAGTGAGCAGCTGGCGAGCCCGTGGGGTCTGCGCGTGCAGCTGTGCGGTCCGTGGGACCAGTACTTACGTGCGGCTGGCGAGCCGAGGCGGCGTGCGCGTGCAGCCGACGGTCCGTGGGACCAGTGTGAGCAGCTGGCGAGCCCGTGGGGTCTGCGCGTGCAGCTGTCCGGTGCGTAGGACCAGTACCTACATACTTACGTGCGGCTGGCGAGCACATCGTTTGGGGGGCGCCCAGCGGGAAGGGGCGCTTCAATATCGTTTGCACCCCTATCCTAGAATACCTTTCGCCGCCACTGTGACGAGTTATTGCACTTCCTTGCAGTTCTATGGTGCATCTATTCAGGTATATTACAAAAAAACAAGCCTTTGATTCACATTCCTCGTCAATATTTTGCGCTTTATCAGTTAAAGGGACCCTCCCACCTTCAAAAAAAATTATGAATTGGCATGAAAGTGATGTCGCTCGGTTCAGAAAGAGCGAAAACGAATATCTACCAAATTTCACCGAAAAATATTCACCGGTTTTCAAGATATTAGACTTTTACTTTTGTTTACTTTTTTGGGATCTCCGCTGTTTCTAGCGACTTTATTTTAGAAGTGCGGCGTTTGCGGCAGATGTTGCGCGCAAATAGCATATACCACCGCGTGCTACAAAACGTTTTAGTCAAACATTTAAAAATCGTTAGATATTTGCGCTGACGCAGGCCATATTTTAAGGATTTTTTACTGCGTCCCAAAGGTGGCATAGGGCACATGCTTTGATCGGAAAGGGCACATACCACATTGCAAGCGAAACAGTATATAATGCAGGTGAGATACACGTGTCATTGTGTAATGTGCCGGTGGAGGGACAGCAAGCGGGATATTGGGAGCGGGCAGGGCGTATTTTAAGGGATTTTCACTGGGTCGGCAATCACAATTAGGGGCGGCATTTTGCACTCATAGGGGCGGCACTTGGCATCTGAGGGGGCGGCATACCTACTGATATTTAATGACCAAAAAAGACACGTTCGACGGGTCTTTTATAACTCTTTCTAAGTAATGATTTCAGATTCAACCTAAGCTCAGCGGTATTACGTTTATTCTTCCGGGATATAGTATTTCTCTCATCATAATGCGATAAATGAAATATAATTTGACTTTACAAAAAAAAAAATTACCTGAGGTCAAGTTCATGACCTCACCAAAAATAGAACATGTTGCATACCAGTCGATCCGTATCGTCAAGCTTAAAACATTCACGGCGCTTTATGGCTCTATCTAGAACAGTGGTCGGCAGGTCGCACGAGTGGTGCCCACTTTATGGGCGCTGGACTTGGCCATTACTTGGCCATTACTTGGCCCCCCCCCCTTGTCATACCCAATTGCTTACACAGCAAGGGTCGCTGATATTCGGCCATATCCTTTGACGCCTCTATTTTTCTGCATAGGTATTAATAAAATGCAACACAATTAACTCTCTTTTTTATGGAGAGGGAGAGCGGGTGGAGTAAGGATGAACTCATACATTTTTTATTTATTAGTTACTCGCGTAATAAACAGCGTATTGCAAAGATACGTTCATCCCCCCCCCCCAGTTAATGAATGTTATACCTACCTACTCAAACATTTTCGTGACCCCAGTGACATTGTCATTGAGTTTTTGAAATTTGAATGACCTTCACTCGGTAACTTTCTCGCCGGCTCGGCCGGCGGACAAAACGCAAGCAGAGACAATGCGGGGAGTCCGCGGTGCTTTACCAACTGAGCTACGGAACAGGCAAATGCTCACCATAGATATAGGTACCGACTGAACGATCCCTTTATAACTTCAGCGATTGATAAGACAAACAGTGTGTAACTGTATACATAAAATATAAGTCTCGAAATTGCGATGTCTTTGACCAAAGGTAAGGACGATTTTGCGACCCTTCCATTAGGTATAAGGAAATGGGAGAAAATCAGGGCATGTGCCTCTTTTTATAGGTAGACAAATGTCAAAGTTAACGAATTTAAACATCAGAAAACAATTAAAAATGACACACTTAATCGGAAAATTGCCACCCACGACCCCTCGTTATGTCCTTGAGGTCATGTCATGTCATGGATTGGTAGGCCTCCAGCAGGATTTTTTTCAATGACTTCTGATAGAGACATGCGATATGCCTGAGCGATGAAAACACCTTAGATGATTTCAGTTTGACGATACAAATCGACTGATATGCAACATGACCTTTACCAGTCAGGTCATGACCTGGACCTGAGCTCAAATTTCCCAAATGACATTTGAATGTCAAATTATAGTTCATTCGACGCATCTCGAAGAGAGGAGCAGTACTGAAAAAAACGATGTCATAACTTTCGTGAGTCAATAATTATTACAGTAAAAAGGTTCTTCATTAAAACAGGTCAGTAGAGGGGCGAAGGGGGGTCCACTGTCCCCTTTAACCCGCGCATGACTGGGGGGGGGGGGCTCTACAGAGCTCCCCTCATATTTTTCAGCAATATCTTCTAAACCGTTTGACGGATCAACACGAAACTTACGGTACCCTCAGAGGCATCAATTTGACACCTTGTGTTAAAACTTTAACTTTCTAGCTACCATGGTTAACCCTATTCCTGGCGGGGGGGCCTCAGGAGCCCCCCCCCCCTGAGGTTTTTTGGTTATTTCTCCCAAACGCGTTGAGCTAGGAAGCTCAAATTTTCTGACTTTTCCTAAAAGGCTTCTACGCAACATGTCTGAAAATTTTGAGTTGATCTGACCTCAGGTCAGGTCACCAGAGGCGGTTTGGTGACCCTACCTCAGAAAAGTTTGCAATCACGCCAGAGCTAGAGTTTTTGACCGATCAATTTCTTCTCTTCAGGCTTTAGTTAGGCTACCAGTATGTGCAATTTGTATATCCCGGAATTTTGATATCGGTGACCTAAGGTCAGGTCAGTTTCGCGACCTCCCCATTATAAGTCAATGGGGGAAAAATCAACTCCCTGTTTTTACCACAACAAGGGTCGGAATGGCCCCATATACCATACATGACTTCATATACGATCAACCTTCACTACCTTGAGGTCTGTTTTGCTGTTGGGCAGCTGTGAGGTCATGTGACGTCATCAAAGGTCACCAAAGGTTTTTGGCCAATAACTCCGTACAGGAACAAGATACAGACGCGTGGATGGTCTCATTGTGTTCAGCTCGTCAAGACGCATCGAATGATATACATGATGACCTCGAGGTCACGTGACCTGAGGTCAACCTTTGACCTTGACCTTTCGAGGTCAACATATATATCATTCGATGCGGATTGACGAGAGGATCACGATGACGCCCTTAGTTTGTTCCTATCTTGACTAATTCGAAAGTTATTCGAGAAAAACTCTCTCCATATCTAGCGCCGCCATTTTGACTTTTTCGACCCCTGTGACGTCATCTTTGACCTGACCTGAAAATGACCTTAGTAAAAATTGTAGATCTTGACCGTGCGTATCCGATGCCGTTTACCGTTTGTCGCTGCGATGTGTAGTTTTTGAGATCTGAAGGGGGGCCGAATCGGCCCCCCCGCCAGTTTCTTGTCCCGGCGGAGCCCGCCAGGAATAGGGTTAAGCCGGAAATGACGTCAGAGTGACGTCATGTCGGCCGATTTTCATGTAAAATACTGAAATACGGCAAACGCTCTCAAGAGTTCAGTTTTAAAGCTAGATCCATTTTCTTTGCATGAGTGGACTACAAATACACGTAGCTATCGAACTGCTATCTCGAATTTTCGAAATTTTGAGAATTTTGAAAAATAATTATTTACAATTACAAAAATATATTTTTTGATTTTATTTCAAAAAGTTTTTGTCTTTTCGCAGAAACCGGAATATATGTGATAGAACACACACTGATGAACTACATTTGCAAGTTTTACCCCAATATCTTCAAAAATAGCCAAGTTATTCGCATTATTGTCAAAATTTTACAATTTTATGTTTTTTTCAAATTCATTTTTCAGTACGTTTTTGACGTCGTACAGCAATATCACTTGCACCATCGTGTTCCTGAGCTCAAACTGCATCTGATAGGCACCTTTTTTGTTGAAAAAATTCATTTTCAAAATTTGACCTTTTCTGACCTGAAAGTGACCTGACCTCCGGTAAATTCAGCTGACAATGACCTCAAATGACACAGACGACACTATTTTCGAAATCTACGAGTAAAATGGACCATAAAACATGCGTCACGTGACCGATACATGATATACAATTTTCGTGACCCAGGATGACCTGGCCTTGACCTTAAATATTCGAAGTAAAAGTTCTGTACCCTCAGGGTATCTACGGCATACGACAAAGAGTGCGTAAACCAAAAATGAGCCTGATCGGACCGGCGGTCCGGCGGTCAGAGTCTAAATTGTGAACTAACAAAAATGTCGATAATTTTTACTTTGACCTGACCTGTGACGTCATCGGTGACCTCGAGGTCAATGAAAATAAGTTTCGCACGACAGTTCTTCCAGGGCTATCAGACGCTGTTTGAATTTTGACGATCGGCCCAGTAGTTTCGGAGATAGGAGGGGGGGGGGGGCTCTGGAGAGCCCCCCCCCCCCCCCAGTCACTCGCGTTATGGAAAATACCCCAGTCATGCGCGGGTTAACCCTATTAGTGGCAGGGGGGGTTGTTTTTATCCACCCCTCAGGTTTTTCGGGAATATCTCCGAAACCGCTGAAGCTACGATGCTGAAATTTTCTGACTTTTCCTAAAACTAAATTGGGCACATTCCCTGAAAATTTCGAGTTCATAACTTTACCAGGGGCGGCTCCAGAGCACTGGGAATTGGGGGGTCCTATTCGTAAAGCGAGTCATTTGGGCGAAGATCACGATGCTGCACCAGTTTTACGAACAGTGAATGAAAGGTATCATGTGATAACATATACAAAGTATTGTGCATCCTCTTTTGACACGTTTTTGCTATAATAGGCGGATCCAGGCGTCCAAAAAGGGGGGTTATTTTTTACCTCCCAACATAGGTGCCCTGACACCGCCTATGCATGACCAATACAATTTTAGTCGTTCTATCATAAGAAAATTGTAACATAACAAGACCATTGCCACCCTTTTTAGAAACAGTACCAACAAAAACCTTATTTACTATACTTTTTGTGTACCCCCAATCTCAATGATCTGTATCCGCCTATGATTTTTGAAAATGCATATTTTTAGGATCCATGTGAATTCCTGGTTCATTCTCTATCGATCGGCAAAAGTTGCGTTAAGATTGGTTCAGAAACCTGGTCGTGATAAACAGTCTAAAATGTATCTGCAATTTGCCCGTTTTTACCCCCCTCTACCCCCCTATTGACATTTTTAATTTTATTTTTTTTTAGAAATGTAGATCTCGTTGAGCCAAATCGAATGCCGTTTGAATTTTGAAAATCGGCCGGTTAGATCTCGAGATATCAAGGGGGGTCGTAAACAGCCCCCCCCCCTGCCACTAATATGGGGTAGCCAGGAGCCTGCCACTAATAGGGTTAACCCTCCTCGGCCCGGCACGGGTTAAACAAGTTGTGCTCTGGAGGTTAAGTCGTTGATGTTAGGTCAAGTCTGAGGACTTTATAGGAACGTTGAAGAGGCAAGAGCTATCGAATGCGCTTTTTCGCGGTGCTGTAGTTCTATTCTTCCCCGAGTTATGCGCCAGTTTGTCAATAAATGTTTAAACAGACAACATTTCACCCACATTTCACCTTTGATGACCTCTGGTCACCTGATATTTGACATTTGACTTGACCTAACCAAAGTACGGTTAACCAACTAACCAATGTAGTTTTTGACACTCTTTCGAATACCGCTTACCGCGTGTCGCTACGTGGCCCAAGTAGCCAAGTTATAGGGGTCGGGAGGGGGTTCAAACAACCTCAGCCCGGCGCCGGTTAAGGGAAGGCACTATCATTTTGGGGGTGCTGCAGATATGCTAAGGGACGACAGCATCATTTTGAGGCGCGCCACCAATTTTTTTTAGGGCACTTAAACCACTTTGAGGGACACCACCGACACTGTGAGGAGCGCAATTATCTCTTTGAGGGTTGAGGGGTGGCACCATTACATTGAAGGGCGCCATGTGAGCAGTGATGTGGGGCAAAATGACAATGAGGAGCGCCTCCGAACTTAAAGAAGAGACGCCAACATTACTCGGGGGGGGGGGGGCGGGCAACATCACTTTTATTTTGAGGACGCCACCCACATTGTAAGGGGCGGCACTGTAACTTTAAGGAACGCCGCGGATACTTTAAGGGGCGGCTCCATCATATGGAGGGGCGCTACAGATCGTTAATGGGCGGCAATAGGTATGATATTTAGGGACTCCGATACTTCGAAGGGGGCCACCGTTTGTTTGAGGGTGACATCATCTCTTTGAGGGGCACCACCGATACTGTTCGGGGCGCCACCGACACTATAAGGGGCGCCACCGGCACTGCCAGGAGCACTTTGACCGGCGTTACTATCACATTTAAGGGCGCCGTGAGCACATTGGGGGCGGCACCATGACGTGGAGGGGCGTTACGGAAGGTTTGAGGGGCGGCAACATCATTGAGGAGCGCCTCGGACACTTCAAGGGACACCAGCATTTCTTTGAGAGGCGGCACCTTGACTTTTGAGGAGACACCACCGACACTGTAAGGGGCGGCACCATCACTTTGAGGGGCGCCAAGGATGGTTTGAGAAGCGGCACCATTATGTATATGGACGGGCGCTACAGAAAGTTAGAGGGCGGCAACATTGTATTGATGACTGATGAGTTCCTCCAAAACTTTGAAGGGCGCCACTGACACTTTAAGGGGCGGCACCAGCACTTTTAGGGGCGGCAGCATCATTTTGAGGGGCGCCACCGACTCGTTGACAGGAGACACCATCACATTTAGGGGCGCCACTGGCACTTTGAGGGAGGCACCATCACATTGAGGGGCGCCACCGATACTGAAAGGGGCGGCATCATCTTCTTGAGGGGCGGCATCATCTTCTTGAGGGGCGGCATCATCTTCTTGAGGGGCGGCATCATCTTCTTGAGGGGCGGCATCATCTTCTTGAGGGGCGGCATCATCTGCTTGAGGGGCAGCTCCATCACAATGAGGGGCTATTTGGATACCTAGAGGGGCGGCACCATTACATTGGTGGGTTCCTCTGACACTTCGAAGAGCGTCACTGACGCTGTAAGGGGCGGCACTAACACTTAAGGGGCGGCAGCATCATTTTGAGGGGCGCCATCGACTCGTTAGCGGGCAGCACCATCATATTCAGGGGCGGCATCATCTTCTTGAGGGGCGGCATCATCTGCTTGAGGGGCGGCTCCATCACAATTTGGGGCTATGTGGATATCTAGAGCGGCGGCACCATTATATTGGTGGGCTCCTCCGACACTTCAAAGGGCGTCACTGACACTATTAGGGGCGGCGCCAACACTTTAAGGGGCGGCAGCATCATTTTGAGGGGCGCCACCGACTCGTTGGCGGGCAGCACCATCACATTCAGGGGCGCCACCGGCACTTTGAGGGCGGCACCATCACATTGAGGGGCGCCACCGATACTGAAAGGGGCGGCATCATCTTCTTGAGGGGCGGTATCATCACATTGAGGGGCTCCACAGATGCTTAGAAGGGCGGCACCATTACATTGAGTGGGGCTACTAACAGATTTAGGGGCGGCACTGTCACATTGAGTTGCGGGATCATCACTTTCTATAGACGGCTGGTTCACTTTAAGAGGCGGCATTATCATTTTGGAGGGCAGCAGCCTCACTATGAATGGCGGCACCTAGCCTGCATGTGCGTGCTGCATCCTAGAGGGGGCGGCAACTGGGTCGGCAAACGGCTGTCACTGGGTCGGCATTCTCCGTGACTGGGTCGGCAATTGCCGACCCAGTTAACATGTTAAAATACGCCCTGGGAGCGGGGAGCCCTGATCGGGATATTGGGAGCTCTGATCCGATGGGGGCACTTGCCCCCTGCTTCCCCTCCCCCCGGGTGCAGATAGAGAATGCAATCGGCGGTGCAGAACACAACAATTGCAATCGTTCCTCCTCCCGTCGCGAGGTCGCCCATCCGACCCATATCCCATGATTGTCATTTGTCAACCCTGGGGCTCAGCTCTGGTCGGCAATGAACCGGCAAGGAAATCAGCTTTAGGTGAGTAAAAAAGTAATTACGAGTCATTAGTTGTCGTTACGTTCGTCGTTCAGTAATAGGTAACAACTATACGGTGCCAAATGTACCCGACGTACAGCTTGGAGCCGGGCGCCGCCCGGTCTCCACCAGTGACGTCACGCTAATGCTTAGCGACCGGTCCATTGGAAATCGCGGGATGATTATACCTCTCTTATACGGCCTTGGTTTCAATGGCCGGGAATCCCCGGAAGGGCGGGCGCCGATTCCGCCCGGGTCAGCCAACATCCAGGCTCGCACGTCCGCCTCGGCTCCGACAGGTCCAGCACGGCGACTTCGCGAATGTGAATCATGAATAGGTGGTGGGCGGCGGATGGTGCCACAGGGGAGGGGGAGCGGAGGGGATTAAAGGTGACGCTTATGTTGCTTGAGATAACTCGCCTCGCCTCCCTGGGTTCCGCCCAGGTCCAGTGATAATCTTCTCCAGCTTTAGCTAAAGTCTTATATTTGATTTTTTTTTTATCAATACAAAGTATTATTGGATCTGAGGGCAGGGCAAGGGACAGGACTAGATATGCACAATTTTCCCGAAATCCGGGCCCAGCACCGAACCGGCAGCAGCATCGAACGGGTCCTTAACCCGTGCCCTGATGGGGGGCATTTTGCCCCCCCCCTGTGGTTTTCCTTAAATAGCGAGAAAACGGCGACGCGCAGCGCCGCCAAATTTTGGGTACCTTACCGGGCATCAATTTGACACCTTCACACAAAATTTCAAGTCACAGGTTACCTCAGGTCAGGAGTTATTGAGGTCAAGCTGAGGTCATGTTCGAGTAAAAATGAGCAAAAAACATGACATCTTGAAACGCTCACCAATTCTACAGTTAACAAGCAATTTTAAAGTTCTTTATGTGGTTGTGTAGACAAAAAAAAAAACAACGCTACAAAACTGCTATCTCGGATTTTCGAAATTTTTGGATTTTGACCCCCAAAGATAAAAAATGATTTTTTTTAGAAAAACTAAAAAAAAAATTCCAAACTTTTTCGAATTTCGAAAAAAAAACGGATTATATGTGATAGTCCCTGCGCTCCTCGCTATACATACTAAATTTTAGATCGATTCCTCTTTGGCCAAGCTATAGCGAAAAAACTGTTAAAAATTGATGACGTCAAATTTTTGAACTCAATTTTTAGCAATTCTAGACCTCGTAGCGTAAAACGGAGACCACCATTGAACTCCCCGTGACGACCTGCATCGAATCGATAACCATTTTATGCAAAAATATCAACTTTGAAATTTGACATTTTTTTTACCTGAACTTGACCTGACCTTGACCTGACCTTCACCAAAACATATTCTCAACTGACCCCAAGGGCTGCCTGTCCCACATAATCGCATTTGGCATATAAAATGGACCATAAAACATGCATCACATGATATTTTTAATTTGTGACCCTGTGACCTGACCTCTGTGACCTGACCTGGTATCAGTGACCTCAAATAGCAAAATATGTGTTTGACGAACATTTCCCCATCGATGATTTTCAATGAAATGCATTTTTTTCTACTTTACAACGCATTTCTTGAAATGCCTGTAAACGGTGAAAATTCGACCTTTGACCTGACCTGTGACGTCATCGGTTTGACCGAGGTCAATGAAATTGGGTCACAATGTAGTTCCCCGTTGGGGCTATCCAACGCTGTTTGCCGCTTGTCGCTACGTTGCGTGGTTCTGGAGATCTTAGGGGGGGGGGGGGGGCCAAAATGCCCCCCCCCCCATCAGACCGCGTTGCTCGGCAGACCCCATCAGGGCGCGGGTTAAGACGGGAAGACAACAAGGTATCGGGTTTGAGGGCACTGGGCAGGGCAGAGAGGGTCACAGGGCCTGAATGCAGAGCAGGGCGCAGGGCCTGAAGGAAGGGCAGGGCAAGGTACAAGACATTAGGACAGGGCACTGGGCAGGTCGCATATCCTAGGGGTAGGTATAGTAGGGCGGACATAGCAATGTGTACGACCCTAGGAGAGGGCAGGGCACAAGGACTGGAGAGCGCATGTATGTGCTTAGGTGCATAGTAAATCAGGGCACGAAGCAATCAGAAAGGCAACATCTGTTGCACAGTAAAAGACCGAGGCATGCTAATTATTTTTGCTTGCACTTTTCCGCTGAAACCGTGACATTTCAGTGTGGGACGCAGTGGTCCAAATTTCGCGAGGGCTACGTCCCAAAGGCAGGGGGCTGCGTCCCAAAATGGGACGCAGTCAGTATGTTAAAATATGCCCTGCGCTGACGTCACACATTCAGAGGGGTATTCCTAAGCATGCCCCTCTGAATCAAAATGCTGCAATTTTGAAATTCAATATTTCCGATTTAAGGCATTTCTCGATGTTGTGAGTGCCGAAACCGGTAATTGTGAGCCAGGGACCCCATTTTGGCTATCTCAACTCAAAAGTCTAATGTTAAGGTGGGAGGGTCCCTTTAATCTCTTTCTATGTTTATAATCTGATCTGAAGTTTTCAGTTGTCTAATGTATCGAACTGGTTTTTTACCTTCAGTCACAAGTAAAAATATGCTACCAAATGTTTCGACCTTGAAAATGGAAGCACTGTTTGGCGGCGAACGACGCGCAAATAAGACGTCTGATGAACCGCGCAAGACGCGTGGCTTGGGCTTGTATGCTGAGAACATGCTGCGAAGTTTGGAAGTGTATTTGCGGGTCGCTAACTTTTTAAATTTTTGCGCACTGGGTGTGGTGTGAAGCATGAGATAGATGAGATGATCGATTTTCGGATCTATGAGATGCAAGAAGTTGCGTTCTTTTTGTAAATAGTAAACGAACTTTTTGTTCAACTTCTAGATGGGCTCCAAAATGATGCATGAACGGAAACAAGTAAGCCGGATCAAAAGCGGTTTTAAATTTAAATAGGTGATTTTATGCTGTAACTGTAGTCGGCAGAAGCTTCAAGTTGGTTACTTTATTATTTCAATGCCAATATTACCTGCCTATGACGATTCCGAATCGATGAGCTTTGGAACAGTGCCTACCCATTTACCATTTCACACCCAGACCGCCATCCACTCCTCGTCTTCCCGTGACAAGGCCAATACCACCCCGCGTACTTACCTTAGCAGCCAGTCGGCACCCGCCTCCAACCGGCCGGTCCGGTCCCACGGGCCCGGCTCGCACCGTACCGCAGCCAGGCCCGCTCCACAGCCCGCGCTCCAGTAACCGGCCGCCCTGCGCCCTGTCCACAGAGCTGCGGCCGCCGCCGCGCGGCTGGCCCGACCCGCGGCGCCGCTGCCCGACCATGAGCGCCACGCCGCCGGGCACGCCCGGTACGCCGGGCACGCCGGCCGAGTCGCCGCGGCCCGAGAGACACCAGGTGCGCGTGGGCTCCGTGGAGCCCGTGTCGCCGTCGCTGGCCCGCCGGCCGGACGGCACGCCGCTGAGGGCCGAGCGCAGCCCGACGCCGAGCACGGGCCGCGTGCCGCGCACCCAGCCGAGCCCCAGCCCCAGCCCCAGCCCGAGTGTGACCGAGTTCGCGGGCGTGCCGCGTTGGGCGCACCGGGCCGAGCCGTGGGCCCCCGGAGCCGGCGCCGGAGCCGGCGACCCCCAGCACAAGAAGTCGTCACAGTTCGACGAGCATATTCATCAGCTGAGAGGTGAGTCCTGCGGCAGCGGGCTGGTGCTGTAGTCTGTACTGTGCTGTGTCGTGCCGTGTGTTGATGCTGTGATGTGCTGTGTTGTGTTGTGCTGTGCTGTGCAGCGCTGTGCTGCATGCTGTGCGATGGTGACGTGCTGTATCGGCGAGCGGATGTGATAAAGCCTCGCTTTTATCACCTGTGGTACTCCAGACGAAAATAGCGACCGACTGTATCTAAACCCCGGGACTCGGCACTCATCATGTGCACTCTTGCAAGCTGCAGTAAGCTCATGTTTGCTCTGTTGTCAGTCGGATGCTCGTATCGCTGGATTAAGCTGACACTAACCCTCGTCACCTGTCAGAAGGACCATGCCCTTCTGTATCAGAAGCTACCCGAAGACCTCTTTAAAACGCCTCTTCAGAGAATTCCCGCTCTCGTGCTTCCAGTTTCCCCTCCGCCACGGTAAGCCTTTGCAAATAATGATTGATGGGTGACATCAGCCGTGCCAATCCTGCTCCAACCCTGGTCCACGTATCCCACCCGGGACGACCAGCTTTGACCAGATACCAGCCATCAGTGATCATATATCGGCTATGTTTGACCAGATACCGCCCACTCGGACCGGATGCCGGTATCGGTGCGAGGCGTACCGTCCGTGCCAACTGCCGTGGTCGCGTGCTCGCCCCGATCGCGCGCTGCTATTGCCGGGTGGCCCGGAACTCGCTGAAATGCTGGCTGATGAGGCGTGGCATTCGTCACATCAAGGCCACAGCCAGTGTTTATTGCTGAATAGCCTCACGCCCGCCCGGCTTATGGGTGAACTGACACGTCAGGTAGCCCATCCGAGAGAGGCTAGCTTGGAGGATGTGGTGTTCAGAGGCTGGGGATTATTGAATATGCTGTCAGCCTTCTGCAGAAGATGGTGAGATTTGAGGGATGAAGTCACCGAGCTGTATGGAGGCCCGCATCTATTGGTGGTGACGTCATTGACTGGACTGGCGGCCATCAGCTGATCGCACCACCCACGGCGGCGGCGGGGGGGGGGGGGGAGGGCTCGAGGGGGCGGGGGGGGGAGGGCTCGAGGGGGCGGGGGGGGGGGGTTGATAGGCAGTCTAAGCCCGGGGATGGCCACTGTGCACTGGTCTGCCGGTTGCCGCTGAACATTATTGAACACAGGTAGACGGATACCGCCCAGTTCCCTTGGTTTCTCTCGAAATTTGAAGACTCCTAGTCACAAGCACAGCTGTTAGTGCCAGACATCGAGACGTAAGTCATGTCGGAGGCTCAAAGATGTTCCCCAATTTTGATGATGTTGCTGCTTGGCTTGTTGTGAAGTGGACACTCAATTTGGGTGATAGGTTGTTGGCAATAGCCATCCCGTTGAAACTGCTTCCTGAAATGTTCAGACCAATGTCCGATCTGTGGCCATTTAAATCTGAAATGTGCCACTGTTTAATTTCCTCGGGCGTTGTTTAAAGTGTCTGGCGCTCTTTAATATGTTTGGTTTAGCGCATGGTCTTGGACTTTTGTCCCCAGTCCCATTGTTTGCTTTACAAAACGCTGACACAGAAGCGCATCCCGCAGACGAGAGCCGTTGAGTGGGATGGGCGGGCGGAGCTGATGGGTAGGATAGACGGGGCTGTTGGTCCAATGGTCCAGTGAGTGGTCCAATGGTCCAGCCCAGTCCAAGTGTCCACTGCCCAGTGGGCGGAGCCGTTGGGTGGGTTAGGCGGGGACTGTGAATGGATGAGCAATGGATGGTGGATAGGCGCGGCCCGGGATAGGATGGGCGGGGTAGCCCAGAGAGCTAGGTGGCTTATAGGGTTTCGAGTGGGAAATATGTTGAATGCAAATACGACTGGTCTCAAAGACAATTGTTCAGGCCATTCCGTCACAATGTTACTGGACGTTTGCTGTGGGCTAGCTGCATGACTTAGTTTCGCGACCTATAAAGAGCGGGATGACCCCTCACAGCCGACTTGTCGGAGGCTTCCAGGCTGCAGCTGTGACAGCCGTGACATCTAGCCGCCTGTCCACCCTCCAGGCGAGCTGAGTGGACGGCGCACGGCTGCGTGTCACCACCAACGAGCACAAGCACAAACTGCGAGTCGACTGCACTGCTGCACAGTGCACCGACACACACCGCTCTCCGTGGCCGAACGGCTGCACGCAGAGCTATTGTGGCGGTCGCTGCGGCGGATGCTCCTATAAACTCTGAGGACGCTGCGGCGGTCACCGGCCATCGAGCAACCCTTCGATGGTGACCAGAGGAGGGTGACGTCATCCATTCAATGACGTCACTCGTCGGGTGTGTCATGTGGCGTCACCTGGTGATGTGACAGCCACGTGGGCGAGGTTCTGGTCGATGGCGGGCGGCGACACATCGCTGATGCTTCCATGCTCCGTGGGTTGCCGGCCGGGGCCAAGGGTCTGCGTTTGGGCGGCAAACGGCACTGTTTTCGAGTAGAATCTGTAGCCATATGAGGAGCTGTTTATGCTGACTCTAAGTCGCACCCGTGTCTTTCGGCTTTTTGCTTGGATATTGATCGTTGTTCGCTTCGGGACGCATATCTTTTGAAGGATACCAGTGGAAGCCAGTGAGGCTCAGGAACGGTTGAAGACCACAGTGGGTCGTTCGGCCAGTCTGGCGGTGCTCCCTCCGCCGCCGATATGACGGCACACCGACGCCGATTCAGAACGGATATTTGGGATATTCGGCACCTACCACACTGATCTGCTGGGTGTATGAGCTTTGAGCAGTGCTGCGCGTGGAAGTGTCTAGTGCAGTGGGTCGATCGGTAGGGAGAGCCCAGACACACCAGCGCGCATCCCACTGTCTTATCTCTGTGTTTTCTCTGGCGTCCTCCTCGTCTTACCTCGCCGTGTTGACACTACCGCTCAGCGTCGTCTCCTTTGACCATCTCGACCTTTGACCGTTGCACCGTCATGAGACGTAACGCTTTTTGGAAATCTGAGTTGTTCACTGTTGGACGGCGAGACTCCAATGCGACGGCCGGACGTTGCAGGAGACATCCAGTTGGTAACCGCCGGACTTCCTCCGTGCCGTTGTACCGGGCGGGGTGCTGGCCGCGCCGAGCGGCTCAGGGCAGGTGGCCCTGGCCGCCACCTCCCCCATTCATTCGAATGGCTGGTGGTTTCTCAGCCGGAACCATGCGTTTTACTGAGCCGGAACCAACACACCACACCGCCGTTCCTGCATGGTTCCATTCCCGACCCGCTCTAATGCGACAGCCAGTCAGCCTGTCTGACGCGCGGCGTAACCGGAACGCCCTGCCCCGGTAGCCGTGACGCACTCGATGCCTACTTGCTCGCGAAGCCGGAAGGGTGGGGAGCGTAGGGTAGGGGCACGCCTTATCTGTCTCAGTATCTGTCAATGCCCTTTGGACTGATCCACATCCGCAGACGATTCCTGGCGATATATGGCAGACGCCCTGCGATACACGGCTGACACCCAGGTATCATCACGACTGATACCCTCAATCGAATCAAATTGATAGGACTGGTGTGGCTTCAATTGATTCCCTAGGCTCAACGCCATCGATGCTCATACACACTACACACTACACACTACACAATCCGTAGCTGGTATCCTACGAGACACGGCCGATGCTCGTGGACGAGCGAGTGATACCCTCTGATACTCGGCTGATGCCATGTGATACCCGGCTGACACGCGGTCCGTAGCGGCGATAAGGCTCGTTTTACGGCGGTCGCCGCCGCCGGCGGTCGGTCGGAGGCGGCAGCGATTCGCCGCCCGCTCGTAAAGCCGTCATTGGCGTGGGAAGTCGACTGTAATCGCCGGCCGAGGAGCGCGGCCGATCGGCGGTCAGATTGTGGGATCGCAGCTCATTGGAGACGTTTATGTCGTTATACGGTGATGATTGTGGCCCAGTGGTGTTACGAGGATTCGCGTCCGAAAATGCGTAAACGATGCCTTTTTAGACATAGAGGTAAATTACTACCTTTAGATGCAGACATGCACTGTGCTTGTAGCAATTTTCCATGATATTATGCGTTTCGCTAAGTTTGTTTTCTTCTCGTCATGCAATCGGAATAGTTGGTTGCTGGGCGCTCCCTCTCAAACATGCGAGCGACACCAGCGGTTATTGAGGTCTTTTGGCGGTGACGCTGTGACCTGTGCAGTGTATAACGCGCGTCCTGGTTAGTCCTGTCAGTCACTAACAATTTACAGACGGCATTGAAGATCCTCCCATACCAAGTTTACTGATATCTGGGACTCGGGGGTGTCACAATGATCCGACTTTTATATTATTCTTGGTCTTTTTAGATGTCCTGCGCTATGCGCTTTGGTATACCTAACCGCGATGATGACCAAGCTCGAATGGTCTGCCTTTCGCTGATTTCAGTGACGACTTTATGCTGGTGTCTTTGCAATTGGCCAAAGCCTCACGAAGTGATGGAATATGACTATCTGTTACATTGTGTCAGGAATACAAAAAAAAAAAAAACCTTTGTCAGAAAATGATACGTATTAGGCTCCATGGAAGATGTGAAACGGAGTTTAGTGACACTGCATTATTCGTATAGGTAATTGATTTTTAATAGACTCTCCGACTCGTCCCCCCATAAATATTCGGTCAGTGGCTAGTCATTCGGGTTCCATTAATTACAACGACGACTGCGGCGATCTGGCGTACAAAAGTCCATATTGTCTTAATGGAACTCGACCACCACAATCGCGAGCTCAGCACGGTGGTCTCGGCCACTTCTGGATTGTCATTCAAAGTAAGATAAAATAAAACTGTCTGATACCATTCATCGGGGGCTTTTGGTTTGTTATGCAGTTTTAGGCAGCAGCAGTTTTAGGCTACATGAACTTAAAACATTTTCTAAAACTAGGAATGAACAGATGTCCTCTACATTCAGATTCTGTAGATGTAGATTTGCGAGCATTGATCCTGCCTCTAGATCCACCAGTGGGTACCTTCTTCCCAATGTGCCCTCTCAGAGCCCCCGAGTGCCTTCAGTACCCCAAGTGGCCGCTTCATCGGACGCTGCTGACCTGGGCTACCATCCGGCCTGCAAAGAGACCCTCCATCCAATTTGCAATTAGGCCTCGGCGGCCGAGTGATGTCCGGCCTCTCCCCCTCTCCGCCCCCCCCCCCCGCCGCGCCGGTCGGCGGACGGCGACCTTGAGTTGGCAGCCGGCCAGCTCGGCAGCTCGCGGTCAGGCTGCAGCTTTCGAGCGTCGACAGGCTGCGCCATGAGTCTGCCCGCGGCGCAACCATGGAGTTTAGCACTGATGGCCTCCTGATCCTGCAGACAGACCTTCCAGACGGTCCTAGCCGGGCGTGATCCCCCCCCCCCCCCCCGGCAAACCGGCGTGCACTGCATTGCTGCAGAGTGGTGCTGCGTTTACGACGGCGGGCCGGCGCGGTAGAGACGATTTACGACCGGTATATCGCAGAAAGTGCGCCTCTAATGACCAGTGCACAAGGTCAGCCGGCGGGGAGCTCAAGGTCATCCGGTGGGACACGAGGTTACCGGAACGCAGCCGAAACATCCGGGACCCTCGGGCCTCGGAGATCTGCAGAACACCTGGGTGCCTTTCGGGACCCGCCCCTGGAGACTCTTGTGACGTTTGCAGGCTAGAAGACTCGAGGGGCCCTTGTTGACTCTCGGGGACCTCTGAAGGACCCTCGGGGCCCTCAGCTGAACGCCCATTGATCGAGCAATGAGCATGGCAACAGGAAGTCTCTGCCACCGACCGCCCGCGGCTCTCATAACGAAGTCGGTCGCCAGGCAGTTACCCGGGCCTCGGGGAGAGTGGGAAAGGGAGGTTACCGCGGGAGTGGGCAGAGAAATGAGAGCTGCAAGGTTCGGATTACATGGGAGCAGTGAAACTGAGCGGAAGTGTTGGCTGGTATCGCGATCGATTCGCGGGTAACATCTCGAATCGTGAGGCTCTTCGCTTCACGTGTGATTGTGATTTTCCTTGATGTAGTTTGATTGACCTCGTAAACCTAATGTGTGAGGATGGAACTTTGGCCACCTCTCCTCGCTGCTGGAATCCACCGACCACTACCGGTCTGGTTCGTTACGGTCGATCTATCCTCGAGTTGCCGCTTCGGGCTTCCATGCGCCCACCGAGCGGCGTATTTACAAATTGCAACCGAGCTCCGCCGTAGGGTATTTTATTTCCGCCGTAGTGTATTTCACTTGGGGGATTTTCTACCATACATCTGCCTGAGCTTACGGTAATTACAATTTGTCGGCGACGTTAAAAAATGATGCACTTTTTTCGCAGTATAGGATATCGCATACATATTTCATACATATTGCATATATATCGCGTACATATTTCTGCCTTTTTGGGTGCGCTTTATCGGTTTTTCGTGAGTAACTCGCGTAAAAACCGTCCGATCGCGACGAAACTTTCAATGCCCCGATTTTATCAATTTTACACCTACCCTGAAAATTTCATGACCCTGATCCAAATGACCTTTGACCTGTGACCTATTTCTCGAGACCATGTTTGGCCCGAATCGCGATTCGGCGTATGTCGGCTCGGATTAGCCGCGCGGTTGCAGTCTTCACGTGGCTTCAAGCGTTGAAACATGTGATTTGATGCCGGTCCCATGCATTAGGGTGGGTGTCAAGGTCACCTGAAGGTCAGGTCAGCTCAATGACCTTTGATGACCTCGGTTCCTTTTTCGAGTTTTACATGTTTTTAGGCTAGTTTTTGGAGCTGATTTAGAATTTAGCAACCATTTGAACATTACAGCGGGTGTAACGAAATTATCCGGACACCCTTCTTCCCGCTGTAATTAAAAAGCAAAACAATCTGGTACTTTTTCTTTTAACTGAGCTTGTAGCCACCTTTCATAAAAACACAGTGGTGAATGTTCTGGAGCATTTCAGCCAATGAATTCTCCAGCACACTGGCTTTGATGCAGACCAATGCCGTCTAAACCTGTGCCTGCGGTTGAGCAGTGCTTGGCGGGTGGCTCTTCATATACCGGCCTGCTGAACAAGAGCCCACAGGTTTTCGATTGAATTGGGATCGCGACTTTTTCCAAGTCATAAGCGTTAGCCCTGAATGATTGAAGGTTCTATCGGCATCACTTCCCGTTCTTTTAGGGACTTTTAAGTAGCGCGCCGCCCCGCATAAAGACAGCGTGGCTTGAATCAGGCATCAGTGCGCGTTCAGAAATCGTTCAGGCATCTATGCCGTCTGGTTGAGCGCCTCCAATCATGCTCCACCACCTTCCCTGGAAAAGCTCCACCCTGGCCTATGGGGCAAAATAAAAGGGACAATAACACACAATAAGACAGATAAAAACAAAGCAAAATTAACTCATTACCTAACGAAATTCAGGCTGGAGCAAATACATAGGTAATAGGTACTTATGTCAAATTAGAATGAAAGATTAAAATCAACCTGACCAGGCCTTACGGTCTGACCTGGTCCCAACCACCTTACTTCGCCTAACTTAACCCAATTCAACCTAGCCTACCACAACACCTGCAGAGGTACCTTCCTGGAAAAATGACGCCCAGGGAGGTGACTGTCCAACTTATTGGAATACTACCATGATTGCTTGTCAAAATGTGTGTCATCATGCTCTTGTTTGACAAGTGATGTATAATAAATGTGACATTCAAAAATGGTCTCCTGACTGTTGACTGTTGAGTGGTCAAAATATTCAAATAATCAGGGTACAATGCTGTGCATATAGTGCACACTAATCATGTTGTTTTTGTTAGGCCCTCTGCACATTGTTGTGTGCACTGCTATGTGCACCTTAAGTAAAGAAGTGACTGGTGGTACATGACAACAGGTTGTGCAACTGTGAAGTTCATGCCCTTGGTCAAGCTGGTGCCAAATGCCTATAGCTATAGCAGGATCAGTGAGGGTTGTAGACATGCTACATACATTGTGCAATTTGAAGATATTGGCAGTTGGCACAAAGTTCATCCGTAATTACTATGCTTAACACCTAATGTAAGAAGCAACATAAATGCCCAGATGATAAAACTCTCCGGTCAACATCACACAAATTTATTGACATACTTTGCAGGTACATATTTACATTCATGGTAAATACTTTCAATTTGATTCAGAAACTAGTTGCTAGTAAGCTTGCATTTTTGTAGGTACAACAACGACCAATATATTAAGTCATAAAAAACCTTCTCATAGCATTCATCATATACCTTTTTACCGAACAAGTACCTAGCTACCATGCAATGATTATTTTTTTCCGCAATCCATCTATATCTCAACTGACACAATGAATTTGAAATACCCTAACAAAACCTATAACTGTACATAAGAAGAATGCAATACTACAACTGTCAACTACAAGAACTATGAATTTCTGAAGTTATTCTCACATGCTGGAATGTTGAAACTCTACTTTTGTCGTCCATTTCCACGTTAGATTGAGCCATCATATCAAACTGTTTTCGTTCTTCAGTCACAATGCTTTCGCACAAATCTTGAATTTTTACGCATCATCTTGAACCATGCTCCAGTCTTTCCAACAAGGTACTATGTAACATCAAAGCAATTTTGATTTGTTACAACAGCTTCAGATCATGATAGGCTTGAGGTTTGTTACACCATTTGCCAGACAAATATCTACAAAATGTGTATCAATTCCCAAACTAAGTAATTGATCATATCAGTATTTGCAGTTTCCACAAAATGTTTCATAAAACTATTCTATGTTTACATAAAGAAACTCAAATAATCCACAAATTGTTATTGAAACACTCCCACTTCAAGAGTTCACAGCAATAACAATACAAAGAAGCAAACAAACATTGCGCCAGATTTCGTATGAAACGCGCCATCGTCCTGAAGTTTCTACCACAGACGGTAGTTCAACCGCAGCCGTAGTGCAAAAACCCCTGCCCACCTTACCCCACGGCGGAGCTCGGTTGCAATTTGTAAATACGCCACCGAGCGACCGCCCGGCCTACCGGTTACCGGTTCAACCGGACCGACCAACCGCGTGGTCCACCGGCCTCCCTCCCCACGTGACCCTGGCTCCCGGAACCGGTGACGTCATACTCCCATGGTAATGACGTCACCTGACGGCGGCGGCCGCTGCGGCGGCGTCATCAGTCTCTGCAGTCGCGGTGTCTGCCTCTCTCTCTCTATGGAAATTGGCTAGCTGGCAGGGGAGGCAGGGGCCATGTGATACGGGCTGGTTCACCGTCCTAATTGCTGCTAATTGCTATCATGCTCTCAGCGTTATCTCGGCGGGGCCATGCAATCCAGCGGTGGCCTAACGAGCCGGTGCCAGGTGCAGCGGGCCGGCATATCTGCAGTCATAATGTATGGCGCGGCCGGCCGGCTGGGTCTGTCCGGCGATGTGGATAACGGGCAGACCATGCGGTGGCCATGAGAGGTCCGAGTCTGCCCGCCGTGCTGGTGGGGGTAACGTGCAGACTATGCGGTGGTCAGAACAGGTCTGGGTCTGCAGGTCAGGTCAGTAGCTCATGGATCTGCAGGTCAGGGCAGCGCGGCGGTCCATACCTATATTTAAAGCGCCGCGGTCCATATATAAGCCGCACGTCAGGTCAGCTGTCCACAGACCTGCAGGTCAGGCAGGGCATATTTTAAGGATTTTTCACTGCGTCCCAAAGGTGGCATAGCGCACATGCTTCGATCGGAAAGGGCATTTTGCAAGCGAAATAGTATATAATGCAAGCGAGATAATGTACAGATACATGTGTCATTGTGTAGGGTAGAGTGGGGCAAAGCGCCCAGGGCGGGTAAAACGCCCACCCCTCTTATTTGTGAAATGCTCGACTTTTTAACCCGCGCCCTGCTGGGGGGGGGGGGGGGTGTTTGAACACCCCCTTGTGGTTTTTCGCGAATATCTCAAAAACGGCGGCGCTTTTGGTACACCTTATCGTACATCAATTCTGCACATGTTGTGAAAATTTCAGACCAAGGTCATTCAAGGTCAGGTCACCAGGTCACTTGAAGTGACCTCACCTCATAAAAAGTTTCAATGTCTGTCATAGCCACACCGAGTGACCGATCGCTTTGAAACTTTCAGCGATTGCTAAGAGCAATAGCATGTACAAAATGTATATCTCAGAATTTTGATATCGATGACCTAAGGTCAGGTCAATTTTGCGACCTCCCCATTATAAGTCAATGGGAGAAAATTCAAATGCGCCTCTTTTGGACGAAAGACATTATAAACACCCCCAAACACCGAATTACAAGTGGTTTAGACACACTGAACATGAAAATGGTGTCCGTGACCCTTGTTTATGCCCTGAGGTCATCTTAGGTCACGAATGGTATCTAACAGTTTTTCGCAAATAACTTTTGATAGAGGCGTGCTAGAGCGATGAAAACGCCTTAGATGTGTTCAGCTCGACGATACGGATCGACTGATATGCAACATGACCCTTTCCGGTCAAGTCATGACCTTGACCTGAGGTCAAGTTTTCAAGTTGACCTTTCAAGGTCAAGTTATAGTTCATTCGATGCGTCTTGACGAGAGGAACACGATGCCGGTAAAAGTAAGGTCGTACAAGGTCTGGGTCAAAAGTTATTGCAGAAAAACTGTTTCCGAAAAAATCGGCTATTTTTGCAGTTTTTGTCCCCTGCAGGCAAAACCGTTGACGTTAGGTCAAATCTGAGAGAATTACTCAGAAAGAGCGTTAATAGGGCTATCGAATGCGCTTTTCCGCGGCGCTGTAGCTCTATTGGTTCCCGAGTTATGCGTTAGCTTCTTGGAAATTTTCGACATTCGACCTGGAAATCGGCGAAATTTTGCCTTGAATGACCTCTGGTGACCTGACCTTTGACCTGACCAAAAAATTGACCGAAGTGATTTCGTCATTATTTTTGACGCTCTTTCGAACGCCGCCTTCCGCGTATCGCTACGTGGCCCAGGAGCCGAGTTACAAGGGGGGGGGGGTGTTCAAACACCCCCCCCCCCCAGCAGGGCGTGGAAATCCAGGACCCCCAGCCGGGCGCGGATTTCGTTTTGAATTTGCTGTTGGGGTAATACGAATACTTTATTGTGGGGCAAAGCGCCCATCATGGGCCAATGGGAGTTATACAGCACGGGTTATTGCGAGCATTTTGGGCTCAAAGTGAGTGGCGGGATATGTTTCTAATGCTCAAGATTCTTATAAAATATGCAATTTTCTGGTTAGGATCGTCTAGAACGATTTAGGTATTCGCGAGATCTGATCTTTGCTCACCAGGGCAGTGACAGGCGTTGACTGAATAAGGACTGGGGCGGCGACAGCAGTGTTTAAGGTGTTTTTAATAATGCCATCTGTCGAGTTGAGGTCTAATGAAATGAGGAATGGATGAACACTACATTATTTTGTCAGAGTATCAAAATTGTGATGAAACATTCAGGACTGGGCGTTATGCCCCACGGGTGGGGCAAAACGCCCGATCTGTAGTCCTCTCAAATCGGACGGCGTATCTCAAATACTGTGCATGCCACACGTTTCTGATGTGTTATTTGAAGGAAGCTAAGGTAATGGCTACCAGATCAGCTACCTGGTTGTTCTTCAATCTTCAAGTTAGTAAGATAAGGAGATACTGAGGCTGAAAAATTAGGGTGGGCGCTTTGCCCACCCTACCCTACTGTGCTGGTGGAGGGGCGGCAAGCGGGATGTTGGGAGCAGGCTGTAATTGCTTTTGGCCAGTCTCGAAATTTGCCCAGTCGTGGCGCGTTCTTTATCCGCATTCAAAGGACGGACCGGCGATTTAATGACATTTATATCGCTGTTTAAAAAAAATATAGTCACTCGTTTTCCTGAACGGCGTTGGGCGTGTTCGACCTCCCTTGACACACCAAGTTGTAGGTACCTATTTTCTAATGAATAAAAATAAATATGCACATGATTAAAATGTGATACATACCTCTCTTCACGCGTTTTTGACCCCTATCAATCGATTCAAAAAAGAGCTTGATGTGTGAAATATTGCCAATTCGCATTGAAAATACTATGTGTTTGAAATTATAAGATGACTTAAGGTCAAACAGTACCCACCAACCAGGCAGAGAATGGCACGGGGGCTCAAACTAGGTAGGGCAGGGCACGGGGCCTAAAGACGGGAGGGCAGCGCATAAAATTTCGAGGCAGAGTATATAAGGTATCGGGTTTGAGGGGAGGGCAGGGCGGGGCACAGAGCCTGAATGCAGAGCAAGGCGCAGGGCCTGGAGGAAGGGTAGGGCAAGGAACAAGACCTAAGGACAGGGCACTGGGCAGGGCACATATCCTAGGGGTATAGTAGGGAAGAACATAATAAGGTGTACGACCTTGGGTAGGGCAGCGCACAAGGACTGGAGAGGACATGTATGTTCTTAGGTAGATAGTAAATCAGGGCAGTCACAAAGCAATGGGAAAGGCAACATCTGTTGCACAGTAAAAGACCGAGGCATGTCACTTATTTTTGCTCGCACTTTCCTCTGAAACCGTGGCATTTCAGTGTGGGACGCAGTGGTCCAAATTTCGCGAGGGCTACGTCCCAAAGGCAGGGGGCTGCGTCCCAAAATGGGACGCAGTCAGTATGTTAAAATATGCCCTGAGGTCAGGTCAGCGATTAGATATGCAATTTGTCGACTTTACACTGATTCGCAGGTCAGGTCAGCTATCCTCAGTGTCCAGATATAGTCTGGATCTGTCATTCAGGTCGACTAGTTCAAAGGAGATGGGTTGTCGGTAGAGGATATGGTGCAAATGACATGCGGTATATACAAACCCGTCAGGGCCGGCTGTCAGTAGTCTGCCAGCGTCCGTCACCAGCCCGTCACCAGTCAGTCCGTCACCAGTCCGTCACCAGCCCGTCACCAGCCCGTCACCAGTCCGTCACCAGTCCGTCACCGTCTGTCACCACCTGACGGCTCCTGTCAGGCGTCAGCAACCCACCTTTCCTCGTATGGTGGCATTCCTTTGCTGACAGCTCGATGACAATACATTTGCGTCCGGTTTTACTGAATAAAGGGCTAGTGTGAGGGACACTGGCCCTCCACTCTGGCATGTGTGCGATTCGTACGGCAGGTGGCGATTCCAGTACGCTATTTAGTGGCCGCTTATCAGTGAATGCCATCGCCGCGGTAGCCGACCGGCCTGGCTAATCCGCATTGCACGAACTTTTTCCCGGTTGGCGATATTTTTCAACCTGCGGCCGGCAGCCGGACATGCAGCGAGCGCCGGCGACCGGGCCGCGGCCAGGCAGCGCGCCGGCGCGGGGCGGGGGCGGCGGCAGGGCGGCGTGGGCGGCGCGGCGGCGGCGCTCGTTCAGGGACAGACTACGCGCCATCCGCCCACGCCATCCAGTATCCAGTCTGCCCGCAGTCGCCGAGGAGTAGTTGGCCCACGCGAACCGACTGCAGATATACCAGCCACCGCTCCGGTCCGTAATGAACCGCCCCAGTGCGTGTTCACGGCACAGATGCAGCCGCACGGCCGTGCCACCGTCTTTGTTATCGAGAGGATGTTTGCGCATCGAGCGATGATTGATGATGGAAATAACCGGAATGACGATTTTACAGCTCAACTGAAGGCATCCGATTTATCGACATGTTGCCTGGTTATCGCTATTTACTTACATTGACGGCCGGATCTTCCCAATCACTCATCAAGGACATCGATGGTTGAGTGGTATTTCGCGATTGGCCGTCTGTCTGACAATCGGTCTCAACTCCGTTCAGCTGTAGGTACTGGCGTTTGTGGCGCCTGTGTCTCAGGAAACAGCAGTGCAGTGGTACGGGCAATGTGCATGCTACTCTGCTGTGCGTACGCAATGCATCTACCTCAACTGTCTGAATCAGCTGGGAATTTTGATCGTTGAATGACCACTATCGGAGAACTTCGCAGATGTCGCCATTTGCTATAGTGTAAACGACCCGCGGGGTCCAACTCTCTGAAAATGGACCGCCGTGGCCGCCCAGCTCTCACCTTGGTGTGTTACGGACGTGACATACGGTCACGCCCAGCAGTCAGTGGACAGTCACGTGGCCATTGTCACTGCAGCGTCACGTACCCTCAGCTGTGTCACGGAATGGTAAGCGCGACAGTCGACGCTCTGACCGGGACTACAGGCCGCGTGTCCACGGAGTGAGCTTACCGCATGTGGGCCGGCAGACGGTCCGCGCCGTGTAATATACCTAACCAAAACACGACTTCGTGCAGGCATGAGAGAGGTGGATATTGAAGCTATGGTGTCCTCAGGACAATGGAGAGGCAATGACGTTCACTATTTTGCTGAGACACCAGACGTGACCGATTTGTCAGAATCGTTTTCTTTTACTTTGAGCTCAGATTTTGATTCATTCCTCCAGCATTTTATGCTAACGATAAGTATCTTACCTCCACTCTCTGCCAGTTACACTAAGCCGCCTTCTGTTTACTAAATCTAACCGGATCAGCGACTAAAACAATGCTCCTGCCACCATATCCGCTAATCGCCTCAACAATCACGCCGGCGGGTTTATTACAGGATAATCGAGGCTAGTTTAGGGAAAGTTCCATGGAGCGTCCGGGCCTCCTGGTCCCTCCGCCCACCGGGGCTGCTACTGGGCTTAAGCCCGCCCGCCCGGCTGCATTTTGGAAGGCTGGGGAATGATTCACCCGCACAGGCTGAGCGGGTGCTGCACGATTTTCCCGCGGTATGCTGGACAACGCCCCTGTACGGATGCAGTCTGTGGCCATGCGCCCCCGGCTGCCATGTGGTCTGTGGCCACCGGTTATGCGCCATGCAGACCGCTTGGCAGCGGCCAGCCGGTCCAGAGCTCTAAATTAGCAGAGACTGCCTCACTCGAACCTACGTCTATACCCAGCAGTAGACCCCATAGGTAGACCAACCCAGACCGGAGAAGCCGGAGGTCTGTCTGCTCCGCCCATACCATGTCCGTCATACTGTCCGATGATCCGACCTTCCTCTCGTCTGACCAGCAGTGCGACGGACAGTGTGAGCTCCAACCCGGAGCAGTCTGAGCCCTGAGGGATCTGTTCCGTTCTGTTTTCTGTTTTCCGTCGGTCTGTCTGCCTGTTTGTTGAGCGGCGGTTTGTTGGGCCCTCACTCCGGACCATGCAATTGTCTGTGAGAAGTCGGTACGAAGGTCTGCTCTGCTATTCCCCGTGATGCTGGATCATATACTATTTCTAAACATCTCCGCGCCGTAGGGCGTTTGGTGACAGTGTTTGTGACTGGACGGACAATTTGACGCTCCGACGCTTTAGAATCTACTAAAATCGTCACAATTTATTGTTTTTCTTTCGCAGATGAATCGGAGCGTGTACAGAAGAAAACATTCCTCAACTGGATCAACTCGCATCTACGACACGTGAGTACACGCTATACATGTAGTTTGAATTCATATGAATGACATGCTATTGTGCACGTTGGTAATTGCACAAGTAAACAAATAAATAGTGCGCGGTAGAGTAAATGATATTTGATTCGTTTTTTTTTCTTGTCTATCCCGTTCACCTTTTTTAATTCGGCACTCGATTGGGGCATAATGTATGCGATGATTTATCGAATATATCACGACACTCTTTACATTTGAACCATTCATTCAAGCATCTGCTGAATACTTATGCCTTCAAGTGCATATTGCTGCATTGAATCGTTATAGTACGTACTGCGACGTCGCCGTTACTCTACGATACCGCACCTTTATCAGCTGCTGAGTGCTGATGGGCTCCCATGGAATGTGAACAATGTGTAAGTGGGCCGTATTTTACTCAACCATGCGCTGTCACACCGGCGCTTTTCTCTGCATTGAGACAGTTCTTTAGTCGCCCTTATATCAGCCCGTCTTATGGCTGAAGCGGCTATCATGCCTGCGGTCGAGTGCCACTCAAGGTTTACAACACACAATAGCGCGTCAGTGCCCCGAATAGAGCTCCGTTGTCAATCGTTCCGATACTTGACACCGATAGTCTTTTGCCCGTGACATGGCAGGATGGCCGACAGATAAATGTCGTGATCCCGTGCTGTAGGTATGGCTTAGCTGTACTGATACCATTCTTCCTTTCACAACGGCATGTGTTTGTGCACGCTCGAAGCTGAAGAAATGTACGTAGTAACAAGTAGAGGTGGAAATGACTAACGTTTTCCGAAATCTTGACTAATGACTGACTAATGACTAATGACAATTTTGGTTGACTGACTTTTGACTGACTAATCTTTCGTCTCAAAAAGTTTGACTGACTAATGAATGACTAACGCCATTTTTCTTGATTTTGACTAATAGTTGACTAAATTTCGGAGGACGGTTGCGAATATCGAGAGCTTTCCAACTAACTTAGTCAACATTGGCGCATCTATGAAAGATTGACTTGCAACTTGGAAGAGCGTATTCCTCAGTCAATTAGCTGCAAAATGACACATTGTTGTCTTTTTATGACTTTTTAAGGTCATAGAAAATGTTTTTTTATGACGTCACGTACCACGATACCTCCCAAAAAGCCGCAGGGCTATGCTCGCTGACCGGCAGCAGCAGCAGCCGCCCGTCAACCGGAGACCTGGGGAGTTCACTGCCACTTATAGGAACAGTTTTGAAGGCGTTTAGGTGAAAATTGAACCACAGATTCGGATTCAGGACCTCAAGAAACCCCAGTAAACACAGCTCATGTCACGGAGGTCAGTGTGTGAACATGCGAGGTCATTGACCTTGGTTGACCTCGGAAAGGTCAATATACAGTGTAAAGACTCATGTCCAGTCAAATTCTGTCATTAAAGGGACTATCCCACCTTTAACATGGGGTTTGAGTTGAGATAGCCAAGTTTGCGGCGAGGTTCAGAAACCACTATCTATCTAGGTTGCAACCCCCGCAGCCTCTTGGTGTTGAAGAAATTCGTTCCCTTCATTTGAAAATGGGCCTTGTACAAGGCCCTATCTTCAACATGGAGCGACCGTTAGTGTGACGTCACCTCGTTTAGTCATTCTGATTTAAATGGGTTTGTTCGTTGACAAATCGCTTAAAACCTGGTCTGAACTTTGTTGTGGTGCCTACAGAGTAAAAAGAATCAGCTTTATGACAGTAATGTGGCCTGGGGAAGGAGGTAATTTTGGGCTTTGACGTCACATATTTGAAAGTTTGTGTTTGGAATATGGGAAGCTTAAGATGTTTAATGAAAAATAAATGCCAGAACCGTGTTCCTGGTCATCCAATCTATAAAGTCGGGCACAATTTAACTGGTTTTAACAACATTTTAGAACGTGGGATAGTCCCTTTAATGAAACGGAATAGTTCCGTTCTTGTCGATGAAATCACGTCCAGTTACAGTATGTAAGATTTTGTCAAAAATGGTCGGAGGTTGTACCTATTATGACGTCATAGCTCGGTGACCTGACATGACCCGAAAATTTTGTCTACTAAAAGTTGCGCAAAGATGCCCCAGAGGCTATTGAAAATTTCGGCACGATCCGACTAATAGTTCGGCGCGCATCTAAAAAAAAAAAAACTCAGGGGAGTCGCATCGACCCCCTGCCCTGCTAGGGTGAGGGTTAAGTCACCTCACGAACCACTACAAATTAGTCGACTAATATGCAACAAAATCATTGACTAATGACTGACTAATGACTAACAAACATTTTGGTTGACTGACTTTTGACTGACTAAAAAAGCGCTTGACTAACGTTAGTCGACTAATTTTTGACTAATGACTAATATTCATTTCCACCTCTAGTAACAAGGAGTGGTATGTAACTACTTACATACTTCATTCTGCCTAAATATTACTACGAATGATCTGTATCATTCCATATCTGCATATGGAATGTGCATATGCTAAATCGGCACTTGAATAAAATTGCACGAACAGGTATTCTGCCGAACCTGAATACCTGAACAGCAAGAATTAACAACATGAACAACATGAATTAACAAGAGCAGGTACTCTTGTTAATTCATATAACTCTTTATCCACCATGCTTGTTAGAAATTCGGAACATTTCGTTCCTGCTCGATGATTTTTTTTTTTGCATTTTTGACGCAACGAGCGTGAAAACGCTTAACGAAATATATTTTACAAAACCACACTTTCATTTTTTCAGTTCGAGTATGTCGGGAATGCCGATTCAAACAGGCCAATGTGTGTGCTTCGACAGCCACTGACAGCACTCTGCACAGATTCATCCATGTCCCCCATTTTATACGCATTCCGCCTGTTCGGCGTTTGCCGAATAATTCACCTTCGCCTCGTCTATCCATGCCTATCCGTTTTTCGGCATCGCGTCTAGCTGGTCAAATTCGTCTAACAGTCACTCTGTGACATAAGTGTGGTGTTTGCTGTTTACACTGGGCACGTCGGCTTGTTTGAACTGCAGCTTGCAGCAGCATTTGTTACGTCACACTTCCCTGGCGGTATGTTGGCAGCTCTCGGTGAACAGTTAGCTATGTAACATACATATGAAGGTGTCGGCTGACCACCCGTGCCATATTTAAAGACATACGTTATGCAGTGGTGTTGTGCAATGCCTCGACTGTACTGCACTCCTGGCCTGCAGCTAATACTGCATGACCACACCAGATCACCGCCTGAGATACGGCAGAAACTGGTCTGCACTGCAGAAATCCGTGCATGCAGGGTGCCGCATGGATCCATAAATTCGGCCCATACTTGGCCGGTGCTTATGGCCGATATGTGGGCTCTGATAGCGTCATGGGCAGTATCGAAAGTGATTTTCGGGTGGCCTTGCTGCGACTGCCCGGTGCAACATTGCTCTAACTGGATAACGGCTGCGGATGATTGTGTGTGGCTATTTTGTAGCCTGTATGGATGACAGTCGCTTCATATCTACATAGAACACAATTACGACTAACATAAGGCGGTGTAAGCTTGTTAGTTGCTGCTTCTAAGGCACTACTTCTTTGGGGCACTACTTACCTACACCACATTACATCACCACATTTTCTTCCGTTGCATAACTCGGAAGAATTTCCCATGTTAAAGTCCGTTCATTTATCTGAATTCTGCTCATGTTTACCTTTCCATTTTCGGCCAACCTATGCTTACATCTCCATGCTTAACATGACGCTGCTATATCCTGTTTGTGTCCGTTCTCTAGTCTTCCCAACTTCATTCAGCCGTCGCTAGGAGAGGTATGGGGTCGCCTGTTTCCGGGATGTTTCGCAGAAGAGCACAATTAACAATCCATCATGAGCGGCTGGCCTTGGCGCCGCGGGCCTGGCCTGCTCCGGAGGTCACGTGGTGATTACCATATCTATCTGGCCGGCTAACGATCCCGGTCACGTGGTGTGCAGCCTGCTATCGGCCGGCGGCGGGGCTACTATCGCGGTGATGGGCTGAGAGGCGGTATGTACTAGCATCCTATATACCTACAGGGGTGTGTGGGTGCTGCCCGCAGGCCCGCGGCTGGTCACCGCGCGCCAGTCGACCCCAGAGTGTTTACTGGAGACGGTGCTATCCTGTGGCGGGCTGTAACGGACGTCTGCCATGATCCCTGGACATGCACGGCGACTCGGCTCCCGTTGATCTGACCAAAGTGGGTCATTGTGTCCTTGGCATTTTTGATTGGAAGCCGTCTTGCCGCATGTTTACCCAAACTGGTAACTTTTAGGAGAGATGCTTACCTCTAATGAAGGAACTCGATGATCGAGCTAAACATATACATTCATGCATTCTTGCTGATATTCTGACCGACACTCAAAAATTTAGACATTGATGTGCCTAAAATTTTCTAGCAATGTCTGAACGGCCGTAACTTTCGGGAACATGTTGTCCAGTTGTCCCTCACAACCCGGCGAGGCACTCGGTACTCTCTCCTCCCAGACGGGCTCCTGAGTGAGAGTGGCTCTTCGGTGACTGGTCAGAGGCACACCCGAGCCGCTGTGCGTGTGCCGAGGTAACTGCGAGCCGCAGCGGACGCCCTGGGTGGACCGACTTCAGTCACGGTGGGAGCTCGCTTGGTGTGGAGACGCCCAGGAACAAAAACACCGTCTGACCCGACACGGGGCGCCAGTCATCTCGCCGGGGGAGGGACGCCCGTCGACATGGGATCGGCAACACGCAGAACAGCAACACATATAAACAACCGACAATGATTCGACAACGTTCAGACAGGGAACAACAACACCTAGACACAACACCCAGACACAACACCCAGACATAACTTTCAGCCTTCAGACAAAATTTTAAAAAGCTCCTTCATGATACACCCCAAATAATCCGCTCATGACAGTTCAGTCAATTTCTCACTTCGCTTCAAGTTCAGTCCAATGTAGTCACCCATTCTCTCTCTCTCTCTCTCTCTCTCTCTCTCTCTCTCTCTCTCTCTCTCTCTCTCTCTCTCTCTCTCTCTCTCTCTCTCTCTCTCTCTCTCTCTCTCTCTCTCTCTCTCTCTCTCTCTCTCTCTCTCTCTCTCTCTCTCTCTCGTGTCTCTTTCTCTCCTCACTCTTCCCCCTCTTTTCCCCCGGCTCCTAGGCTTGGCCGATTGTAGATCTGCTGGTCACTCCAGTTTTTGTCCTGGGCAGGAAATGGATGATGTCACGGCAGGCGGCACTGATAGATGAATGGCCATCCCCAGATGATGGCGAGTTAATTGACTAAAATAAAAGACTAATGGGGGCGATGACTTCAAGTTAAAGTTTCGCATTCATGTCAGGCGATAGCAGAGCTTGTAGGTGACTGGTTACGACTTTGCTTTGAAAATAGTTCAGGGAACTGCCGAGTTAGCCACTGCATACACAAATGTAAATCAATCTTATTTTGCCAAAACATGTAGCAAACGAGCCTGGTGCGTGCATTTTTTGATAGGTTGAAATTTCTGATAAAAACTACGCTGCTGCCGTTCATTGTCCTGACCGTCGCATTGGATGATCCTGCACCGGCGCCCCTTTTCGAATTCGTTTGGCGCCGCCGCCGGCTGACGGGTGTGGTATCCCGTGGAATGTGTCCGTTGGCCGCTGACAGTATGTTGGGGAGTTCCGGGACGGGTGGTGGATGTGCTCTGGGCTCCCAGCGGCACTCCAAGGGCACACCCTAACGGCCGGAGCTCGGCGGCGGTCAGGGGAGCGACACGGGAGCGCGCGGCCGCTCCCCTGACCGTCGCTCCGCGCCGCCTGTCGGCTCCTATGGAGCCTAGGCCAGGTATACCTGGCCTTGTCCACTGTCTTCTCAGATGCTGTTCTCTCTGCCCGGTCCTGAGCCTCCTGCTCCTTCCAGTACACTGTCCAATGTTCAGTGCTGTAGTTTTCCCTGCCCTCTCCACTTCCAGTGCCTTACTTTCCGGTGTTCGATATACTCCGCCCCTGTGAGTTTCGGCCCATACCGCCCTCATCAAATGCTGGCCGTCTGGTCAAACGGCTCATCCATCATCCCGGTCTCTCTCTCTCTCTCTCTCTCTCTCTCTCTCTCTCTCTCTCTCTCTCTCTCTCTCTCTCTCTCTCTCTCTCTCGCTCTCTCTCTCGCTCTCTCTCGCTCTCTCTCGCTCGCTCTCTCTCTCTCTCTCTCTCTCTCTCTCTCTCTCTCTCTCTCTCTCTCTCTCTCTCTCTCTCTCTCTCTCTCTCTCTCTCTCTCTCTCTCTCTCTCATCTCTCTCTCATCTCTCTCTCTCACTCTCTCTCTCTCTCTCTCTCTCTCTCTCTCTCTCTCTCTCTCTCTCTCTCTCTCTCTCTCTCTCTCTCTCTCTCTCCCTCTCGAAGGGAAGGAAGATAGCTGTGTGGGTGGAGACGGGTGCGCGGTGCGAAGACGACCTTCACAGTCACGGCCAATCCGAGTTGAATCCTCTCGCTCGTCACCGCAGCGGCCGCTCTTTTGCAGACTCAGACTACTATCGATACATTCTGGACATTTGCATCAGGTATGCGCTTGGCAGGTGACCTCAGACTGAGGAGCTGCGGCTGCACTACAGACATGACGTCAGGATCCTGACTCGCCTGGCATGTCTTGTCACGCTGCACAGTGGTCACTTTCCTTCGTCTGCGAGTTGCATTGCAATGCGCGATTCGCGAGCGAAAGGTGCGCTGCGCACATGCGTGCTACTTGCATATTTCGCTCGGTGTTATCAGCAAATCATTCCACGTTCCAGCGATTTCGGTATGCAAATAAGAACAATATCTATGCTTCCATACACCATTCGCACAGCACTTTCCCTCGTGCATTTTACATATGCACATTTTGGCACTTGAGAGCACGGCTCTGAAATTTGCCGCTATTCATCGACATTATCCATCACCACTCATTCACCCTGATTCTATATTTAAGCATCAGCCCCAGGCGGCCACTTGCATGGAGCCGTCTGTGTAAATCAGCGCAGTTCAGCGGGCCTGTCTGGCATTCGCTGAACGGTGGGTGCGTGGGCGTATGTGCTGCAGCATGCAGGGCGTGTAAAACTGCCTGACCCTGGGGCGACTGGTGCTGGTAGGGTGACATCAGCATGACGGTCCACGGCCACCGGGCCCGGCAGACTGGTGTCTGCGGGGGCGAGGGTGGGTCTCTGCGCTGAACTGCGGGGGCGAGAGAGAGAGGTCTCTGGGTCGGATTGCAGTCTGTGGGGGGGGGGGGGGGCGAGGGGATTCAGGGTCGATATAGAGGTTGGTCGGGTCCCAGAGACGTGGACCGAAATTACGATGCTGGAGTCACAAGATTGCATGACATTTAGCTCTGTCTTACCGTCGGTATCCCGTCACTGAATATGAACACAACACTCTGCCCGTTTTGAAAAGGTAGCCTGTTGCTAACGTCATTTGTCTCTGTGTTCCACAGCACGACCCGCCTCTGGAGATTGCCGACCTGATCGAGGACCTCAAAGACAGCACCAAGCTGCTGGCGCTACTCAGCGTGCTGTCTGGACAGGAACTGGTACGTATAACCGCGGGCGTGAGACCCTGGAGCCCGGGTACATATGTACCGCGCGGCAGTGACCGCAGAGACCCTGTATCTGCGGTACGTACCGCGATCGCTGTGGCAGACACCATAGACCAGGTGATACATACCGCGCTACTGTGACCGCTGGGATCAGTGGGACGGACCGTGCTACACTTACAACTCCTGGGACTCTGGACCCGTGGTAATACGGACCTCTCGACAGTGACCGCCTGCTCCTGGGATCTGTCGCCACGCTGCAGGTGACATATCGTGACAGCTTCCCCCTGCTATGCGACGGCTGTGAAATGTCCTGACCTGGCCGTTGGCAATGACAATTTGTATGAAGATACGGAGCACCTGTCTTGGCAAAGCTTGTGGCGGACGGTGTTTTCCTGTTGTTGACTCTTTGAACTGTCACGAGTCGTCAAATTTGTCAACAATCTTTTGGAGTGTCACCTAATGACACATATGTCACCTTCGCGATATGCTATTCGGCAGACTGATCTGTATTATGATAGCTTTGACCTGACCCGTGACATCTATGACCTGCTTCGTGACGTCTTCGGTCTGTGTGCTGTGGCTGTTACCTACCTGGTGTGAATTGACACCACTGAAGCCTGCAAGCATCTGTCATAGGGTCTTGCACCGGTCGATCTAACCATCAGAAGCTTGTTCAAACCAGTTCGAACTAGCAACAATTAGTTTTGACAGAAAGTCGGCGCACTTTGAACTAGGCAACCGCTGTAGTAAAACGTTGCAAGTTAGAGTATATCTAACGCTGGTGATACTACTCGACCGCCCCGCCATGTACTGGCCGTGCAGATTAGCGGAAGACGGTACTCATTCACCCACCCATATTCCAGTCATGATTCCATGGCATCCTTCTGAGACCATGACTTAGCACTTATACCCGAGAGGAAATCGACGCACATAGACGCCAGGCACTTTTATTTGTAGCCTTATGACCAAGGACGAGGGGGCTGAAAACGTGTGATGACGTCGCGGACATGACTGCCAGAAGACACTTACCGTCGCCACGAGAGAACACTTATGATGTGCCACGACCGGCTGTTTGCACTGTGAAGATGTTTGAAGAAGGGTGTGCCCGCAGGAGGCGTGACAGTGGTGTCGGTGCTTGCTGATTGAGTAGGTTTGTAAAGTGGAATTGGATGTTTGTTGAATGGATTCATATGCAGCGCATGAAAGGCCGTTCATTCGGCGCAGGTGGCGCATGGAAGAGGAAAATGCGAATCTCGCATCGTCTTTATGACTAATATAAGGGCTGAGGCAGTGACGAACTTTCGCAACTATGATTCTGTGATATTAGAATTGAAGGGCACTTTGTTAACTTGAATGCGCATCAACAATCGAACAGTATAATTCCTGTTTCTTGCCCTGCATATCACTCACGAGGACATGCAAAGGAAAGGTCTTTCTCGCTGCATGTTGCGCAGGTCGGCGTGTTTAAATACATTCCGTATTGGCATGTGTCCTGTCCATGCCTTTCCTTCCTCAACATCTACAGTCCGTGGAGCGTACGACTGACGTAGCGCGGGCTCGGAGACTGCTTAGGACGTTTGCTGAGCTGTGATTATGTGTCCAATCCGTGGCCATCCCATGTCCCGTCTAATACCGACAGCCCTTAGAGCGGGGGCGGAGACTGAGGACGTTGTGAGGGTGTGTGTGTGTGTCCCATGTGAGTCATGACGCTTGTGTCCGTATTTGACCAGTCCGTGTCTCTCCCACTCCAATGCCGACAGCCCGTTGAGCGGGGACGGAGAATGAAGACGTTGGTGAAGGTGTGTCTGTTTCCCGTGACTCCTTGTCGTCCGTGTCTTTCCCTCCAATGAGGAAGCCCGTGGAGCGGGGACGGAGGGTCATGTCGTTTGTTGACAGTGGGCCTGATTCCCTTGACTGTGTGTCCATGGCTGACCGTGTCTGTGTCTCTATGTAATCCCCACAGTCCGTGGAGCGGGGGCGGGGGCTAAGGACGTTTGTGAGGATGTCTGTGTCCCATGACTCTTGTGTCTTTATTTGACCGTATCCGTATATCCCTGTCCGACAGCCCGTGGAGCGGGGACGGAGGCTAAGGACGCCGCACTTCCTCAGCAATGCCAACACCGCGCTGCGATTCCTGCAGAGTAAAAAGGTGAGCCGACTCCTCCGTCACGCAACGCAACGTAACGTAACGAATTGTCTCGGCGTCGTTGGTCAGGAGGTCAGAACTGCTGGCTGCACTGTACCTTACACACGGCATACACCACAGACTGTCTCCACTGGGCCTGTTGAAGCTCACACCGCTCGCGGTCGACCTTCAGCTCTCATCTCACGAGTCACGATTAGCGACTCGCGTCCCAGCTCCGTGAGTGCCGCGTCACGACCCGTCTCTGGACCTCACGGACTCACGGTTCGATCGGCAGCGGTCACGGCCGCTGCACTGGCCACCGGGACAGGTGTGTCGCCGGTCTGACGTCATCCGGCTAGTCGTGATCAGGCGATTGCCATTCTCTCCCTCTCCTCTTTTCCAGCTCTCTCCTTTCCCTCCTCTCCAGTTACTCTTCCCTGACCGGGCCCCCGCTGCAGTCGCTTCCAGACCGTGCTCCGTCCCTCTTCTAATTACCCGCTATTTCCTGGCGCAAGACAGATCTAAACACGACTGCAGTCCCGCTTCTAGTCCGCTAATGCCCGGCACAAGCCTCGTCCCAACCAGACCCCAGTCCGTCTCAGCCCAATCTTAGCCCGACCTCAGCCCGCTTCTACCTGGCACAAACCCGGTTCAGCCCGTCCACTGTCCGGCTCTAACCGTGGACCAGCCCGGGTGATGTCAGGCCGGTGTGCCTGCGGTGACTGCAGAGGCCGGTGACTGCAGCATGCAGGTGATGGGTAGGCGGCAGGTGTGCTTACTGTCAGACGGTCCCTGGCGAGTTCATGGACGGGAGGTGGGAGGAACGGTGAGGTAGACCGATGTGGTGATTCGGCAACTGCAATCGCTGCCGGACAGATGAATCTGGAGGCATTGGAATTTGGACTTCTATCGACCGAGGTCAGGTCGATTGGATATTGGTGAAGGGGTGCTGGTCATTTGCACTTTAGGGCAATGCTGTTGGCAAAACAAATTACTGCAGAAGAGGGTTACGGACACTGCCGACACGCGGCACGCCGGACTCCTGACCCACCGGATGTCTCCATCAGATTATGCATCACGACGGAAATCAGTGACACTTCACCGGTGACCTGTGACGATGTGGTGTACGGAGCCCGCCATTCGCTATATCCACTGTCCACTGCCGGAGATAGGAGATATGTCTACGGACACGGACTGACGCTCAGTCTTCACGGATTGTGCACGATTCAGTGTCCACTTCACCCCAGCTCACTGTCTACCGAACAGTTTTTTTTTTGTCCACCGCCCAATGTATTCTGTCCACTGCTGAAGATCGTAAACCTGCCCACAAGTGGGCAAGGGGTGGAGTTCAGACGTTCATGGAGGCGGATCGTGACTCTGACTCTGACTCTGACCGTGACTGTGACCGTAACCTATTATTATTATTTTTTTTGGCACTTCACCGTGGCTCGCGTCAGGACAACCTCCTATATGCCATATAACTACTCGCGTTGATGTAAGAAATATTGTGATATTATATTGCTCCAGACGAACCTGACAAGACAAATGCTTGACAGAAGACCCGTGACCATCGCTAGCTGTCAACCAGTGAAGATCACAGGCAGAAATATTTGTGCCAGCGGACTTTGAAGAGAACTGAATGGTGATAATGATATGCTATTTTGAATGTCTGTCTTGCATGCTTTTTCGAGTTTCTGCATCAATGGCGAGTGCCGACGGACGCGACCCCCCGATTCTACTGAAGTACCTACGAGTCCACTTTCTGAGTTTTATAATATAAGGCCTGTCGTCGCCGGGTGTGGATACAGCCACCGTCCGGCGGTGTGGTGGCTCTCCCGCCTCCAAGCTGTGCGTTGCAGTCGGTTCGTTTGGCTGTCGCCCCGCCCCCGCCCCCGCCCCCGCCCCCGTCCCCGTCCCCGTCCCCGTCCCCGGCCCCTTCTCCTCCCTGTCCCCTGCCGTCGACCGAAGGCCAGGCATGTAAGGTGACCCCGCTGACAATGACAGACGAGTGTTGTGTCCAATTCTGCGGCTTCTCAGCGTTCGCAGCTGCGGTGTTTGGCAGCTATCGGTGTTAAATTTGACACCGGAGCTTCGCCTGGAAATGATAACTAATCGAGCGTTATGGGAAGTCCTAAACACGATAAGACACACGAAACCTGAGTATCCTATGCGGTCGGTTGCTGCAATATTCCACGCACCCACGCTGCTGGGTCGTCATTGTGCGGAGCTTGTTCAGGCGCCGTGTGCGCGGGTGTCTATTTGCCTTCGTGACGGGCCATTTGACGCGCTGTCAGCCGAGCCCGGGGGCGGACGCGTCTCCGCTAACCGTGCAAATACCGGCGCTTCTCGAGTGTCGGACGGGGGTAGTGGCTGGTGGGAGGGTGACGCGGCTTCAACTGAGGTGGTACTGTCGGTCAGGGATTTATGGAAATCAGCCGAGAGGATACCTACTCTGAGAGGAAACTACGCACATTCCCCTCTTGGAAAGACGCATTGAAATGAATGGCAGAACTTTGAATGCCCCTTTCTGACGTTTACTGAACTAAGACATTTAGTCCCTGTTCTACAGAAATCTTTTTTCACATGTCACACATCGCTCTGAACTTGTTCATCTGCTGCCTCTGATGTCGGACGTCTCACGCTACAACCATCAGCCAGCCTCTGACGTCTCCCTGCTCTCCTTCTCGCAGATCAAACTGGTGAACATCAACCCCTCGGACATCGTGGAGGGTCGGCCGGCCGTGGTGCTCGGGCTGGTCTGGACCATCATCCTCCACTTCCAGGTTAGTGCGGAGAGTGAGCCTGGGGTGGGCCAGGGAAGGGAAGTGTGTCGGGGATACGAGGGGGGGGGGGGTGTAAGTACGGGCTAAATGAATACCGCTCCAGTTTCAAGAGTAATGACATCAGTCTCAATTAGGCGTTCCTCCAAGTAATTGGCATAGCTATCTCAATTTGCGGAAATAGAAGTCAAACAGTGAAGAAGGGACACGATATATTATAAATACCTAGAAGCAAAACTTCGGTCGCCTAGAACGACTGCATCTCCAATTTTTGTGCTGGTGAGAGAACTGTGAGCGAGCGTGTCCTGTGAGAGCGCTGTGAGCGAGCTGTGAGGGTGTTCAATGTTCATGGCTCAGCCCGAGAGGCCGGATGGACCAATAATCAGGTAATAACAGAACTGAATGAACCGGGACGATCGATCGCGCCCATAGGATGAACTGAATGAGGATGCCATTAGGTAACGGAGCCTGGGTCACGGCAAACGATGCTGAGCTCTCAAAAGCGTGAGGGAAACTTTAAATATGGGTACGGTTGGTCATATCATCTCATGATCGCCACTCGTCATCATCGCGCTCAGCAGCAAATGCAATGCGGCTTTCCTCCTCACTGTGTTTTACAAATTGATGCCCCCTGATCAAGTCGGGACTTCTTATTTGGTACCGCTACCCCTCTTGTGGAAGATTGTAGCTTATCAGTACGCAGGTTTGCAAGCAAAAATAAGTCACTTGCAAATTCGGACTGCTGACCGTTCAGCGCTAACTGCTGATTGCCTAGACTGACTGCTGACCCCTGACCACTAACGGTTGACCGCTGACCCCGCCGACAGATTGAGATGAGCACGCGCGCTCTGGACCACCTGGCCCGCAGCGGCAGCCTGGAGAGCCTGGAGTCGCTGGGCCGGGCCGGCTCCCCGGCGCCTGTGTCGGCGGCGGGCGGCTCGCCCGGACAGCAGCGGGCGGGTCCGCAGCCGCCGCCGCCCGGCGCACGGAAGGCGCTGCTCGTCTGGGCCAGAGACGCCACTAGGTGGGTAGTCGTCAGTGGTGAACTGGGGGAGTCGTCACCTGAGACAGTGGTCTGTTCCCAAGCTCAGTCGGTGTTCGCCAGTTGATCGTCTCAGCCTTCGTCGCCGGTGGAAAGTCATAAGTACAAACAGAACAACAAACCCACAAGATGCGATCGTCCGACAGACTGTTTACTGTATACAACTGTCTAGTTCATCATACTTCTCCCACACATCGGTCCGAAATTTGCTACGATCGTTGCATTTCTTGCTTCCCCTTTCGATACTTGCTAGCAGCTTCATTCAATCTCACCCAGACCCAGCTCACTAGTACCTATCTCATGCCGGGAATCTGAGAGTCAGTACCGGCGCTCATCATGGAACCGGTCCCTGCCCCCTCCCCGTCCTCCCATTTCCCAATGCAGTGGCTCAGTCTCGTGGCGTCCTTGCGGCTGCAGGCACGCTCCGTCAGAACCTCGCGAGCCTTTGACAGATGACGGCACTGCCGTTCACTTTCACCAGTAGCTCTGAACGATCCGTGCACAGCTGTCTTAGCATTTTACGGGCATGATATGACATGTTGCAATGTTTTCCCATTTTCTATCTGCTCTAAGTGGTCAGCTTTGGCTACCGCCATGCCGTTTGGCTACCTTAGAAAATCTTAAATTTAATCCGTTTTAATGTTTTTTTTGCCTGCTAACCAGCGCTCTGCTCGTGTTGTACGAGTATGATGATATATTCCGTGAGTGGTTGGGTGCTCGTTTGTAACGTTTGTTCGTTTGTCACGAACATAACGTTCGAACGTTATGTCTCACGTAGTTATTTCGTGGTAGTGCCGTATATGTTTATGAAGTAGCACCGACTGGCGGTTTACCCCATTGCTGGCGTATTTTCATTTGTGTGCATCTGTGCGTTTCGTTGTCATGTCATGCATACTGCACAGTCATTCGATCCTGGCTATGCCATACAAATCACGCTCGGTAGCCATGTTATCCCGTACCTGTATGTAACGTACACACCCACTCGCCATGGTGCTGCTCGCGGCCGGCTGTTTATTTGTCTGCTGTTTCTGCCGCCCAGGGACTACGGCCTGGAGATCAAGGACTTTGGCCGCTCGTGGCGGGACGGCCGCGCGTTCGTGGCTGTCGTTCACTGTATCCAGCCGTCAGCCATCGAGCTAGCCGCCACAGAGAGGATGCTCACTCACGACCGGCTCGAGGCTGCCTTCAAGGTAACCGCCCTCCTCCCCGACACTAGGCGTGTGTGTGTACGCACGGGCGAAGGTGACCGCCCGTCCCCGACACCCCGGCGTGTGTACGCACAGGGGAGTGTAAACGCACGGACGTGTGTGTGGTTTGTGTCGTGGCGGGAGGTCCGTTTGTTTGCGTGATGATCATGTGTGTGACGTTTGAGGCACACATACTGATTGCATCATTGTACATTGCACATTGTATCATACATTGCACTGATACATGAGGCATATTGTGATGAGACGTCCCAGGATAGCCAAGTCACGGCTATAAAGCGCCTGTCTCTCAGGACTGTCTCGCACCTGCCTGACAATCCGTCACTCGGCAGTCCGCTGTCTGACAGTCCGTCGCTCAGCTGTCAGACGACGACCCGTGTCAGCCGTGTGCGATCCGTCTTGGTCCACCTCGGGGCGGCAACGGTGGCCCTCTCAGATCGGACACAGCTGCCCTCTCGTTCCCCCTGTGTTCCCTCGTGTGACGGCGGCGCTTCTGAATGGCAGGCGGCAGAGACCGATCTCCTGTGTTCCCCCTGTTCCCTCTGTCTCCCCGTGTGACGGTTGTCGGCGGTTGACAGGCGGCTGAGACGGAGCTGGGCATCACGCGTCTGCTGGACCCCGAGGACGTGGACGTGCTACAGCCGGACGAGAAGTCGGTGATGACCTACGTCGCCCAGTTCCTGAACAAGTACCCCACTCCGAGCTCACTCAGACAGGTCAGTTGGCTGCGGGTGAACTGTGGCGTGGCCCAGTTCCCCGCTCCGAGCTCACTCAGACAGGTCAGTTGGTACTGTGGGCGAGCTGTGGCGTGGCCTAGTTCCTGGACAAGTACCCCACTCCGAGCTCACTCAGACAGGTCAGTTGGCTGCGGGTGAACTGTGGCGTGGCCCAGTTCCCCGCTCCGAGCTCACTCAGACAGGTCAGTTGGTACTGTGGGCGAGCTGTGGCGTGGCCCAGTTCCTGGACAAGTACCCCGCTCCGAGCTCACTCAGACAGGTCAGTTGGCTGCGGGTGGACTGGCGCGTGGCCCATGGTTCCTGAACAAGTACCCCGCTCCCAGCTCACTGAGACATGGGTCAGTTGGTGCTGTGGGGCGAACTGTGGCGTGCTAGGACTGATGTTAGAAGGGCCAGGCGATGAGGGAATGTGGGAGGGCTCGCACACCCATTGACCTCGATGAAGGACGGTGCATAACCGGATCACGGCGGTATATTCAGGCAGATGATCCGATTGTGGGCTAAGCTGGCACGATTATATCTGTGGTACGCTAAGCATATTAGACATAATAGGTGTTTCGTGCATCATAAACAGGTATGCCGTCGGTATGTTACGTGGCCCCGTTTTATGGCCAGGTATGCCTTGCACATTTAAGTCCACAATAGACGATATCAGATAAAACAGGCTTTGAAGTCCTTGCATTCTGCAAAGTGCAATGACAAAGGATGAACGAACCAAGGCCATAAGAACGAACGACCTTGTGCCATTTATTGTTTGGGTTATCGGAATGGTAAATAGCCGTTACCATAGAATAGTTCTAAGGCCCTTAGTCGTTCCGTAAATTCCGCCAATAAAAGAACATGGTTATCGAAAAGGATCATTCTGGATATTTGGATTCCACTAAATTCTTATCCATTGTTTCCTGTCATGATTTGGTGCAACAGTAGGACGTCTACTTTTCCACATACCTATTGCATAATCCGGGAAAAGCGAGCCGTACGATTGTTAGCTTGTCACGGTCTGTTGCTGGCCACGTGTCCGGCCTGGATAAAGACGGTGGCACACGACACGAGGATGACAGGGATGTCAGGTCACGGATCGCGACAAAAACACGAATTCCGCTACCGTGTCACCGGCACCGGCGGCCGACAGGGAGTCAGGGACCGAATGACAATCGGCAAACGGCCGAGCCGACCGGTCCCGGCCTAGGGATTCGACGGTAGCGGATGATATGGGATGAGATAGGGGCTCAGGCTGTAATCTGGAGATCAAAGGAAGGATTGAATTGGCATTGGCAGTGTTCATAGCCTTTCACTTCCCCATCGGCTATCGTTTAATGTATCATCTTATCTAGCTTGTCTAGTTGAATGCATTATCCGGTGCGTTCTGGAGTGTGTTATTGGATCGTTGCCGCAGTGCCTGTATATCTTCGCAATTCGCATTCATGCCCGTGGACCGCCGAATGCCCGAACATGGAGCCAAAGCCTACCCCGCGGCGCTGTGACGATCCCCGTGTTTCCCTTCAGACGGCGACCGGCGCCTCCCCAGCCGGACCCACCCAGCAGGTGGAGGAGATCACCGTCTGGGTCATTCGGACCATCCGAGTCATACGAAACATCAAACTGCCCGACAAAGACAGCTTCGAGGTGAGGCTGCCACCGCGGGATGGGCTTGCGTGTGATCGACGAGTTATAGCTACCGAATGATGTACAAGTAGGTAAATGAATTGCCGCTGTTGGATTATTGGATTATTAATTAGTAATTAATAATCCGTTGGAATATTAACTAATGGATTGTCCTTACTCCTTACTTTAACATGGATAAGATAATAGTATCTTACGATGAGTACCTACTATCTCAATCATGAGTTTAATAAGGATTCAATGGTTAACCCGGCGGCCGCCTGGGCCTCCGCGCCACCCGCCGGCCGCTGGGGGGGGGGGGGGCATATAGTTGCCCACCCTTTACTTCTGCAACGATATCGTCGCAACGCGAAGAGATAGAGAAGCGAAACTTTGCACACATCTTCCTGAATACCTAGCCGAGGTTGTGTCCAAATTTGGTGTCGATCCCATTTGAAATGACGTCACAGTGACGTCATAAGTGAAATTATAGATTTGCGACTCTCATATTCCTCACGGTACATCAGATATATGGGACCGAATATAAAGGGTCGATTATTGGTCAGAAACTAGATGGAAGTGTAGTTAGCTGTTTTAGGATGACAGCAGGTGCTGTCTAGTTCATTTACAGTTGAGTTTCATGCTCAGCGTCATCAGAAACGGTCCATATCGGAGAACGACCAAACTTTATGACGTCACTGTGACGTCATCTTAGGTGCTACAACCACCAAACTTTCCTCAAACATTGCCTAGGTATTCATTTGAAGCTATGCCAAGTTTCACGTTCGTAGCTCATCAGGTTTAGGAGATATTTCACAAAACGTAAAGGGAGGGGGCAACTTTATGCCCCCCCCAGCGGCTCGTGGGTTAATGCTTCCTAGAACGACGGTTTCTTACGCTGAAATATATACTTAAGCGTTTTATAACGAGCTGGCTCAGTATTTTACAGTGGACTGTTGATTCGCTATCCCCACTGTTCGAGCAGTGGGCTCGCCCGGTGACGCCCGTCCCCGTACCGTCCCACAGAAGTTCCAGTCGACGCGCACGGAGGCGACCGATCGCCGGCGTCGGTTCGACGAGCTACGACCCGAGGCGGGAGACGTACCGGCAGAGACGTGGGAGAGAGCCGAGGAGGACTGGAGCACACTGGATACACTGGTGAGAATGCAGGAGAGAGGGAAGAGGACTGGAGCACACTGGACACACAGGTGGGGACGGGAGGAGAGAGAGAGGGAGGACTGGAGGACACTAGGCACACTGGTGAGGGACGGGAGGGAGAGTGGAGGGGGACTGGAGCTCACGGGACACACTAGTGAGGACGGGAGGGATGGGAGGAAGGCTAGAGTAGCCTGGACACTAGTAGGTAACGGAATGGAGAGGGGACATGAGGAAAATAATCAATTGGAACAAATATCAAAATTTTAAAGTTACCATAATGGGATCTGGGGAAGTGTTCGGCGCTCGCGTTTGTAGACATTGACCTGTCAGTGTTTTCAGTTCGTCATGGATATCGGATAGGCTTGCCATCCTTTTTTTTTACTTTCTGCTTATTCATGTGACTCTCACCTCTCAAACAAACTCCGCGCACCGGTAGCGGTAGAGCGTTTATGACGTTGTGTCAGTGAAGCCTGATGCTGTTCAGTGTTCATCAAGTGTGACTCCGTTTTGTCGAGTATGACGCAGCTGTGTGACGCTGTGTGATGCCATGACGCTGTGTGACACTGTGACGCTGTGCGACACTGTTTGGCGCTGTGTCCCGGTGTGTGTCACAGCTGTGCGGCGCTGTAGTGACGTGTCGCTATGCTGACGCGACTCTCCTCTCCTTCAGCTGCTGGAGTGGCAGACATACCTGGACTCTCGCCTACCCCCGCCCCTGCTCGGCGTGGCCGAGTGGGTACAGAAGGCCGAGACGACACTGGCAGAGGCCGAGGATCCGGCGGTGACGGCCCCGGCGCGACGCCTCTCACAGACCGTCACCGTCATCCTGGAGGAGCACACGGTACTGGTGGAGTGCCCGCGGCCGCCGCGCGCCGCCGCCGCCGCCGCCGCCGCCACCACCGCGCCGCCCCCGCTGCTCGTGCAGAACTAACGCCCCCGTCCCCCGCCGAACACCGACACACGCCGAATCTCAGCACCGCGCACAGCCGACACACTATAGCCGAGGGTCTAGACAGGTAGATCTGCTTATCATGGTGATAGCGGCAATTTTCTATTCCATGTTTATTTGCTTTATATCTTACGCATTTTAATGCACGTTGCTTCTTATGAATTATTTTTGGATGCCTTTTTTCTTTCATGAGATTTGAGTGGGAGATAGGCTTGTTGGAAGCCGTCGAAGGGTGATCAGATGTCAAAGGTTGTGCGTTCAAGGCTGACCAGGATCGGAGTTTTGCCGTTCCTTGCTTCTGTCTTATCCTAAGGTGTGAGTTACTAGAAGATCTACGGAAGCTGCATGCATCGTCAAATAATATAACGTCCTTTGAATCTGATGACAATAAACAGTGAAAAGCACGCGTTTTTCTGTTTTGTTTTGATCGGTTTGCATGCTTTGTCAGATTTTGCGTAGCGGCTCGGAGGATGTAGCATGCAATGCACATGCATGGATCGCACAGAGCTAGAATTAGAATTTGAAGTATTATGATCACACTGCACAGTGCACCTTAAACTGAGGTGAACTGAGGCCTAAATCCGTGCTATAGGTATGTGGCAAAAAGACTGATAGTCGATTTTTAGGCTTGGTTTATGATGCTATTACAAAGCAAAGCTCATGTGCATGCCTGCGCATAGTAACTAGATAGAAACTAAGTCCGCACAGTGGACGCACAGTGGACGGCGGTCTTGCCTTTTGCGTAACAGTAGCAATGGTAAGACGGACTCCCTCGCCAAAAATTACTGATTGATTTACAATTAAATTCAAGGTGAGATTGTGACGGTTATAACTTAATATGTCCGACATAATTGGTTAGCCCCAAAAAGAAAATCACTTAGCTGGGGAAGCACAAAAGCATGAAACGATCCCATAAAAGGAGGGCTGAAATGCGTCTAATCTCAGCTGGAGCAGCATGCTAATTCTCATGCCGTGCTTGCTCGCTAACAATAGATAACTAACAATAAATAAGCAGAATGATCATAATGACCGATTAATTTGTTACAAATAAAATCGAGCACGCCAGCAAGTTTACTCAACATCGGCGCATAGGTACCCACTTCCTTCAAACACATTAGGAGAGCATTTTAAGCTTATGAAATACTATTATGCGGCAAGCACACGGTATCCATGGACGCCCCACCGACACCAAAAGGCAATGCTTTGCGTTTCGATTAAGGATTAGCTGTACTATCTGAGACATACATACAATTTACTTTTACTCGGCGGATATTTCCTACATCCGTTTGGCTACTACCTAGATGGTTACGTGAAACTTGCTCCTCACTTCACCAGTCATCCAATTTTATTTACAACTGAACATTGCCAACGAAGATGTCATCACACTGGCTAGCTTGTCATCACGGTCGGCCATTTTCCACTCACAGACTCTGGGAGCTGCATATCGCCGTAAGTGAGACAGGGGAAGGCGAGCGGTCGGCCTATAGGGTCCCGGGCGGTGGTGGCATTACTGTGTGCTTATCTCCGCCTGTTCTAACACCCGTGCTGCTTCTGCGACTAACACTAAAAGACTGTGCCATGCCATGTCAATTTCAGTGTTGTCTTCTGTGCACCTGTAGCTAGGCTTCATGAACTTTGCGAATGCCGTGTAGCTAGATTCCTCCCTATCCGCACAGCCGTTCTTGCTTGTCCTTTTAGCTGAGATCGCTGAGATATCCTTCTCTGCACTTCCATCCAGCCTGTCCTCTGCTGTGCATACTCGCCGTGTCTTCTCTCCCGCCTCTATCCCCCGCTCTGATCGCGGTTGATCTGACCTGCTGACCCCGTCTGACCCCGTGTGACCCGTCTGACCCACGGCAGACGTTCTTCTCGGCCCTGCCGGCGGTCGAGCGGCGCCTGCGCTCGGCACGTGCCGCTCCCGTGGCCTCTCGCGTGCCGCCGCGGCAGCTACAGCTGCTGGATAGAAGGCTGCAGACGGCCCGGACTGGAGCCGTCCAGCGCGCCGCCCGGCTCAACTATGTGGTGCACAGGGTGAGGACCGGGGGACGGAGAGGGCATCGGAGAGGGGTGGGGTGGGAGTTGGGACAGTTAGGTTTATGAGACCAGTAGGAAATACACTACATGAGTCCCTCTGGCCTGGAGCCGAAGTCAGGAATAGAGCCACAAGCCCTCGTGTCTTGCAAAACGGACATCATTTGCAGTACGGAAGCAGCTCAAGGGAAAATTCACTGTGAATGTAGACTTTCGTCAGGTGAACATTGTCTAACCTCAAGTCTGGTTTATTTTTAGTGTTACGCTGGTGAAATTAGTATTGTTGCTCCATTCATCGCTACTCTATGTCATTGCTCGCGGTGATTGGCAGCTAGCTAAGCTTCCCTCACGTGATCTGGCACATAATCTGGCAACACCTACCACCACCGTGTCGTTCGGCCGTCAGCACTGGCAGAGTGACATAGTCGGTCCTGTCCGCCAATTGGCCGCTGTTTTCATATCGCTGCACAAACACTGGCAGTTCACTGTGCGTTGAAGGTGCAGCGATCTGCCGCGGACCGAGTTCCATTGAAAATAACCTGCATCTCAACTCGGCGCAGACTCGCCCTACGATCATGTTTCGAATAACATCCCACATCTGAAATCTGCCAGCATGATGCCACGTCAGCACTGAGCTCATCAAAGTATCGTGTTTTTTTACACAAACTTCAAACAAGTTCACTGATGAGTCGCTCTCGGTCTCTCGCCCAGTGACCACCCACACTCGGCGGTCGCTAAAGGTCTCACAAATAAACACAGGGTGCGCGGGTGACACGTCGGAGCGCGGCCCGGGTCCGGTGGCTCCCCGTTCACTGGGGTGGGCTGGGGACCGACGGGCTGGTGCAGCCTCCAGTGGTCCTCGGGGAGGCCTTGCAGGGGAGGTCGGGGCCCGTCAGTGACCAGACGGGACTGGGGAGGCGGTCAGGGAGTGGCGTAACTGGTGAACTGTGCTCTGTGACAGTGACTGTTCTGCTTCTCTGATAGCAATTGTGATTCAGTGTCGGTGTGTTCCCATTGCTGTGGAGTTTGATGGTCTCTTGTCTGCCTCGAGGTGGTATCATTATAAGTTTATCCCGTCCGTTCTCATTACTCGCTGATGTAAATGTCGAAGTTTGGCATCAAAGTTTGACAGTAATCTCCATTACCTTCGTATTCTGTAACCTTTTCTCGACTCCCCAACCGCCAACATTTCGAGCTTGCTCAATCTTCTCACGTCCACATATTTGTATGACGTACCCCGAGTGACCCGCCCTGTGTGACCTGCCCTGTGACCTACCCTGTGACCCGCCCTGTGAGTCTGTATGACCTGCCCTCTGACCCCTATTCCGTACCGGGTCACCACTCACCTCACTGTCGTCGAGGAGACGGTCCTGTGACCTGTGATCTGCCCCTCTGACCCGCCCTGTGGCCTGTTTGTATGACCTCTCTTCCAGTACCGGGTCATCACCCACCTCACTATCGTCGAGGAGACGGTCCGCGTGTGGGCGGTACGGCTGGCGCGGCGCGTCCCCGACCCCCAGCAGGCGGCGGAGGCAGCTGAGCTGGTGGCCGACGGCGGGCTACTGAGGGACTTTGACCGGCCGCTGCTGGACATGAGACGGGCTACTGAGACACTGGTCACCGACGGTGGCATTTGTGAGTGAGAGAGAGAGGGAGAGAGAGAGAGAGAGAGAGAGAGAGAGAGAGAGAGAGAGAGAGAGAGAGAGAGAGAGAGAGAGAGAGAGAGAGAGAGAGAGAGAGAGAGAGAGAGACAGAGAGAGAGAGAGAGAGAGAGAGAGAGAGAGAGAGAGAGAGAGAGAGAGAGAGAGAGAGAGAGAGAGAGAGAGAGAGAGAGAGAGAGAGAGAGAGAGAGAGAGAGAGAGAGAGAGAGAGAGAGAGAGAGAGAGAGAGAGAGAGAGAGAGAGAGAGAGAGAGAGAGAGAGAGAGAGAGAGAGAGAGGAGGTAGAGGGGAGAGAGGAGATGATGTAGAGGAGGGCAAGAGCCGGGAGGTGACATGCGTCGTGAGGGACTGGGCGCGGTCGGTCGATTGTCAAATTGACTCAAATCTCAGTCACAGGTTTGAGGATGATCTGATAAGTGTTCCTTGGAGAGATTTAGTTTGCCGAACCGACCGACTGATGTCTGTGGAATGGTCGTACTTGCAGAAGTACATAAACATAAGTATACCATCCAGTGCGGATGGTGGTATCAGTCAGTTTCAGAGAGTGGTGGGCTAGGATGTCCTATTACTGTCATTGCTGTAATATGAACTGGAACACTAGACCTCAGTGATGTCATTGCGAGCGGAACAGGTATGCGCGACGCAGATTCAGTTGCAGTGATAAAGCTTCCGTTGCACGTCAGACAATAGACCCATTAATCTGATACGTCCAGGGCCAGCTTTATCTATGCAGACTGCATTATGCTTGTTATGGACCGGTGCCAAAGTTTGCAGACCTCATTCAGTACATCAACATTGACCTTGATGTATTCAGATTCATCAATCCAAGCACCAAACTCTTCGTAATTCTCGAACTTTTAGCACCCCTTTAAGATAATGTTGTTCAGTTGAACAAGGACATGAAGTATGAATTGCGCCATGCATGAATGCAATTTATCCCAAGGAAAGTTACTACGTGGTAGTTGGAATGAAGGTAGACAGGGTGAAGGTACTGTGTACTGTAGCTACTTACAGTAATCTTCGTTCTGTGACGCTGATCCCACATTTCCAGCCACGGAGGAGAAGGCGGCAGCCACCCAGTTCGTTGACAAGGTCACGGCCAAGTGGCAGCCGCTGTCGGCAGAGGTCCAGTCGCTGACATACATACTGGAGGAGGTGAGCAGACGCGCAGCGCATCAGCGGGGCGTGGGTAATGATAGTTTGATGTCGCTTTGACAGGTGCCGTGCTTTATTAGCGCTTTACTCATAAGTCATATCCATATGTGAAGTTAATTTTGTCGTGCTTGAAGCAATGTGTGTGGTCTCAGCAAAAAGAAAAAACAGTATGTCAATCGACATAGCCTGCTCTGAGAACCATATTTTCATCGACGTAAGGACCTTGGCGGGTTATCCAACTAAGTCGCACCCATTTTGTCGCCGCCAGATGTTGGTGGACGTGAAGAAAATGACGCCGGCGATGACCAACCCAGAGGCAGAGGAGCAGCAGGTAGGTGTGGGAGTCGCACTGAACTGGTGTAAATGGCGTGGGGGTGGTGGAATGGAGTAGAACGGGCGGAGAGTGGGGCCGGTACGGATGTCTGGCCATTATCCGGAATGAATTCCGCATTCCTGCTGCTAGAGCTGACATGCAGAGCTGTTACCCGCTCCTATCCAGGGGTTCCTCAGAGTCGCACACCATTGCGACTCTGTCCGTTGCAGACGTTATTGATGTGTTTGCAGCCGAGGGCCCGAGGGTCGTCCCCAGTACACAGGCACTCACAGAGACTGCGCGCAAAAACAGTCTCCATTCATTACTGAGAGCCGCGGAGAGGGTCCTGTCACGGGACAGGAGGGGGGGGGACGGTACCACAACACCTGGCACTGTGCAGGGATGCGCAGAGACGGCTCATTTGTTAGGTAGCGCAGACTGCCGGCAGTCGGCACCTCGTGGCGACTTCGCTGCCACCTACTGGGTAAGTGGTGAACCATCCGTCCTCGTCTGGAGACGGAAGAGGCTGATCTCGGAGTGCCCAGCCCCAACCCAACTGATGTCTTGGGATGCCGAAACCACAGACACTAGCCTTACAGCTCGTACATCAGTACACGAAGATATTCCGTGACTGATAGCAAATCAGGGAAGCGTAACACCAGCTCAGGATAACGTAAGATAGAAGCTTCTACCGGCAAGTGTATGTATGTACTTTTGGTAAGCAGTTCCCAAACATGTGCCCGAGTTTCCAGTGTTCCATTACTGCTATTTGCTCAGCCACACGCTCTCCACACATCTGCTCAATATCTCGGTGTTTGCTGATCGGCGTATCTCCCCAATCTGTGACGGATCAGGTGCCGAGCCATTAGAGTGGTAGTCGGTAGATCGAGCACTTTTACCGTGCGAACACCACAAAAGCTCGCGACTGGTAGTGGTATCTGTGAATCGACATTGTGTACTACACATTGTGCGCGCCGGGGGACAAAGGAGATTTGCACGGTACGCGCCTGACCCGGTGTCACACCTGTCTTAGCATCTGCGCACGTGAACCGGTCAGCACTGCATTCACTGTCGCAATGCGAACAATACCTGGCGACATTCTGGTAAACAGCGAAGCACGTGCTTGGGTTAGTGCGTGTGTTTGCTCTGCCAATTTGACACCTGTTCTGTGGTGCTGTCTGAGTGATTCGAGCACAGTCGCGACGTTTCACGGACGGACGCTCCGTTCAGTAACGATACGTTCTGTGACGCAAAGTTATGCGATCTTCCGTTCCGTGACACGTTTTATGACATAACGTACCGTAGGCGGGAGATAAATTATTTCCTGTCCCATTCGAGCTATGCATTGGACTTCAATCGCTCTCACAGGGTCGCAATCAGGCTGGAAGGACAGATGAACCATGGGACGTCGTTCTCACAGGGCTGCAACTATAGCTACGCCGGCAGGCCAGAGAAACCTTGTGACGCTGCTCTCACAGGCTCGTCATCAGGCTCCAAGGGACAATCTGTGACAACTGCAGACCTCCGCTGTCATCTCACATAGCGTGACGTAATAGGACACAGCGTGTCACCAAGAGTGACACAGTGTGTCATCATTTACACGGTCCGACGGCGCCCGGCGAGCGACATTTATGTATTCCCCACCATGACTCCACTGCACCTCGGCTCCAAGATATAGTAGCTGGTCGCCCATACAACGATGCTCGACCATTAGTTCCTCGTCTGTTTGCACTTTTTCACTTCATTTAGGTATTTCATCAATTTCACATAACTATGTAAAAGATACACGCTCAATGCAGATCGATCTCTCACGACTCGTCTGGTTTTGTACAATCGCTGCTGTCTGTCTCTCTACTCACGGCTGCTCGATGTCCACAGGTGGCCCTCCCAGAGGCGGTGCTGGCTCCGGTGACCCGGCCTCAGGACGGAGAGGAGGTCACCCAGTCCACGGACTTGATGACGGACCTGGACGGCATCATCAGTCAGCTGGAGGGTCTGCAGGAGCGTGTCACCGGACTCAAACAGGTGGCAGAGGTCCGGCAGCAGCGCAACAGAGAGGTCAGTTGGGGCAGCGGGACAGCACTGGCGTGGTGTACTGCATACTTTATAGGTTAGCCAAACCATGGATGAAAGAAACTTATCCTTCATCCATGGCCAAACCATTGCTCAGCCGCACGTTAGGTAATTGTGCTCAAAACTGTACGATTTAAGTCAATTTGGCTGCAGCTCGTCCTTTACCGTACAACTATGTGAGTTTCACATCACTCGCCCTCCCCCACTTGCTCAGGCGCTGGCGAAATCCACCCAGCCGAGTCCGTCATCCCCTGAGGCAGCAGACGTGGTTCCTGCACCTGAAGACAACAGCACAGTGGACGCGGGTCGTCCGGCCGCTGTCCTAGAGAGCGCTACGCCTGTCCGAGCTACAGAGACAAAGGTGAGACGCGCACGTAAACGAACGGCTGCGAATCTGTGAGTGAATTCATCTGGCAGGGAGATACGTGCCTGTTCAGAGCGTACCGCCCGCAGGCGAGTGAGCGTATGCTGTAGGTAGTAACATAATTTTATAGGTGGGGTTGGCGCACTGCTTGGTGAATGGTGATACAGTGACCGAAGTGCGGTGATGTGTGTTCGTTGCTCATCTGTGAACTTTTTTGATCCAATGAGTTACAGTTCGAGTATCGGCGAGCAGCATTTGAGTTAAATTTAGCAGTCTGCTGGCAGCCATAAAGCTTGGTGACGTCATCAAGGGTTCAGCATTCATGCCAACAACCTGAAGTTTCATCTTCAGCTTCCGACTCATCAACCACATCCCGCATGGTCTAGTGGCTAGGATACACGGCTCTCACCCGTGAGGCCCGGGTTCGATTCCCGGTGCGGGAACAATTTTGACCTCTTGACTAGGGGTTTTCTCGTCGGTTGGAAGTAGAGGTGGCAAAATGTGGACCCGAGGACCCGGTCCAAAGAACCAGTCTGGACCCGTATGAGTCCTGACCGGTTCCTGGAAATTTTCTGACGGGTCCAACCGGGTCCTACCAAAACTATAAATCTGGCACACTACACACCAGTATAACGCCTTTTGGGGCGACTAACGGAGCGAGCGAGAGGATGGGCCTTGCACGTGCGAAATTTCGAGGGGGTACCTCCAACTGAATTGTGCACGGCACCTTACTAACCGGTCTCTAGCGATGTGCCAATTTGAGCACAATCGGCCCAGCCATTCTCGAGATCTGGAAGCGGCACCCTGCACGTGCGCACGTGCAAAATGGGTCCCAACTGACTTGTGCACGGCACCCTCCTAACTGGTCCCTAACCGTGTACCAAATTTGAGCACCATCGGTCCAGCCGTTCTCGAGATCTGGAAACGACCCCTGCACGTGCGCACGTGCAGCAGCACCCCAACTCTGGCACATGGATATGCAGTGCTTAATGGGTACCTACCTACATGCCAACTTTCAGCGCAATCGGCCAAGTAGTTACCGAGATATTGCAACAATTACAAAACTGACACCTCTTCGTTTTGCACGTGGCACGTGCATAAGGGGTCACCCACATGCATCGGGAATAGTCCAATACTTGGTAGAAGGAATGAAGCTACCCTCAAAATTTACCACATGTAAATCGGTCAAGTGGTTGCTGAGATATAAGCCTCGCAAAAGCGTCCGCACGGCCGGCCGGCCGGCCGGCCGCTCATACTAAGAAATTTCCGTTAAAGGGACACTCCCACCTTAACACCAGTATAGCGCCTTTTGGGGCGACTAACGGAGCGAGCGAGAGGGTGAGCCTTGCACGTGCGAAATTTCGAGGGGGTACCTCCAACTGACTTGTGCACGGCACCCTACTAACCGGTCTCTAGCGATGTGCCAAATTTGAGCACAATCGGCCTAGCCGTTCTCGATATCTGGAAGCGGCACCCTGCACGTGCGCACGTGCAGAATGGGTCCCAACTGACTTGTGCACGGCACCCTACTAACTGGTCCCTAACCGTGTACCAAATTTGAGCGCCATCGGTCCAGCTGTTCTCGAGATCTGGAAACGACCCCTGCACGTGCGCACGTGCAGCAGCACCCCAACTCTGGCACATTGATATGCAGAACCTAGTGGGTGCCTACCTACATGCCAACTTTCAGCGCAATCGGCCAAGTAGTTACCGAGATATTGCAACAATTACAAAACTGACACCTCTTCGTTTTGCGCGTGGCACGTGCATAAGGGGTCACCCACATGCATCGGGAATAGTCCAATACTTGGTAGAAGGAATGAAGCTACCCTACAAAAATTACCCCGTGTAAATCGGTCAAGTGGTTGCTGAGACATAAGCCTCGCAAAAGCGTCCGCACGGCCGGCCGGCCGGCCGGCCGGCCGCTCATACTCAGAAATTTCCGTTAATCTAAGGAAAGACTACGCTCGCTTCGCTCGCTCCGTAATTAGTTTTGAGTTGAGATCACTGAACTCTAATATATACGTTGAGATAGCCAAATTGGTGGCCATGGCCTGCAAATACCGGTTTGGGCACTCACAACATCGACAAATGCTTTAATTCGGAGATATGGAATTTCAAACTTGCAGTTTTCGGATTCTAAGGGGCTAGTGCATTGGTATGCCCTTAATTGACTTTTGGGGAACGGGTCCAACTGGTTCCGATTCCAACTAAGATCGGGTCCGACTGGTTCCAGAAATGCCCAGCCGGGTCAAGTCCGTGTCTGGTTCCCAAAATTTTCATCTTTTGCCACCTCTAGTTGGAAGGGATTTTCATGTCCCAACGTCGGGACCTTCAGAGCGTGACTTTTTCTGGTTTCCTTGCCTTTAACCCGCGCCCTGGTGGGGTCTGTTTATAACGCGACCTGGTGGGGGGGGGGCTATTTTTGCCCCCCCCCCCTCGTATCTCCGAAACTACTAGACGGATCCGCAAAATTCAAACGGCGTTCGATAGCCCTGTCAAATTTGTCGGGGGAAACCAAATTTTATTGACCTCGGGGTCACCGATGACGTCACAGGTCAGGTCAAAGATAAAATGTTTCACCGTTCACGGGGCTTCTAGGGAAAGCGCTATAACACCGAGTAAAACGCATTTTGTCGAAAATCAGCGATAAGACGTCAGTTGTCTAGTACATATGTTGCTATTAGAGGTCACTGGTCATACCAGGTCAGGTCACAGGTCAGGTCACAGGTCAGGTCACCAAAGGTCACCAAGGGTCACCACATGAACCCAACTTTACTAAGGTTGTGCGATGCATGTTTTATGGCCAGTTTTTCATTTCCAACCCAATGGTGTTGGTTATAAGACCATCAGGTACGGTTTAGGTCACTTTCTGGTGGAGGTCAGGTCAAGGTCAGGTCAAAAAAGGTCAAATTTCAAAGTTTATATTTTTGCATAAAATGGGTATCGATTCGATGCAGCTCGTCACGGGGAGTCTAATGGTGGTCTTTGTTTTGCACTACGAGGTCTAGAATTGCTAAAAATTGAGTTTGAAATTTGACGTCATCAATTTTGAACATTTTTTTCGCTATAACTTCGCCAAAAAAAGAGGTATCAATCTAAAATTTGGTATGTGGATGGAAGGCGGTAAGGACTATCACATATATTCCGGTTTTTGCGAAATTCAAAAAACTTTTTGGATTTTTTGACTATTATATCCCAAAAATCTATTTTTTGATTTTTGGGGGTCAAAATCAAAAAAATTCAAAAATCCGAGATAGCAGTTTTGTAGCCCTGTCAATTCTACAGCTTTTATGTCCTAAACATTTTTCTGTATTTGCAAAGCTATAGGCCTGACAGCTCTTCCCGCGAAACCCTTTTTTGGGTCGAAAACGGCAGAACATGACGTCACTCTGACGTCATTTCCGGCCAACCTATCATAGCTGTTGGAAAAATTTTTGGTCACAATGTGTAAAATTGATGTCCGGGAGGGTACTGAAAGTTTGGTGACGATCGGCGCAGCGGTTCTGGAGATATATCGAAAAGTCTGGAGGGGGGCAAAAAATAGCCCCCCCCCCCACCAGGTCGCGGGTTAAGGCGAGGAAGAAAGCTACTAAAAGTTGCTCAAGTCTGCTAGTCAAATCATGTAAGGACGATGTATGTGACCTCTCATTGATTTTTTCCCGACTTTCCATGCTTAAATTTGTGCTACCTATGGCACCAGTAATCAGTATCTACTGGACTACTTTGCTAACGCTCTAATAAATAATGCCCAAACACAGGCCTATAACTGCGACATGCTGATGTTGGTACTGGTGGCCTGTTCACTTGGTCCATAAGGATAGTGAGAGCGACCCTCTGTCCCTGTCAGTGTAGTCGTCAAGCTTAAAGTGCAGCACCCAGTTCAGCGTTGCTTCTGTGTACACCATCCCTCTCCAGCACCATCAACACCACAGTCGTCTGAGCTCACTGAAGACCCACCCGCACAGTTACCAGAACGTCTCCTATATGTAAACTGCTCCCATCGTCACCTAACGGCGCCCCCTTCCCCACAGCCCGTCCAGTTGCCGCCGTCCGAGACTGAGGGACTGTCCGAGCCCGCAGACAGCTGGGCCCGGTTCTCCGCGCTCCAGCAGAGAGTACAGCAGTGGCTGCAGCAGCACGAACCACTGGTCCAGCAGCCGAGAGTGATCAACTCGCTGGACGAGCTGAATGACCTCCTTGCCCGGCACCAGGTCAGATGTGGGGAGCAGGCACGCCAGATATGGATGGGGCAGGTAAGTACCAGGTCAGATATGAAGGACAGACACTAAATCAGATAATAGGGGGCAGGCACCAGGTCATACGCTGGTCGTAGGCATCAGGTGCCATAGACTAGGGTACAATACAAGTATCAGACCAGATGTGTATATGTAGGGTAATAGGCACCAGGAAAATGTAAGGGACAGGGAGCAGGCACCTAAGCAGAATATGTAGGGGGCAGCACAGGCGCCGAACCTTTGGAGCAGTGGAGGGTGATGATTCTGGCTCCTTTATGGGGTGAGACTAAATGCTTACTTCGAAATCTAAGCTGCGTTGCGGCATTGGCGGTTATGTGCGGCGTGTATGCCGCATGATTAGTAAGCGGCGACCACTAAATTAAAAATTCAATAGCTTCGACCTGTTTTCAATGGATAACACTGCATACCAAAAATGTCCATCGCTCTCGTCATAGGATATTTAGATTTAAATAACTAACTTATCTACATCATTGTTTTGAACCAAATTAATACTCAGCCGCGAACGTATAAGGTATAACCCCTTGCCGTTTCGCTCCTGATCAAGCTAGAGCTTCGCGGAAAGAAACGAGCGTGTTGCCCGTGACGAGAGAAAGCCGATGATACCCAATTTTAAGGTCCTAGGTTATCGGTTGACCTTCCAGGTCAGGTCAATGACCCAAAAGGCGGGAAAATTGGGACCTGTTAGAACGTCGTAGTGTGGCTGCTATGGGGTTTTTCGGGGTGCTGATCACGAACATCATGCTAGTTTTGATCACAGATGATGTCTTCATTCATTTAGGCCAGGTCGGGTTAGGTCAGGTCAGGTCAACCAGTAGAGGTCCTGCCAGGTATTTGTAGTAGGTGTCAACCGCCTCTGACAGCCTCGTAACATGTTACGAAGGCACCAAAACTACTTTGTAAACGTTCATGTGGTTGCTTAATTCGAATTCAGCTCGAAAAAAACTGACCTAGAAACATGTCAAACTCGAAAAAGTGAACCGAGGTCACCAAAGGTCAATGACCTGACCTGACCTTCAGGTGACCTTGACACCCACCCTAATGCATGGGGGCAACATCATATCACATGTTTGAACGCTTGAAACCACGAAAAGACTGCAAACGCGCTGCTAATGCGAGCCGACATACGCTGAATCGCGGTTCCGGCCAAACATGGTCTCGAAAAGTAGGTCACAGGTCAAAGGTCATTTGGGTCAGGGTCATGAAATTTTCAGGATGGGTGTTAAATTGATCAATGCGAGGGTACTGAAAGTTTCGTCGCGATCAGCCGCTTTTTAAGCGAGTTATTCGCGAAAAACCTTAGGGGGGTTGCATCAACCCCCCCCCCCTGTGCGGGCGAGGTCATGTTTTGATAGCAAGACTGAAACAGACTTTTTTGGGTAGCCAGGAAATCGCATGCCAGAGCCTATTCAAATTCTTTTATCGGCCTTTATATGCACCAGTCGCATACAGGTACGGGATTTAGCATACGATTTCCAGACAATCGAACGACTGTTTGGAGACAACAAAGGAAGCAATGAGTGAGTTAAGTTGAAAGTATTAATTTGGTTCAAAATGATGATGTAGATAACCTAGTTATTTAAAGCTGAATATCTTATGACGAGAGCGGTTGGCATTTTTGGTATGCAGTGTTATTCATTGAGAACCGGTCGGAGCGTTTGAGTCTTTAATTTAGTGGTCGCCTCTTACTAATCATGCGGCATACACGCCGCACATAACCGCCAATGCCGCAACGTAGCTTAGATTTCGAAGTAAGCATTTAGTCCCACCCTCCTTTATGTACCTAATGCATAGTAGATGTCTGTAGATATCTTTTGGAGAAGTGTCATGCGAATCAGTCTAGTTTTCCATTGCCAAACATGCCAAACATTATATCAGGTGTGTCTGTGCTTTCCAATGAAGCGCTGAAGTTCCTTGTCGCCGTTCTGACCTATGTTTGACCTCTGCGACCTGACTCTGTGCTCTGTCTGACCCTCCCTCCCCTCCTCAGGCCGGTGTGAGCCAGTGTGCCGAGATGACCCGACTCCTCTCAGAGATGACCGCTCTCCAGCCGAGCCTGTCACCGCGCGCGGCCGGGCCGTCCGCCGAACAGCTACTGCGGGACTGCCAGCGGAGGAAGACAGACACGGAGACGGCGCTCAGAAGACGAGTAAGAGGGACGGGAGTGGGAGAGAGAGGAAGGAGCTGGGTGAGAGTGAGGCTGGCGGTGAGAGGGAGGGAGACGGGTGAAAGACTGGGATGAAGATATTCATCTTCATCTTCATCTTCATGATGGATGAGGAGGGAGGGGACGGGAGGTGGGAAGAAGCCGGGTGAGAAGGAGGGGACTGTGGGAAGAGGATTTCCACCGCTATCATTTATTTATCATTATTCCTTTCCAGCTGCCATAATTCTCCCCACCCCTCCATCGACCTCTCTCTGTACCCCTCTGCCATGATTCGCTTACTCCTCAGACAGGAACAGCCTCTCAACCCCTCCTCTCCTCTCTCAGGTGCTGAGTGCTGTGAGCTGCTACTAAATGCCGCCTCTCTTTCATCAGGTGCTGGTGCTGCAGGAGACGCTGGAGCTGTGGCAGCGCTGCGAGCTGCTGATGGTCCTCCCCTCCCCCTCTCAGGTGCTGGTGCTGCAGGAGACGCTGGAGCTGTGGCGGCGCTGTGAGTCGCTGCTGATTTCCCCGTCCCTCCTCAGGTGCTGGTGCTGCAGGAGACGCTGGAGCTGTGGCGGCGCTGCGAGCTGCTGACTCCCCTCCCCCTCCCCCTCTGCAGGTGCTGGTGCTGCAGGAGACGCTGGAGCTGTGGCGGCGCTGTGAGCTGCTGCTCTCCGATGTCGAGGTGTGGTGTTCGGCCGCGGAGACGGAGCTGGGCTCCCCGGCGGCACTGGCTAGCCCCCTGCGCCTCCAGCTGGCTGCGGTACAGCCGCTGCCGGCAGAGATCGCGAGCAGGGAGACAGAGGTCGCCAGGGAGGCCGAGCGACTCATGGTGGGTAGAGGGGAAGAGGGCCAACCGTGTCATGGTGGGTGAAAAGAGAGAAGGGTTGGTAGAGGGAGGAGAGGTGGGGTGTGAGGAAAGGAAAGGTGGGGATAAAGTAGCAAAGGGATGACGAGGAGAGCCGGAGACATAGTTAGATCGAAACAGGGAGAATGCGGCAAGTATGATTAGGACTTCTTGAACAACTTTTAAAACCTAACTGGTGTCGCCTCCTGTAGATGTTCAAACAGCGAACTCTGCGAGCGCATTTTGAGTGAATATCGAATACGAATCTAGCTCTCCTGATATTTTACATGAACTTGTCGATGTTTGACATTGAGCAATGAGCACATTAATTATGGTTGTCATTATGATAAGCTTTAAACAAGCTGTCGCCAAGCGTATACGCGGGATGTGGAAGCTTTAGAAAGCAGCCGCCCGAGTCGCGACTGTAAGGGCGAGTGTGACCTTTGACAGAAACCCGCTTCCGCGTGAATCTTGGTTATGTCTGAATCGTTTGGCTTGTCACCGCTCGCTTGTATATTTTTTCACCCACTTTCAGCATTCGTACTTCCAACTGCCTTCTTCTATTGTTTCTTCATAGCTGTTTCTTCATAGCTGTAGCTGACGCATCAACTGGCCTCACTTTTGACCTCCTAGCTGACTTCGAATCAGGCTCAAACCAACACTGACACTGTCTCCTTTCGTTCTTCCGCAGCTGACCTCTATCCGTCCCCAGGTGACCAGCTCTGTCCTCCGTTCCCATTTGACCTCTGTTCTGCGACTGACCTCTGTCTCTGTCCGTTCCTCAGCTGCTGTTAGGCTCTGAGCAGCTGTCGGGCGCGCTGACGCTCACCTCACGGCGCGCTGAGCTGCAGCAGCTGCTGAGCCAGCTGCACGTGGCGGCCGAGGAGCGCTGCAGCCGGCTGACGGAGAGCCTCGCCCAGCTGGACCGACACAGACAGGTCAGACTCTCGGGCGGATCATTGGGATGGAAGGTCAGACGCGCAGTCTCACACAGGGGCGGAAGGTCAGATGGACCGGCAGACAGGTCAGATGCTCATTTGCTTCACTGCCCTGATCGTCAGTATTGGACCTATGGTAAACAGAGGACGCTGTTCTGAGAAGCTGCGATCCACGCATTTTGGTGAGCGTAGCTGTCTCTGGGCAGACCGTACTGTTTACGAAAAAAAAAAAAATGTGACCATACAGCTATCTCCTCGTGCGATATGCATGCCGAAGCCAAAATTCGCATTTCTTGGAATTTGGTTTGTATTTTCTTCGATGACTGACGTGATCTTCCTTTCTATCGACAGGAAGTGGAGCGTCTTCGAGCTCAGCTGGAGGAGGTCTCGCCTCCCGTCAGAATGGTTCAGACGGAGGTGCTACCAATCACCGTCGAAGCCAGAAAATCAGCTGAAACTGCTGATGGATCTTTGGAGCAGACCGAACCTGCACGAACAGGGACTGAACCTGATGGAGCCAAACCTGCGAAGACAGTACAGCCCGAGCCGGAGAAGGCACAGACGGTTGCTGCTGACAAAGCTCCCGACACAGCGGCTCCCTCCCCCGGCGCCGAGATTACAGTGCCGGTGGAGACGACCACTACTGTAGTGCCACTGAAAACCACCCCGAAGGCGGTCCAGCTGAAAAAGTTCAAACGGCTGGGCACGACAATCGTGAAGAAGCTCAAAAAGCGTCTGAGGTCGGCTCCGGCTGAGGTGAAACCCACGGAGTCTATCACTGCGGAGGTGGACGCGGCTTCTAAAGCGTCCCAGCCCGCCGACACAGCCCAGAACACTGAGACATCGCCTGCACAGCCGACTGGTGTGCCCGAGCCGTCAGCAGGCGGGAAGGCGAGCCGGGTCTCCGAGACACCCGTGAGGCCGTCGCGGACACGGGACACGGCCACAGACCAGTCGCGGACTCTGGATGCGACCACGGATCAGTCGACACTGCCGGCCTCGTCTGAGGTAAGTGTTTCGTACGTCTGTCACGCAATACACACAGGATGCGCACGCCTGTCATCGTCAGAACAAGACGAGACGGTCGTTTGGCGTAGGTTTGTCCACGTTCAATCCATCCGGCGCCCTATGTGGTCAATTGGTTATAGAATGACGTGAATTAGCTTCGAATTATGGAGTCGCCGATTAGTAATGACTTTCATATATGTATAGTTTCACCCTCTACCAAAGCAAGTAGCAATCAGCGTTTTCAATGCCAATTCCAGTTAGCTCAATATGCCACCAGCAGCCATTTCTGTGAATTCAGCCTGTGTGTTTGGCGGCTGCGGGGTATGACGTGCCGCAGTCGTTTGGACGACTAATTTATTCATGAATGCCGATACTCACTGGTGATAGCACAATTGACGTCATCGATGACGGAAAAGTGCTGACTTGATCGGACCTCATCTGTCCTGGTGGTCCCAAGATCTCTATGGTTCCAACCGCAGTTTTGATACGAGTTGCGGGTGCTGAAGCTGTGTTGCCCGCAAGTTTTGAATGGTAGCCTTTAGGTAATAGGCTAGCGGATAGTGCTTGACTAAATTCTGCCATGCATCTTAGATGTATGTTTCCGAAGATTCTTTCCTTCCGTGTAGCGTAGATCTCGTTGCGGCTGATGAATGTGAAATGATGATCTGCATTGTACCACATGCATGCTCAAATGATGAACGTATAACGCAAACATTTTTCATACCATCGTGATTTTTTTTTAATCAGGATAATGTGTGTTATTTTTCATTTATATAGCTGCATAACTTAAAAGACACGAAAAAAGCTCTTCACCCAATATTTTTATTATTGTTTTACGGTTTATGCCTGATGTCTGTTTTCCCTCCAAGCTTTTTCTTGCGCGTGCTAGTCATGTGATGTCTGGCTGGTGTCTCGGTTGGATCATCCCTCGGGATTGAGTGGCTGATGTAACCAGACATTCTCCGGGGAGGGGGTGCTGCACTGAGCAAGAACCGTTGAGTGACGTCAAATTGGCCAGCGAAGAAGAGGGTGCAGACGACAGTGCGGTCATACCGTTATTTCGTCCCCTCCTCCACTGTGTCTAATGGCCTCAACTATACAAATACATGCCAACCATTCAGCCCAACGGTTGGCAACCGCAATTTGGATAACAGTCGCACCACGAGGAGCGCCAGCCTGCAGTGGACGATCCGATATCAGTCTTAAAGGTCAATTGCAAACACCGTCTCCCGAGCATAAATCCACTGCGGAAGCATTTGGACTAACTTACACTAATTGATAGCTCGAACTCTCCAAGTTAAGCCTCCTGGAATTTATCCAACTATGAAGTTCCCGGTACGAGGCTGTTGCAGCCGCCTGATCAAGACGGTCATACGCTCCGAGCCTGTTGCTGAAATTCCCACTACCTCGCAGTCTCGCGAGCTGTGCTTACCGATAGCTGAACGGGGGAGCTGTCCCCGTCCCCAGAGAGCGGGCGCCGGTGCCTGCGGAGCTCCGATAGTGCCGAACGGACCCGCCCCGCGCCCCCAGGGTACTGTTCCTGGGTCACAGCCGCGCTGCTGAGGACGCTCTTTTCATGGGTGACGTAACATGTAAATAATGATGGCAGCGAGCGGCTGAGCGGGCTACCAGGCCCGTCACGGCCGGTGGAGTTTATTTACGGGCCGATCGCCGCCCACTGAACCCGCTCACCATGCTCGACACTCAGTCCCGGCACAGGTCAACGAATAACCACGTCAACACCCTACCATTTCCCTTAGTAGGGGCAACAATCAACATGCAGTCAAAGAAGCGGCCATCAACCGTCTCTACCTACCATGAGTCTAATCCGTTCCCTAACGCTACCAACAGTCACTCACCGTACTTACAACTGTCGGACTTTCATGGCGAGGAGTTGACCCTTGCATTACCTGTTACATTTTATATTATTGAAAAATAACTATTATAATTATATAACATTGCATAACATTTTTCAACACCAAACCCCCGACACATAAACACTCTCCCCCCCCCCCCCCCCCATACACACAGACTGTCGGGGCACAGACACCGAGAGGGTGGCACGTGTACCCAACTGTAAACACGAGTGGCTATATCACAGCCGGCCACCCGTGTCCGGCCGCGTGCTAGCTGCCCACACACTCAACATTCCACAGGCATATCGTATACGGCCTCCTGCTGATAAAAAAACGGCAGACCGGTAACCGGTTACCCTGATTCAATGAGCGCCGGCATTAAATGCCATTTTTCGGATGGTGGGTTTTTGACTTACGATGGCCGAGCGATGCCTGGTATGTGGTTGAATTAATGGCATGCATGCTCAGTTTTCCGTTTTAATTCTTTGCCGGCCATTGGCAACACATGATTTTATCTGCGATTGAAGCGTCATTCCTGCTATGCTGGCAAGTGGTGGATATGAGCTGATCTGGCCTGTGATTGTGTCAGCAAGTCGTTACTGGGTTCAATATTTCGTGCAGACAATATTCGACTTTATCCGTGTAGCCCTTATCTGGCTATATTTGGACTAGCTCGGCACGATTCTATAATTCTAATGTGTATCACAGCGGCCTTGTGCAACATGATCTCATTTATCTATCGACAATGCATGCACCCACTGGAGCTCCATATATACTTATTATGCAACGGAGCGAGTGCAATAAAGGTCGGAGCCTCTACTGCACGTCTTCCAATGATTGCCGTTCGTGATGCACGTTATATATCCTTGATTCAGTACCTGCAACAGACCTGACCAGACCAGACTGTCGCGTCCCTGGCCCGACCGCGAAAACAACAAACACTGTGTTTATGTGTGGGCGGCGGATCCGGCCGGGCCGAGCTTAGCCTGTCGCTCTGAGAGCTTGACAGATGCTGGGTCCGGGACTGGGCTGGTGGCAGTGGGTGGCTGAGGGTGCTGGGTGGCTTCCACTGCGTCACGGATAGAGCGCCGTCTGCCGGCTGTCTGTCTGTCTGTCTGTCTGTCTGTCTGTCTGTCTGTCTGTCTGTCGGTTTGTCGGCTTCTTGTGTTTGTGTGTGCCTCTAACGCTTTTGTTGTTTGTGCAACACTCGTTTTTGCTTATTTGTAAACTCTCATCTCTCGTTTTGACCGTGGGCTATTGTGCTGAATTTGTTGATTGATTGTCGGCCCAAACAGATGTAGAGTCAACAACGCCCCTGGTTAGCGGTCATCCGAACCAAACCAATCACCGTGTTCCCTGTCGGTGCGAACTGATGACCGGGCCTCCGCGCTGGCCCCATGGAAGTCACGAACCACGCCGAGACCTTTCGGTCCTCACACTCTGTTCATGCCTCCCCATGGTTCACGGTGACCCACCGGGAGAGAGGGTGTGAGTGGAGAGAGCGGGGCGCGCGGAGCTGCGGCAGCTCGGTCTGCCGTCTGCCGGCGGGCTGCGCCGGGACCTTGGGCGGCGGCGCGGCGCGGCGCCGGCCGTCTGCCGGGCGAGGGCGGTGCCTCCGCGCCGGTCGGCCGGTCAGTCGGGCGCCGCGCTGCGTCGAGGCGCCTGCGTCCAACCGCTCCGCTGGCACGAACACTGTGGTGTACCGAGAGTTCGTGTGTTTGTGGCGAAGCAGTGAGGTGGTAGTGTGAGCTACTGATACTGGCCGACAGAGGTTGGCTGGAGGAGGACCTCGGCGGCCCAGAGCTGGCTTCTGTGAGTCAGAGTGCGAAGTCGCTTCGGTTTTGACCACGTGGTTTGTAGTTCGGCCAACGTTTGGTATTTATTAAATCAAATGTTTGGATTTTCTCTCGTATTCAAAATTCTTTTGCATATCCTCTTCTTTCTGTTCTGCTTGTGTGAAGCTTTGTGCTCTCGGTCTGGTGATTCTTCAATGCAACATTTCTGACTTAACCGGCATGTCTCCATGTTGTTATTGTACGCCAGTCAACCTCAGGTTTTGACATTACTATTATGCATTGTTGCGGCACGGTGCTGAGAGCTGTCGTGGTCAAACGGCAGTGTTGTTTTTGGTCGGCCGCCTGTGATCCATTACAGAAGCCGGGGACACTGCACCCGGACGAGCGCAAGTCCGTGATAGATTATCGCACGAACAACAAAAAAAAAAAAAACGGATTCGTGAAATTCCTCAGTCGTGTTGGGTCGAGGCGAGGCGAGGTAGAGCGAGAGTGAGAGGTTTCGCTATTATTTCGGGCGCCGGCTCGTGACAGAAACACAATCACGATAATGATTAATCGTCTTGGCCGCAATTGGCGATAAGGAGATACATGAACAAGATAAAGTGTCTGAGTAGATATTTCTCGGACACACTGTTTATTTCCATTGTTTTCGCTGATTTTCTGAAGCAATGGGCTTAGACATTCCGTTTTCTGATTATGAAATGGTTTATTTATTAAACGCAGTTGCATAACTTATTGCTTATTGACAGGGCTCGTATGTAAGAATTTTGATTTAAAAGAATTGTCGTGCGGCTGCTTTTAAAACACCTTTTTAAAGATATATCTTACCTACTGTATCGGTGTTTGAACAATTTCCGCTCGTCGTCAACTGCATGAACAACTGTTTGCTCACCATATGCTACACGAGTGTCATGTTTTATTTTTCGTTTTCTCCGCCATGCCCCAAGTCTATTGTTAGTCGGTGATTATCCCCACTATCCAGGACGGTATAGAACTCCCGGCGAAACTGACCACGTGACCCGCGTGGTCGGCCCTCACCGCTTTTGGTTGACCTCTGTGACCTGTGTCTGCCGCAGGCGGCCGGCAGAGGAGGCGAGCAGCGGTCGCCCACCGACGTCCCCGACCCCGAGGTCAGTCAGAGGACGGGATAGGGCGGGGAGAGACGGGATGTGATGGAATGGGATGGGATTAGACGAGACGGGTCGGGTCGGGACGGGTTAGGTCAAGTCGAGTTGGGTGGAGTTGGATCTAGTAAGGGTTTGGTCGATTTGGTGTGAGACTTGAAAAATCAGGTCAGGTCGGAAACAAACGGCACGGATCAAAACTAAGTCGTGCGGGTAATGCGCTCGCGTTTGCGCGCTGAAGTGGTTCCAGGGAATGTCAAAACGTCAACCCTGGGAATCAATACACCACCAGTCCACCAGTGCCGGCGCTGCTGACCACGGGTCGTACAAGCCACCCTCCCCTTCATTGAGAAGCAGCTCGGGCGCCGTTGCTCTTTGAAGCCCTCTCAGACTTCCCATTCATTCTGTCGGGCTGTTACTTCTGGCCGGTAGCCCGGTCCGCGCCCTAACCTTCCCCTCCCCCTCCCTACCACCCCGACTCGTCTGAGTCGGGACGCAGTGCGTCGGCCTCGACTCTCGCCACAGACCGCGTGACTGTCTCTGAATGGGTGGGCTGCCAGCGGCTTGGGGCGCTGACCGGCCGGCCCTCGGGCGCCGAACGGTCAGGTGTGGTGTGGTGCGGGACTAAGCGCCGGCGGACAGCCTTTAGTGGCGGTATGGAGTGTGTTTGGGCTTTGAGCGCTGTGCCTTAGCGGTATAGCTGTGCTGTGCTGTGTTGGACGTTTCATCAGCACTGTCCAGTGTCCAAATAACTCTTGGGAGTTGCCCGCTCTGGGGATGAGCACGGTAGGTGGGCGGACGAATATGCTATGGGTGAACGCACGTAGAGGTGTGGCTGTTGGTTCAGCGACGACCGCTCCTCTCTAATGACCTCGCCGACGGACACGAACGTGTTTGCGATGCTGACTGGCCAGAATCTGTTTGATCTTTCCACAAAAGAATGCGGAGATGGCACATGTATCGAGTCATCTGTCTCTGTTGGTTTTGTCCTCTCATATATTGAACTCTGCCTCCTTTGGGGATTTTCTTTGGTCATGGTCTAATCCATAGGCCTAGCAAGCCTTTACGGTAGGCATTGTTTAGACAAGTGTGTGCGTCCAAATGCGCATGCCTTTTCTTTGAAATTGTTTCTTTGAAATTGCCATATGTTTACAAATCACGGACAAGGACACACAATACACATTGCATGGTTCGTCGGTACTTCACTATCTTTGAAGGGATCGCTGCATCTGAATAGTCGGTTTTGACCATGGTTCGTTGTCCCAGTTTCATTGAGCGAATCCAGCTGTGAAGGTAATGTGCTGGAGCCTGAAGAGTGCAGGGGAGCGTTGAGTGCTTCATTTCGTCACTGTGCTCGCTAGTCTTGTTGCAGGCCATTGCTGGCCACCAAGCTACGTCAAAAGGCAGTAACAATACTGATGTAGAGTGCATACCGACCTCTGCCTACTAAGACGTATTCCGCGGCAGTATGTGTGCTGGACTACCACTCAGCAGCGAAAGTGTACATACATCACAAGTATCTTAGATTCAGCCAGGTTTCCACTGGTGTCCACGGGTTATCAGTGGAAACTGGGGGGAGGGTCATCATAGATCATCCGATGATATGGATTATCCACGTTGCTGTTTTGACTATTAGAAAGCCCGGTCGATTTCTTGAGTCGAGTGTTTGGGAGCCATTGAACGGCGAATGCCCTCTTCAAGATACTTCGCACCAGACTTGTGCCGGGACCAAAAATCAAGATCCAGGATCCTCAAGGTCCCACGGCAAATTCAATTTTTAGAATCCAAGGTTTCCAAGGTCCAACGGCAAATTCAATTTCTAGAATCCAAGGTTTCCAAGGTCCCACGGCAAATTCAATTTCTAGAATCAAGGTTTCCAAGGTCCCACGGCAAATTCAATTTCTAGAATCCAAGGTTTCCAAGGTCCCACGGCAAATTCAATTTCTAGAATCCAAGGTTTCCAAGGTCCCATAGCAAGTATACTTTGCAGGGTCCACAGTCCCCAAGGTCCCACGACAAGAATGCATTGCAGGATCCACAGTCCCCAAGGTCCCACAACAAGAATGCATTGCAGGATCCACAGTCCCTAGGGTCACACGAAAAGTGTGAATTTCAGGATCCACAGTCCCCAAGGTCCCATGACAAGTACACACTTCAGAGTTCAGGGTCCACAGTCCTCAAGGTCCCACGACAAGAATACATCTCAGGATCCAAAGTATTCAGGGTCCCACAACAAGAACTTAAACAAACTAACATTCTGATGAGCAGACTTACTTCTAAATATTCTGCCAACGGATGCCCAGCAACATTGAAAGGGGCAGAACCTATGCAAACCTGTGGACTGTGGTGGTTTTATCGTTAACCAACATAGGTAGGGGGAGCTTCAACACAAGTTAAAAATGAATCATAATATCAATCTCTCCTTCTTTAACCTGACAAATTCATAAAAATATAGGTAGGTAATAGGTACCTTGCAATTTGTATTGTCGTGTCCCTTTCAATTCAATCTTACCTTATCAGTAGGAATGTAGGATAGCACCTCACAGTTATTGAAGACAGACATTCAAGTATTCTTTCAGGCAATATAAAAAACCAGAAATAAAACCTACAGGCTTCATAGAAATGGAAAAGTTGAATTGGATAGGTATATGCTTTCGATTTTCTGCACATTCAGTTACATAATACCTTGGATAAAAAGTAAAATATGTTCTAAGTCTTGTTTGCGCGAGCGCTCACAGAAAAACTGAACGACTAAGCCAATAGAATTAGAGTACCTATCAGCGAGCGCAAACCTTACTTACTGTTCATTCACATTAGATTGAAGGCTCTGAACAAAATTCCATCTGACAATTTTTTCGTCAGCCGGTTATTCGTCGGCAGATTTTCGTCTGACTTTTTCGTCTTGCATTTTTTCGTCTGTTCGAATTAATTTGGTGCATTTTCGTCTGAGTATTTTTCTGTCCGGCATTTTTTCGTCTGGACGAGGCGGAAAATGTCCTTATGAAAATAATGCGCGGACTTAAAAATGCACAGACGAACAAATGCATAGACGAAAGTCTGCGGACGAAAATCTGCAGACGAAAAATTGTCCGACGAAAACCTGCTAAACGAAAAAGTTGAACTGTCATGGAATCATTGCTTATATTGCTCATTGCTCAATGGTGATTTGATGAATTGCAAAACAAATAAGTTTGACACTTACTTGGTCAGTGGGTAGCTTCCAAGTAGCTTCAAGCCCGGCATATCACAACCCAGAAAATATGTGAGGTGAGATTAGAAAAGAACTCTCCAAACCACCACTGTCCACTGTTTGACAGTTTCATAATCCATAACATTGATAATGTAAAAAGCTACCAGGTCTCTTGTTCCAGTTCTGCCTCACAGCCATGGCAACGATTTTGCTCTATATATGTCTACACAGTCTGGTTCGTTTTCTCTTCGTGTAGCTATCTAGCCCCTTGCAGCTGGTCGCTCAACCATAGATATTTATTGAAGTGCCTACAGACAAAACCTAGTGCAGGGTCCTTAGTGGCCCATGTGCAACATAAACCTCATGGTCCAGCTTCCAGGATTCTTGAGGTCCCTCAACAAAATGATGGTGTAGGTCCAGACCGTTCTCCTAAGATCCCATGACAAATAATAAAACTGGTACTGAAGGTCTGCATTCTGCAGGGTCTTGCAGCATACCAAAATTTTGAGGTCCTAACCCCTGGGTTTCCATGGTTTTACGGCATATGAAATGTTGAGGTCCTGGGTTTCTAAGGTCTCATGTCACATGAAATGTTGATGTCCTGGGATTCCAAGGTCTCACGGCATATGCAAATGTTGAGGTCCTGGGATTCCAAGGTCTCGCGACATATGCAAATGTTGAGGTCCTGGGATTCCAAGGTCTCGCGGCATATGGATGTTTTAAGGTCCTGGGATTCCAAGGTCTCGCGGCATATGGATGTTTTAAGGTCCTGGGTTTCCAAGGTCTCGCGACAAAAATGACAATACAAGGTCCAGGATCCTTCAAGGTCCCAGACCTTGGACTCTGCGAACCCTGGATCTCGGATCTTTTTGGGACCTTGGCACAAGTCTGCTTCGCACTTGAGTGTTCGGCCCGCCCTCCGCCTTTCCGCTGCACCGGTAATCCACTGTATCCTGTGCCGGCCTATCGGAGCGGGCCTCCCCAGCCAGGGTGCTATCTGTGTGGTCTGGTGACTATCGTAAGCCACCGCCGCGGCCCCTCCCTGATGTGTGTCATACATGGGAACGGTGACGGCACAGGTCCCTCTGCTGGTGTCGCCGCAGCGTACTTGGCTCCGTCAGCTGCTCAGACTAGCTGCTCAAACCCGCTGCTCAGACTGGCTGCTCAAACCAGCTGCTCAGACCGCGTCCGGTCCCTCTCCTGCAGGGCGGCGATGAGAGGGAGACGCTCTCCCATCCCTGCCCCTGGCCCAGACCCTCTGTAACGGTCCTCTCTGGCGATAGGTGACGGAATCAGGCCAGGGTCGCGCTCGGGACCGTCGCCGGTCGAACAGACCTTTCCCGTGACCTTTCCCCCTAGTAAATGATGAAGCGCGTACCCAGGCGGAGTATTTATCGTTAGGGTTCAGCGATCTGCGTGGCTGTGGTGTCGTGAACCGTGAACTGCCGACCGCTGGCGTCTGGGTAGAGGGGTCTGTTTATTCATTTCGCTCTCGACACGGTAAATATTTTTCACTTGCTGTTCTTAGAACTAACCAGACCTGACCTTGACTGATGTCACGTGCCTCATGCTCGTTGGCATTAAACCAGCGTTGCCGCTCCCTCATTCAACTCAAAACAGTTCGTCTCTGGTTTGTATATTCACTATCACCGGTGATTTATGAATCTCCATTCCCAATTATTGGTTGTCTTCTGACCTTGGTCATATCTCTGGGAGCGCCTCCGGGTCGCGTCGGTTCGTCCCGTGGCTCCCTTCACCACGTGGTGTGGTTGGGCGGTGTGCCAAGCCGCTCCCCGGCCCGGGGGAGAGGTCCGTTGGCTGTTCTCTCTCTCTCTCTCTCTCTCTCTCTCTCTCTCTCTCTCTCTCTCTCTCTCTCTCTCTCTCGCTCTCGCTCTCGCTCTCGCTCTCGCTCTCGCTCTCGCTCTCGCTCTCGCTCTCGCTCTCGCTCTCGCTCTCGCTCTCGCTCTCGCTCTCGCTCTCGCTCTCGCTCTCGCTCTCGCTCTCGCTCTCTCTCTCGCTCTCTCTCTCTCTCTCTCTCGCTCTCTCTCTCTCTCTCTCTCTCTCTCTCTCTCTCTCTCTCTCTCTCTCTCTCTCTCTCTCTCTCTCTCTCTCTCTCTCTCTCTCTCTCATATGCCATATGGCTGGGATGTGGCCAACGCCGAACCTCTCGCACCTCGTGTGATGGGCGGGCGAGCGTTTACTGTGTGGGAGAGCTGACACTCTGTAATTAGCGGGGAGCGCACCACGCCAGTGCAACATCAGCTGCGAGCTCTGGATCAGCTGACTCGGGACCGCACGGGATGCGGTGCTGGCCTGCTAGTGGAAGACCCTATCGCGTTGCACATTTAGGTGCCAATCAAGCAGCAAGCTCGTTACATGTGCCTAAATAAGCACTTGAGTTGCATTGCCGCATAATGTTTCCGCCTCTGGCCTGCCTTATCGTTGAAGTACCGCCACTTTGTTTTGTTACTCTGGTTATTTCGCGATGGTTGATAACCGATAGCCACTGCAACCGTCTCAAACGATAGCAAATCAGGATGGCGCTGCATTTCAAGGGCAGCCAGCCTCTCTATCGATTTATGCTCGTCTCAAGGTTGATCGATTTATGAATGACCGCGAGCTGTGCAGTATCAGCTCCGCATCAGTCCATATCAGTCCATAGTATCAGTCCATATCCCGTGACTGCAGCCGGTGGACTGACCGCAGAGAGCCGATGGTTCCAGCCGCAATTTGCCCGCGGTAGAGGGATGATGTCACCCTGCAGCTCTCGGGTGCCTATCGCAGCCCAACACTGCGCCGTGAGCTGTACTGCAGCTCCTGCGGCGCCTGTAACGGCAGCGCTACCCGGACGGGGACTGCACTGGTTATCATCTGATCGCCGAGTTTGACGCCCAGTTCAGCTTGGCCTCGGCCGGTTCCGCACTGGTTGTGGTCACTTGTGTCCAATCATCTGCCTCGACTCCAGCTTCATCGCCGGATCTTGCTTCTGCAGCGGTCTTTGTTTACTTTAAACACCAGCCGCTTCTCTGACTATCGTTCCTCTGCTCGTAAACCGGCTGTGTCTTATTGTGACTGGGCCTATCTGTGAGCTTATCTGCGAGCCTCGGGAAATCAGCATCTTGTTTTAGGGCTGAACTATCAGTACTGCAAGTCACGAGGACGCCAAGGTTGTACCAAAACGCACAGCAGGAGCTACTCATTTGAAATGGAAGTAGATCCAGATATGGCGCAGAGGACCGCTCGGGATCGTAATTTTAATTCCGCGCTCGTCGTGTCTCGTCGCGGCGGGCGAGCAGGGTCCGCTGGCTGCCGGCCCGTCTCTGTTCCATTCCTTACGCTCGGAGTCACATCGCCGGCTCCCTGGACCTGCCTTCCTCGGCACCTGTCAGCCGGCGCCGGAGGCTGTCAGATAACCTGCGTGTGGCCTAACGGACCTGCCGCGCCGCTGTTGAAGGTGTCAGGACAGCCGGCGGCCAAGGCCGAACTCTCTCTGGTGGAGGATTCTCGGAAGTGCGCTGCCCTGGGCCGCTGGGCCGCATGGAGACCGAGACCGCTACCGATACCGACTACCGACACCGCTACCGCCAGTGACACCGCTACCGGCGCTGACACTGACTACCGACACCGACTACCAACACAGCCACTGACACTGACTACTAGTGGTGTCAATCGGTTACCAAAATTTCGGTATACCGATACCGAACCAATACCGATTCGGTATTCGGTATTTTATACCAAAAGCATTTGGTATTTTGTCGGTATTATGAAAGTCAACTACTGTCATAAAAATTTGAAAACATTTTTTTATAAACTTTCTGAACTCAAATTTGATTTGCTAAATGACATTGGATGAAGAAAAAGGACAACCATGACACATTTCTCCCAAATGCATGATGTCATAAGAAGTGGGCAAACACGTTATCTGTAACATCAAACACATCAGTCTACCAATGTTAAATGGCAGCTTATCAGTGCTAGCAAATTCCAATGCCATGAGGATAATTATCTTACAAAAAAACTTATGTGCAAGACATAAACATGTATCAATGTTTAACTCACTGTATACTGGAAAACATACTTTAACTACCTTACTCAAAATTTCCCAAGCATTCATTAGTAACAAATTTGACTTTGTTTTGATGAGTCTGTGATTGATCTTGACCATGTCTTGCTCTCCATTTCACTGCAATGCAGTTACATTATCCAAAAGTCAAAACCCTGTTTTTATAGCACTAGCTTCACCATTATCATCTAATATTGAAGGCAGCATTTATCACTTTATCATCACCCCACAAATTCACAACTTCGCTCAACTTCAAAAAGATCCTGTACATATTTTATTTTATTTAATTAGTGTTCTCTTTCCTGCTCTCCTCAACAGATAGAAATCGCTAGCAATGTAATCAAAAGCATTCCTAAAATAAAATTGGGTCTTAGCTTGATTCGCAAATAGCAGTTTAAAAACTGAACACAACTAAGAACTTTTTAATGTCGCAGCTGCGCCAAAACCCGATGTACCTCAATAACTAATAAAGATAATTGAGCAACTTTGTTTTCTGGTTCATAATTCTTTATCAATAACAGCTTAAAATCTTTCTTGAAATAATTTTAAGATGCCAAAATATGAACATCATATTTATAGCCTAAGTGTTCTTAAGCAAAAAAGAAAAAACTTTGTTTTATGCAGTTCCGTGAGTTTCGTGCCTAAATGCAAATGGCCGCCGCCTGCAAGGCTGCCATTAGCCCCGTTTACATAGGAGTTGCCAGATTCACATGCCAGCTCGATCTACTTTCAGGTGTTCGGCCTCCGCCATGTCGACAAATGCTGCGCAGCAAATACAAAATCCAGAAATGTGGTAATGGAGTGCTGGCCACCAAAAAGAAAAAGCCTGCCAAGTTTATGACGCTCTTCATGTTATGTAGTTTTGATAATAAACGACGCATGGGCTTCAAATGAATTGTATGTCGTACATTTGGGCATCATATGAGTTGAATATTGCAAAGTTTTTGCCCAACATTTTAGCATAAGACTAAGTTGTTTCAGAGGTGGAGATCTCGGGGGGGGGGGGTCGGGGTGTCAGGACCCCCCTGAAAACGAATTACTGCTATGTAAGTCAACGGTACTGCATCCAGCCCGCCTCCATCTGCCCGGCCTGGACCCCCGCTGAAATTTTGACAGATCTCCACCCCTGAGTTGTTTCCATGAAAACGATGAAAATAAAGCTGATTGTTATGTTCGATGCACTCCTTGCGGCTTACATTTAGCGGATTGCATTTATTCATATTCTGCATTCATTTATAGAAAGATCAAATATATAACACCCCTTTTCCCGCTTACCTTCAACCTCTGAGCAGTGACATTTTCTTGATCGATTCAAAAGGCATGGAAACACCAAGCAGAAACTGAGTGCGTAAGATATTTGGTAGCAGGTATCACATACGCTCTAAATGACTTTCTAAGCAGATTCGAGAGTCAGTACCTAATTACCTCTAATCACGTTGCGCTCATTCATCAAGTCAAATACCTAAACCGATTGGTAGCGTCATCTAGGCGATCATAAGTGCCAAACTGCTAGTTGAAGACTTCTATTATAGATGGCACTGCTAGACAAGCCAGAGCTAAGCCAGAGGATTTTACCCCACCGCCGTGAAAAATTCCTAACCAAAGGCGCACTCCGGTCCCCTCAACATAAAACTCCCGATATTTCTCTGACCAATCAGAGTAAGCCTTGCTCGGCGCTGATTTGCTAATCAGAAAATGACGTCATTAGGGAGCCACGGCGTTCAAGCTGTTTTGTGGCGGTTCAAGTGATACACTTAGAAGTCATATTTTGATGTTTTTAGAAAAGTCTAGGATGAATGCTTTTATATTTTCAGAAAAGAACCCTTAATGTTGTTGTTGATAAACCCAACTTCGCTATTTTTGCCAATAGTAATAAGCCAGGAAATCATCTCTTGATGGGTCTTCACGCTAAATCTACCACCCCCAACTACGTCATCATCGTTCCTAAGCATGCTGTACTTGGTCATACTTCGTTGCCCAGCACTAGTTAGCCTTGATTTCCGCCAATCAGAGTGCAGAGCTGTCTGCCGAGAGACAGCAGTACTCGATATTAGTGGTGGGCCAAATACTTGTTTTCTAAGATGTTTTTCTTTCAAGCCTTTTATATCTTACTTTTGTTTATATTATATATCGTTTTATATTTTGTTTTTGTAAAGTATATCTGCATATATTGTGATTTATATAGCTTTACTTAGCTAATATGGCAAAGTGTTTACGAGGGGGTGCAGGGAGATATGGCAGCAGATATGGTGCTTGCAAATAGTCTTTGTACGCATGAAATAGTACCCTTTTTTCGAGCCGAAAATAGCCTATTTATTGCAATTTATTGATGTATTATGCCTGAATTCCGAGAAAGTGGTCTTTGTAGCATTGAATACAGTCACTTGTGTAGTTGCAAAAGGTCACTGGCCAGTTTTGTGATATCTCTAAGCCATCTAGGGAAATGTCTAAATGCTATGTAAACAGGGTTATTGTGGAAGAGATGCCACGTGACACGTGTCAATGATTCCGTAAAATTATGGACATTTTACTTAGCTTTCATCGCGATATCATTACAGTGGTGTCTGCTATCTATCAGTGTGCCTCGTAAGTAATTATTTATCAAGATTTGTTGTGTTAAACATTTGTTTATGATGAAAAATTGGTTGCGTCACTATCGTCACCATCGCTACTTGAGTTGAACTGTAGGTATCATGGATTTTGTTTACATTAATGATATAGCCTTGCCCATCATTGTCATTTGGTTACCATTTTTGGATCATGATAACACACGTAACCCTGTCTTGACTGGACTTGAATTGAATGACTTGAATTGAAAGGACGTTTGATGGTTCAGGCATGGATGAGATTCAGGGTTCAAGTTCTTGTCCTATATCACCTCATGCAGATGACTTGAATCCACATTAGGGTGGTCCGGTTTGCATCACTTTTTTGAAAAGTCACGGTCTCACCCCCCCTATCTGGTGCATTTTGGGGCGCTGATTACGATAAGCACATAAAAAATGCAAATTTCGATTTTTTTTTGTAGGCCCCGGTCGATCAAAGATTTTGAAAATTTTGCGAATTCGCACATTTTTTACCATATATCAGAAAAATGAAGAATAAAGTTATTAAAATGATATTTAACAGATGCAGCAAACATATTCCTAGGCGTATGTGCGCAAATTAGTGAGCTAGGGCCAGCCAAATTATTTTTGGACTGAAATTACTGAGGCCATTTCCGTGTTTCCGCTCCCGGCCGCTAGGTGGCGACCGCCAGGGCGGTCGCTACCGGTAGAGGACGGGCCATCGCTCTCATGTGTTTTGACGCACTGCGACGACATTTTGAGTGACGATACTGATATTTACAAACTAATGACACAAGCGGTGTATTATTCTGCCTATTTCAATAGAATTGGGTATGAAATACCCACAAAGGAGTACGCACCACACCCACACAGCCTGGCGATTTTGCCGGCACTAGTCACAACCACTAAACCTTACGCAACGGCATAAAACGAACAAAGCAACAACATGTGATATTTAGCACATCTCGCACAAGGAGATTATGTCCTCTTATCCTGGTGTCCATCTAAGCTAGGTCACAGCGCCCGCGACTATAGCGCCACTTGGAGTCCGACTACTGACTACTGCCCGCGAAAGTGACGCCGAAAGGCTATCTTATTCAAGCTATAGCCGTCCTGGCGCACCGCGCTCGCCACCGCTCCAGAGGACTGGGTGGTAAGCTTGACGGCGCGCTCTGTGGACTGGGTGTGACATGGCACCCTAGTCCGCAGCGGCTCGTCCACCAGTGCCTCCAGGTCGCCGTCACTGAGAAAGCGAACACAAGGTGGCTCTACATCAGCCACTCGAGCGTACATGGTGACGTCGACAAGCTCCGTGTACTGGTGAGCAGACACATTCACCGACGCGCTTTGCACACGGAACTGGCGAACTGGCCCAGGCTGCCGGCGAGCTCGTGCCTCGCGCACCATCTGCACGGCTCGTGCTCTGACGTCACGGCGCTCGTCACCGAGCATACCGAGCACCACGTTCTCAGGATGAGCCATCAACGCATTGCCGCACAGCTACCCTGAGCAGTTTGCAGGTCTGGGCCTCCCATGTGTTGCCTCTGTCGCTGCAGCTGGTCGAACAGATGTCGGGGCGCCTCCACCAGGTCCGGTTTGTGCTTGATGGCCAGAACGGTCGGAAGGTACACTGCCACGATGTAGAGGGCGAGTGTCGTCAGACGCCGGTGTCTGTCCGTCACCATGCCATCGTCCTCAGCGCTGGGAGCCGGCTGCGACATGTACGCCCGGAGGAGACGGCTCTGCGCCGTGTACCAGCGCGCCATGTTCAGCTGGCCGTGGATCCGGTGCTCCACGGCGCTGCCATCACCGGTCGTCACACACCTGGCGCACTGGTACAGGAGCTGCATGTCGGAGCTCAGGGACCGCTCGACTTCAGGTGACAGCGCCGGCAGGTCGGCAGCGTGGTTCCTGAGAACGTGGTGCTCGGTATGCTCGGTGACGAGCGCCGTGACGTCAGAGCACGAGCCGTGCAGATGGTGCGCGAGGCACGAGCTCGCCGGCAGCCTGGGCCAGTTCGCCAGTTCCGTGTGCAAAGCGCGTCGGTGAATGTGTCTGCTCACCAGTACACGGAGCTTGTCGACGTCACCATGTACGCTCGAGTGGCTGATGTAGAGCCACCTTGTGTTCGCTTTCTCAGTGACGGCGACCTGGAGGCACTGGTGGACGAGCCGCTGCGGACTAGGGTGCCATGTCACACCCAGTCCACAGAGCGCGCCGTCAAGCTTACCACCCAGTCCTCTGGAGCGGTGGCGAGCGCGGTGCGCCAGGACGGCTATAGCTTGAATAAGATAGCCTTTCGGCGTCACTTTCGCGGGCAGTAGTCAGTAGTCGGACTCCAAGTGGCGCTATAGTCGCGGGCGCTGTGACCTAGCTTAGATGGACACCAGGATAAGAGGACATAATCTCCTTGTGCGAGATGTGCTAAATATCACATGTTGTTGCTTTGTTCGTTTTATGCCGTTGCGTAAGGTTTAGTGGTTGTGACTAGTGCCGGCAAAATCGCCAGGCTGTGTGGGTGTGGTGCGTACTCCTTTGTGGGTATTTCATACCCAATTCTATTGAAATAGGCAGAATAATACACCGCTTGTGTCATTAGTTTGTAAATATCAGTATCGTCACTCAAAATGTCGTCGCAGTGCGTCAAAACACATGAGAGCGATGGCCCGTCCTCTACCGGTAGCGACCGCCCTGGCGGTCGCCACCTAGCGGCCGGGAGCGGAAACACGGAAATGGCCTCAGTAATTTCAGTCCAAAAATAATTTGGCTAGCCCTAGCTCACTAATTTGCGCACATACGCCTAGGAATATGTTTGCTGCATCTGTTAAATATCATTTTAATAACTTTATTCTTCATTTTTCTGATATATGGTAAAAAATGTGCGAATTCGCAAAATTTTCAAAATCTTTGATCGACCGGGGCCTACAAAAAAAAATCGAAATTTGCATTTTTTATGTGCTTATCGTAATCAGCGCCCCAAAATGCACCAGATAGGGGGGTGAGACCGTGACTTTTCAAAAAAGTGATGCAAACCGGACCACCCTAATCCACATCCCAGTTAAGTTACTGACCTGAATATTTGTTCATAGTTGCACAATACAGTTACATTGTTTGCAGTGCAAATAATTTAGAGATTTCCTGACTTGTTTTGGTTGCCTTATTTTAAAGTATTACCTTTCAGTGCTTATCATTTGTTTTGAAAAAGTTTGAAGCATTTGTTTGATGATTCCCTGAATTCGGTAGGGGAGAGTGGGGTAAGATGACCAGGGTGGGAAAGACGCCCCACCCCCTCTAGCGGCGAAACAAAGAATCGAACCTAGAAATTAATGTTCTTAGCGTAAAGCGGAAGCCTGCCTTGTTAACTGCACAAAAATTTGCGAAGCTCGGTTGGGCAACGGCTGGCTGGTGATTGCATGTTTTTTATTTGCTGTTTTCAAAAAATATTTTGGTGTCAAAACATTGCAAATATCAAAGAAGGTAGATAATATTTGCGTCCCTTGCTATAGTCGTGATACATCAACATGCGTGCACTGTGTCCCAAACAGTTTGTTTCAGGGTGTAGTTTTATGGCTAACAAATTGTACTGATTTAATGTTACTTCGGTACCTTGGGGTAAGATGCCCCCTGTCCTGATGGGGAAAGACGCCCCGCCCTAAATCCGTAGGCTGTCCTTCAAGCAGCCCGTCAAATCATTTATTACATACTTGTGATGAGAGACAAAAGCCGATCTGGGACTATTGAGAGTCCAGTACGGTCGGGTGCTCCCCATGCCGGTCTCTCGGCCCACACAGCGACTTTTTGGGGCGGCATCTGACTCTGAGAGCCTTCACGACGGCCTCTGTGGGCCCCATTATTGGCTCCAGGACCCCTCACGACATCCTTTGAGGGCTCCCACGTTGGCTCCACGGGCCGCGCTGGCATCTGAGGTCCCCACGATGGGCTCGAGGGCCCTCAAGCATCATGAAGACCTATAAGGGCCCCACAGTGGTCTCCGAACGCCACCACGGAGGCTTGTGTGGCCGCGCTGGACTATGATGGCCCTAACGATGACCTCTGAAGCCCCTTACGACTACTTTTGAGGGCCCTTACGATGACGTTTGGTGTCTACTGCAGGCTCGAAGGGACTACTGATTCGTTCAGGCGATTCACGTGCCCATTTATGTCACTTATAGTGCAGGGGGCATCTTCCCCAACGCCAGGGGGCGTCTTTCCCACCCTGTGGGGTAAGATGCCCCCTTTCACTTCTTCAGGAAAATGCTTAATAGCAAAACAAGTTATCATATTCCAGGCACGAAAGTGTGATCTTTTTGGAGAAAAATGATGTCGGCTTCCGTTGAAACTCCAAGTTTTTGCTTTCCGATCGTCATTTTCGAATAATATATGACATAGTAAAACCCTGGGCATCTTTCCCCACTCTCCCCTACCTAGTCGGTATTTCACCCTATTTCTGCAAATCGGTTCGGTTTTGGTATGCTCTCAGTAGTTTTGGTCGGTATCGGTTTGGTATTGGTTTCCAAAATTTCTGAAATTGACATCACTACTGACTACCGACACCGCTACCGACATCGCTACCGACACCGCTACCGACACCGCTACCGACACCGCTACCGACACTGCTACCGACACCGCTACCGACACCGCTATCGACACTGACACTGGCGCTGACACCGACGCTGACACTGACCCCCGCAGTCGGAATGTATTCAGGCCGCCTGCCCTCGTCGTAACGGCGGTACGGATAGCGGCCTCTCCCGAGAGTGGGCGTCCGCCTGTGGTGGCCGGCGTATTCTGTATGGAACGGGACAATTTATACAGAATAGTGCAGCGGCTGCTGCAGTAACAGTGCCGGTCGCTTATTCGACTGCACGACGTGTCGAAAGACTGCCGGGGTCCCATAGCGTGGCTGCACGACTATGCTGAGGCTGACTCGAAGTTAAGTGTGTTCTGTGTCATTTGTTCTTGCCTTATCTACCTGTGAATTGGTATAGGTTAATTGGTATAGATGCATGGTATACGACAATTCCATCTCCTAAGATTGTTCTAGTAGCCGAATCAAGGATGGGAAAGGGAGGGTGACGGCTTAATAAGTGAGGCTGAGGGTGAAGGCTTAAAATAACCCGTCCTTAGAAATATCGACTTCATCATTTGACGTCACTAAAAATGGACAAATAGCTCCGCCCTTCCTTACCGAGAATATGCCATCAATTTATATTTTCTATCATGGCCTGACCCGGATGGCCTCCCAGTACCGTCCAATCTAACCGGCTGCTGGCTGGGCCATGATACATGCCATCCGGCCATCCTCGATTCTGACAAATGGGCGGCGCGCCTGCTCGAGCGAGTCTCTGATCAGGAGCCAAAATACCTCGGGGTGATGTGCTATGGCAATAGCTGCGTTTTTTATGCAAGTGTGGGGCGACATTAGGTCATAAAGTGTGAGCTGTGAAGCTGGCCTTACGACTTGTGCGCAACAAGAACCCCCAGGGCGAGGTAGCGCCGACCGTCTGTGGATCTCTCCTGCCAGCGTCCATCCTTGTTTTGACGAGTCGCTCCGTCAGACGCCCTGTCAGAGTCACAGTCACAAAGTCCCCCGGACAGTAGTGGCCAATGGCCATAGCTCACAGCGGCTGTTGTGGACGCCGGTTTTGTGGGGGCGACTCACGGATAAGGCCCGTGCCTCCATTTGTCACAGCACGTTGACCCATTGCGGAGGCGACTTGGTATAAGCGCTAGCTGTCCCGCTGGGAGGCAGGCATGTTCGGCCCCAACGGTAGGGCAGTGGCAGGGAAGCTGCGGAGTGGCGGGGGCGTGGGGACAGGAGGTGTGATGGGTTGCGTGAGAACAATGGTGGGGAGAGAAGGCATGGTGGGTTGCATGGAAACGAGACGATGGTGAGGGCGCCATGCATTGCAATGTAGATGTTCGGACAATGTCCAGTGTTGTTGGGGGCAAAGTTATTAGAAAAGTGCCTATGATGGGGATGGGAGCTCACGAAGACGGTGTGCATGTGAGTGCGGTCACTAAACGATGCCACTCTCGTCCGAACCCGTGTTTGCAGAAGGAGCTCGAAGCCTCAGCAGGCTGCCGAGCGGGCTGACCTATCCTTATTCCTCACCGTCCCCTCCCCGACGTCTCTGTGTTATTGTCCGGACCGGTTTTTGTTATCGGTGAAGCCTTATATAGGAGCGTTTGACGGCCGCTGGTCGGCAGACACGGATCTGGTCTATCGTTCTGAGGTACGGCGACCATCGAACACCAGAGCGGTACGGCTCTGAGGTACCGCTGACCCAACCGCGATATCAATTCCTAGACACCATCATCCGTCTTCCCGTAACAGAAGAGGGCGATGCTGAGCTATCGTTGACCCTCCGGGAAACTTTTCCCCGGAATCTGAAAACACTGACGGATGTGCTTCCTGAGAGCCGCTTGCCTCAGTCGTACACACAGTTGTGCAACAGTTGAGGTCATCCGTCGGTCTGTGTGGATCTAGGGGCTGACGAAAGGCGGTGTTGTGATTTCGGCTAAGGATGATCTTTGCTTTTAGACAGCTAAAGATTGTTTTCCCTTGATATATCCAGTGATTGGGGTTTTGAAGAGCGACCATTCCTATTTTTATCGATGCTTCGTATAATATAATGTACTTTGTACCGTTTGATGTTATCCATAAATTCATTTTTTACCACATACCTCGGGATATGCCCCGCCCATTCTTAGACCTCCTTCCCCTCCAATGAGACCCGTATCCCGTGTGTTTCAGGACGGAACCATTGCGCGTCGGGTGGATGCCTTGGAGGCGTCGGCCGCTGATTTGGCGGAGAGCAGCGATCGCGACCAGCTACTGGTGGATGTGACCGACCTCCGACACCGGCTGACTGACCTGCACGGGCAGGCCAGGCCGGCACAGGTCAGTCCGGCACAGGGGAGAGAAAGGGACAGTCGTGAGGGTCAGGTCACGTCAGGACAGACCCGGAGCGCGGTGGAAACTAGTGAGGTCAGGCCAGGTCGGCACAGGCCACTGATAAGTCCGGGAGGGGAAAGGACATAGCAGTCGAGGTCAGGTCGGGACAGCGCAGCACAGTCCTATGGTGGACAGCAGGGATCACCCGTGAGGTCAAATCACCTCAGGCTATAGTCCAGGCAATATCAAAGAAACATTCTGTCCATGCTCAATCGTATTGGTGCTTTCGTCAGTGCATCCTTGAGAAGATATCCGGACATCACCCTCGCAATGTAAACTAGCCCTCGCCCATCACACCCCCATGCCTGCTATCTACCGATGCGGGGCCGCTGGCGTCCCATCGCTCCATTAGGCCCGATCCACAGCGAACCATCGTAAATCTCCGCTCAGCCTGTTCTAACGCTCGATCGCCAAACGACCCATCGCTAGTTCGCACGCCACTTGCCCGACTATCAAACCACGGAACTGTGGCAGAGGGCCTAGGGCGGTGGTGGTGGTTCGGACTAGCGATTCCAGACTATGAGAGCCTGTTTCTGCGAGCGGTACCACGGTATGCTGTGTTTGGAGTCGCCAGCTGCTAGCCATTTTGTGACATTCTGCACTGCAGTGTGCAGGAACTATGAAGCGCGGTCTCCTTCGGTACTGCGCAGTCAGGCCACGACCGGCGCTGCCCCTTTATGGATCGCCGCGCCAGGCCCAGCGACGGCTGCCAGGGTTTCCCTGCAATAAAAGTCGCCAGCGGCGGTATTGTGCACCCGCCACCCTAACAACAGGCTTCAGTCGTACGTGGCATACCTCCGAACTTCACATGGTGAAAGGTCACGGCCATTACAACTTCGGGGCTCGTCCAGATTGGGTCCCGAACTTCGGCCACGTGCTTGGAGTCTGTGGGTCGCTCCTAAGCGACTCCTGACGTCGCAGTCGAGCTGGAGCGACTGTCGGCGCTCCATGAGCCGAGGCGGCGTCAGTCCGTCGGTGCCGGTCGGTCTCTACAGCCTGCAGCTCGTCAAGGTCACGGCTCAAGGTCACGGCTGCTCCTTGCTGCAGCCCCGCAGTGGGTGGCGCTCGCAGACGGAGGGGGGGGGGGGGGGAGAGGGGCAGGACAGTCAGCTGCCGGGGAGGGGGTTGAAGGACAGTTCAGTTGAAAGCTTTCGCGGCGATACCTCTATCAGGAGATTTCTTCTGCGGCATCCACAAACGCCATGTTTACATCTTTGGCTTCGCTTCACACCGTATTTCTCTCTTGCCGAATCTGAGATAATATTGTGATAAGGGGGCACTAGAATGTTGATGTTCCTAGCCGGGGGTGAACCATGAGCGACGACCTTGGAGGCGGGAATCAAGGCGAATTGCTCTTCGCCAGACCGCTGGCGTTGTAGGAGGAACAGTGGATTTGCATAAATGCCCGACTGTCATGAACATCAGCGATCGCCCCGATCGGCTTTCAAGGACACGAGCCGGTTACGATCACGAATCAAGGCCTCGCAACTATCTTCTGCATTGGCAATCAATACTAAATCGGATTGTATGTATAAAATGTCAAACCACAAACCGAAGACAGATTACTTTTGAGAATTGCTGACCGCAACATCCTGGCCACTGGGTCCATCAACATTCCATGCGGGCAGTGTTTAGAGCGCGCCCAGAACACTGTCCGATGCCTGGGCTGAGTTGTCTTTCCCAGGGGTCCAGCTGAGTCACAGTGTTTTGGACACACCCGGCCGGTGCCGCAGTGTCTGTCCCCTATCGACCCCTGTGTCCAGCTGACCGCGGCGGACCGACGACACCGGAAGCTCATGGGCTGGCGCTGAGCAACTGCACAGCTCTGTCGGCGGATCAATAGTGTCTGCCGCCCCCGCCCCCGACTGGCCAGCGGACTGCCTGTGCAGCGGCTGTGCAGCAATGCAACATGGCATGGCGTTACGGCGTAGTTGGTCACAGACGTGCTTTGGTGGAGCAAATAACACGGGCAGTGAACTTGACATATGGGAAATCAGGGGCGGGGAGCTATAACTGGTGGAGGCACTGTCGAAAGGAGCTGGCTTACCGTTTGAGTTTTGGCTAATATGGAGTCAGCAGCTTGTTAAAGATTAATTCACACGCTCGCTTAATTTGGTATATGTGTGCCCACTGACCAAGAGGTTGTTTTTTACGTAAGCTGCCGTCGAACAAGGAAGAAGTGCTAATCACTTCTGTCATCATAAAATGTGCGAATGGTTTCGCAATTAATCTCGACACTTCTTCAGAATAGGGAAGAGCTGCTGAAGGAGAATGACTCTGACAAAGTGCATCGTGTGTCTCCGTGACGTGGCATTTTTAGTATGGGTCGCGGAGGGTTCGTGACTGGGAGTTCAGATGGAAGAAATCTCCCGAAGTAGCTAGTCCGCCCAGCTCCTCCCCCAGCGCCTCCTCTACCCTCCGGTGAGGACACCGTGCACCGTGCCCTTCGCCTCGTGACCGGTTGGCAGCCCTCTGGCTGTGGGCAGAGGGGTTCAGCTGGCTACCTGCCAGCCAGCAGCACGTCGCACTGCTATCTGTCAACAATGACACATCAGTTTTTCTCTCTCCTTCCCTCACCCCGCCTGGGGCACCCTGTCTGGGTGAACCTGTGCAGTGTTCATTGACCAAGGTCACCAAGGTCACCCGGAATGCGTCCCGCCGGTGCGCCGCGGCTACCGCCGACCGCCAGCGCAGCCATTGTCGTGCATTAGTGAGTTGCATGGCACTCAGTTCCATGGTCAGTGATCAGAGCCCCGGGGCGGCGCCGGCCACGCTTCCTCCCATTGAGGCCTCTCGAGCGTGTTGCGCCGCGTGACTGGCAAATTAGCGCCAGCACTCGGCGCACGCCTGGTTAGATGACTTGGCGTTCCATAGGTGTGATGTGATGAAGATGCCAGGCGCTCAGACATCGGTGATCGGAAGGCTGTATGGATACAACCAACCGGCGCCCTTTGTGGTCCGCTCCGGTCCACTGTGGTCATTTGGGTTCTACTGGGATGGGACCCGTTATGATCCGCTGTGGTCCGGTGTGGTCTACTTTGTCATTTTTTCGGCACGCCCCTGTCCAGTGTCCACTGTGGCTCACCATGTGGTCTGCTATGTGGTCGGTGCTGGTCTGGTGTGTGGTCTGTTGTTCGCTGCGGTCCTCCCCAATCCACTGTGATGCAGTCTGTGGACAGTGGGTATCTTCTGCGGTCGAATGTGTGTGTTTAGAGCCGCTCCGCGTGGTGACGATGGCTGATGTCTGAGAGTTTGTCCCGTCTGCGTCTGGCCAGTGTCAGCTGAGGGGGGGGGGGGTGAGAGTTGAGACAGACGGGTAGGGACGGGGTAGGGAGGGGGGCGGCCAGGCGGCGAACTGATGCCGTAAATAGGTCCGCGGCTGCTGGAGAGACATTCCGTTACGCGTCGATATTGTTAAATGTCTTCAGCTAAATGGACTTTGTAATAAATGGACGGCGATGACTTGCTGGGTTCATTAGTTGTGTTCACTTTCAAGTTTTAATCAAACTTGTGTCACACACCTCACACACTACCGCGCTACGTGCTTATGGCACCAATGTTCAATTGAATTAAAACGTGCTCGCTCCGAATGTGATCCGCTGAGCGCTGGCTTCCTCGCGGTAGCCGAGCCCACATACGCTAAAACAATAAAAATGACCTGCGTTACTGTCGTGTCTCTGCAGTGACCTTTGCTGGTCAGCTCTCTTCGGTCTTTGGATTTCAGTTTGTCATCTGTCTATCTTTCATTCTCTCCCCTTCCTCTTTTTATCGCTCAGAATTTTCTCTGTCTCTTCTTTTAGTCCCTCTCCCTCCCACCATTCCGTTCTCTAACTCACCTCCTGGTTTCCCTCCGCCACCAGCGTCCCGTCCACGTGACTCTGTCGTTTCCAAGGCCGCGTCCAGCAGCCGTGGCAGGCGATGATTACCCGCATCAGCTGGCCCACCGCCGCGCCCACCGCTGGACCGCACCGCCCCCGGCGCCGCGCCGGCGCGGTGGAACCGTTTGGTTTCAGTCACTTCCTCTCCCGCGGCTCTCGGCGCCCGCGGCGGTGAAGGTCACGTGAGAGGACAGAGGGTGATGGTGTGAGACCACGTGGGTAGGAGTCGGTCCGCCCGCGCTCACATGGCCAGTGATCGAGAGATTCGGCGGTTCGGAGTCGGTCCAACGGGACTAATCAACGAATACAATCCGTCCAGAATTAGCTGGCATTCAATGGCCTGATGATACATCGGCATTTGTCGATGTTGCCTCGGATTGTGCAACGTTGGTGTTCGAACTAAGTACAGACAACCGTCAACCGATGAAATTAGCAGGATCGCTGCACCTGTCTTTTGAATTGAGATCCACTGGCACCTCGGATGCGTCAGGAACTTCCTGATGGCGTGGAATTAGTTGTGTTGGCAGATCGTGGCATGCGAGGTCCGACTGCCGGGCGGTCGAACATTCAACCGCCTCCATGACATGGTATGGGACAATTTCTGGTGAACTCGACGGTTTCTGGACTTTGACAGATACGGAATCGGCCAACTACCAAGGGACTGACTGATACGGCCCGGACTGGGTCTCGTAGACTGCAGACTGTTGTTGACCTAAACTCCTGAGAAGCTGTGCTCACAAGTGGGTGTCCGAGACTGTTTACTTGGCGCTGACGCTGGTTCTTATCGGTCGACTGGTCGTCTCTGTCCTCTTCTACCCTTTCTCTATCCACCTCTGACGAGGCTCTGAACCGGTTACCGCTCATTCCCGGTATGGTGGGGTCCGGGAGACAGGTGGACGGCTCGTTGGGGCCAGTCAGGGTAAAACATGATGTTACTGTTAGTTGGGCTGTTTCTCCAACGTCGAGCCTTACGCCCCTCACTGGTCGTCGTACCTTACGTCTCCAACCCCGGGTGTACCGGAGTCTTTGGTATACCTGCACTGGAGCCCATCGTAGTGTTCATGTGACGCGGCGGAGAGCAAATATGCATGAAGACCGTGGTGCTATTGCTATGAGCACCGAACGGTGAACAGTCAGGTGACATCAGCTGACGCTCAGTCTGCTGATATGCCTTCGACTGATGTGCGGTTGACTGTCGACATATGTGTTGTGGTGACTGACGTGTTGTGGCTCACGGCACTATGACACGCCCCGCTTCGTACCCGACTGACTGGCTGGCATTGCATACTGCAGACGGCGCAGGTCATAGGTCAGAGGTGAGGACACGCCCCCGGGGGCCAGGGGTCGCGACTCACCTCGAGGGGGGGGGGAGGGGGTCTGGCGCCGACGTGGCCGACCGCTGGCACGGCACGGTTCGCTGAGTCTCACCCTGCAGACAATGGTGAGCAGTTCCATTAGTCATCAGAGCTAACCGCCGCGCTGATTCCACCGTATTTCACGGCAATATTTTAGTTATGACGGGCCTCACGACTCACGCCGATTTATTACTCCTCCGTTGCCTGTCATCAGCATGTTAGGCCTTATTTGGATGGGTCGCTATACCAACTGTGAGTGAAGGCACGCGGTCAAATAAGGTAAGAGACACGTGCCGAATACTCAATATGGTCACACGTACCGAGCGTACACCGCTGCTCATACAAATGCGCACATTTTTTCCCGTGACATTTATCAAGTTTTTTTGTATCTGATGTCATACGAGTTATTATGTGCCTCCGATGCACAAATGCGCTTTTTTGATTTTGCGGTTATGTATTGTCATAGAACCAATGTTGTTTGCTATTGCCACCTCCTGTCTCCGATTTTATGATACCCGTTAGAAAGCGGTCTGAAGTGACCCATCCCACGTCGCCCTGCGTCCCTTCCCTCCTTCCATCCCGGCTGTCGGTCACCTCTGCTATATTCATGTGGTCAGTACAGCTTGGACCGATGACAGTGCACTGTGTTGCTGCTGTTACACAAGAGCCGTCAGCGGCACCTGACCTGGCGGCACCCAGCGGCCAATGAAAACAGACCGGGACGTGACGCGATCTGGTCCGACCCGGCCCGTCGGGAGCGCAGGAAACGACCGTCTCTCCTGTCAGAGAGTGCGGCCGGATGTTGTCCTGCCTGCTGTTGTTGGACGCTCTGGGTGACGATGGTGGAGTCAGTGATGAGAGCCGTGCGTTTTGACGTTACGGTCGTGCAAGATGGCAACCAGCCATCGGCGGGGACTTAGGCACTCATGCTGGACTTTTTCATCGTCTGTTGTGTATGTGTTCACTCTAGCTATGTCCACTGTCTTGTCTGTCCCTTAACATCGCACTTAACCTTTCGCCGTCCACTTCAAACCTCTAATACAATCAGCTGTACTCGGACGCGCGCCGCACGCGGCACCCTCTCCGCCCACCCTGCACCCCCTCTGAAGATAAATAGCTTGTGTGAATGTCTGCGGTCAAGCACCGCGGAACAGACACATTCCACTGACTCGGCACGTGGCTAATGTTAGTCTTCGCGCCTGTTCTGTGTCAACTCAAATTTCACTAATTAGGTGCTCTCGATATCTTCATTATCATTTGCTGCCTTATTGATTAATTGACCGACTGCTGCAATTAAACGGGTGATAAATTGATCGTGGACGTTTTAGCTCTGGGCGTGACCAACTTTCAGTGACATCCGTCGACGCCCAACAGCAAGAATGCTGTTCGTGTTTATAAATATACAACACGCGTTCCCTGGGCGGTGATCTCCTTGTGTCGGTGCCGGCGCCAGCTCTCATGCAATTATTGCTCAAGTAACTATTAATGCATATCGTGTTAAGTTGATGTGTTTACTGTGGCTCAGCTGGGCTGGCTCGCTATTCAAGACGGACATTTGTCACCGGCGACGTGGTAACGGCGGTGGTTGCGACTACTCAGTGACGCGGCCACGGGCTAGACACTGGCGGCGGAGACGGCTCTGGTGGTGCGAGCGCCTGTTGGTTTTCTCGTTGACGCGTGTCGGCCTAACGAGCTCTCCCTGTGCCTAGCTCTGCGCCGACACTGGTGTCTGTGTGGACGTCAGTCGCCCAGCTGCCTCTATGTGACGTAACGTGACACAGTGTGACAGACGAGCTGCTGCGCGTCACTCACACGCCCTCCCAACTCCGACCCTGATAACGACCCCTTCCCATGGCCTGTAACCGCCCTAAGGGGAGTGAGGACCCACGGCCCCGACCCTACCCGGTCAGGTCACCCGCTCAGACAGTCTGCTCCCCGCCCTGACCGGATCCAGCCTGCAGTGAGTCAGACTGCTGAGTGCTGAGTCTGTGTAGTTTGAGACGCTGCGGACGTGTCGAATCGAGTCAGACGGACTCTGGCCGAGTCATGAGCCGAGTCATTGGCCGTATCGGATGTCGTCTGGCAAGCCGCCGCCGAGGCACCGTCTCCCGATCTCCCCCCCCCCCCCTTCCTCCGACTGACAGATGGACGGACCGGACGGATGGGGCGATGTGGAAGGATGACATCACGCCCTTCCTTCCTTGTCGGTTCTATTATAGACGATTCCGTCCGGTGCCCGAGGCTAACCGAGAAAAGTGACACTCAGCCCAATCAGTGAAAGAGTGACGCTACAGCGACTGTGTAAGCCTTTTTCCCTGACTAATAAGCTTTTTATTTATTCAAAATAAGAACGGCTGGTTTTCATTCGCTGTCAATATGAATGAGACGCATTCAGAAGCACGTCGCATACAGCGCGCTTGTCATTCCGATGTCGTGCAGAAATCTGTCAGTGTCTGTCTCGTGTGGTTTGAAGCGTAGGTGCGTGATGTCACGAGTCTGTCCCGAGCCCCAGTCGGCGGCCACTCCTCAGCGCCGAGCGACCTCCACAGAATGCTCCCGAGCCCCGAGTCAGCGCCGCAACGTGACTCAGAGTCAGGCCAGCTGGCACGCTGCCAAACAGAGTCGCTGTCAAGGCCGGTCCCGAGTCGGCCCGAGTCGCAGAACCTGCGACTCCGAGTCGCGCTATAACTAACCGCCGCTAGAGAACGGCGGCGCTGTGACAGCGACGGTGAGCTAATAGCGTCGTAAATATATGGAGATGAACAAGAGTTGCGTAATATTTGTTTTAAAAGTAACACAAACGCGAGCAAGTGAAATGAAACTGCTAATGGGATGGGCGAAATTTGCAGCATGTTTGCGGTTCGGATTCCAGAGTAATTGGATTTGCCAATCAGGGCCAGCCCCATGCATGCTGCCAGCGTGTCTGGTAGTGTCTAACGGAGTTCTATAGCCGTGGTGTCTACCATCACTCTTCATAAACGGTCTTTCTAAGCTCGAAAGCATGTCACGTTCGTCACTTCAGCCTCACCAGAAATCCCCATTCAAATACATTCTTTATCTAGTTTTCTGCCCTCCTTTCCCTGGCAGTTGACCCGTCCTGCCCAGCTCCCATGCTGTCCCGCCCCCATGGTGCCGCGGACGCGGAACCTCTCCTGGGACCGCCGCGGCCCGTCTGCCGCCGAGGCCGGCCGTGAGCCGCTCCCGCTCGCCGGCTGGACGCCTGCAGCCTGCAGACTAGGTAGCAGGCGCCGTCTGTGAGCTCGGTACCTCGCGTGGGCGGCTCACTGAGGGGCTGAGGGCGCGGGGGCGGTCCCCGGCCCGTCACGGACCGGTCCAGGGTCGGTCGAGGGGCCTCTGCCGGGGGCGTGGTGGCCACTGCAGCTGCTGCCGCCCGCTGGTTGTCGATCAATAGTCGTTGATGTTTGCCGTTTGCAGTTGGTCTGTAAACGGAGCTGGTGAATGGTCAACGAGCGCTAGTAACTGCAGTTACTTGGTCATGAAGTTGTGCAGGCGGCAGAGGACTGGATGGACAATCACAGATTGCTGCTCTGTCACCGCTCGTTGCCGACAGTTGCTGTTTGTTGTTTATGACCAGCTGACAGCTCTATCTTCATGGCGATCATTTATCAGCCGTTGATTGTTACCCATTCAGCTGTCGCCCTGAATGTGCTCTGGCAGCCCCGGCGCCGGGCCGCGCCGCTCCCCGAACTGCGCTCGATCGGTGCAGTATTGACTGGAGGGCCGCGCCCCACGCCACGTGGTTGGCTGCGGTCGGCCGGTCATGTGGCTCTGCAGGGAGGCCGGGGATGGGGGACAGGTGGAGTGACGTCACCCATGGCAGGGTCTGCCAGCGCCGCGGTCCCCGACAGCGGCTCCGAGCTGCAGAGTGGCGCAGTAGGACGCCAGAGACGCCGCAGGACGGTGGTAGAACGAGTCGAACCGAGCCGAGCCGAACCGAACCGAGCGAAGCAGAGCTGCCAAGCTACCTAGCCGCCGACCTGAGCCGATTCGAGCTGCTGAGCCGTACCAAACCCAGCCGAGCTGCCGGGCCAAGTCGAGAGCGAAGCGAGGTCCAGTGAAGCAGTGCTCATTAACGATCTCCTCTGTGTAGCGCGAAGTGAGGATTCACTGCGAGTGTGCAGCGGAGCCGGTTGAAGTGATCAGGAAGTTCGGATTGGCAGTAACTACTCTACTCTACGCTTCTACTCTGCGCTTGTCCGTTATAAGAGAAGGTACGCTGTTTTGCTGGACTTTTATCGTTTTGCTGGACGATAAAAGTCCATCCGTGATTTTGAGACACGAACTCCGCTCCGGTACTAAAAAGACAAAATCGTCCTTTGATGACCTTTGTTACTAGCATCTGAGTCTGTTGAAGCAATTCTGTCTCGTGCTGAACGATTTCCTTATTGAGGGTCATGCGGTACAGCCTAACTACAGGCGTATCAACTAGTGACATCTAGCGAGAGAGATGCTCAATGCTCATTGCTTAGGATGGATGCTCATTGCCCACTGCTTGGGCTATTGTTTTGATGCGGGCTTGCCTTCTTATTCCATTCGTGCTATTGCAGTAGCTGGTTGAACGGTGAATGCGCTCCTAGCCGAATCCGTGAAAAAAAAAAATGTTGGCCCATCAAAATCAGACGTCGTGTGAATTTCCTCCATCCGTCAGCTACAGTCGTCAAAGCTGCTATACCTAAATGTACCATACATTTTCATAGGTAGGTAAATGCTGTGCTGAACACAGTCGCTCCATATTGAGAGCGAAAGAATTCCTCCCAGCCACACCCCAGCGAAAGGGCGGCCGATTTGAACGGGAGGGTGCGGCCCAGCGCGCGCCCACTGGCCAGTAAATGACGTCACTGGCCCGCCTGCTGCTGCACCCTCCACGGCACCGTCCCTGCTGCACTGACTGGGGAAGGGGTGCGCGGATAGCCACGCGCGGTCGATCCCTGTGTCCCTTCACAATGGCTCAGTCACCAGGGAAGCCGCACTGTGTTCACTGTTCAGAGTTCAATAAGTTCATGACACGCTGGAAGGCTGTAAGACGCGAAAAGCTCGGACGCTGATGCAGGTCCTGTCAAGGGAGGCAGATGGACGGGGCAGATCGTCGTGTTTGAATGCGAATGTTTTGTTCATTTCTTTCCGTTAGATGATGTGATTCGTGCGTACAAGTTCCATGAATTATGGCTGATTTGCTTTCCTTATGCACTTTTCTCTCGCATGTATTGTGTTTTATTGTGCTGCGTCAGAGTAGTTTTGTCTTACGTGCATTAACATGGTTTCGTAAATATTTTAGATTTTATTTGTCGAAGAGTGGAAGATGGTGTTCTCAAATTGTTCAGCGTCTCCTTAGTTTTGGTCGCGGTCAAACGTAAGTCTCTGACCTGAGTGGTTGCGGAGGGCCCCGTCGATAAGCGAGCGGCAGCGTCAATTACAGTTCATGGGGCGTGTGGCGTACTTCTTCGATTTCCAATACCATAGCGACGGAGGTCACCAAATCTCCAGCGAAATCCCTGGAGTCTGCGTGAGGGACTGTGATTGCCTCCCGCTGAGTCTCCGTAGATATGGGATTCAACCTGAAACGCTGCACTGCTTATCTCCTGGCTCTCAGGTGATAGCAAGGCTAGAGAACGTCTATGTCAGCTTAAAAGTTTGAGCTCAGAGGCCAGTTTTACTTACCATTAGTAGAATTGTGAGCTGCGGCATTTTTTCTTGCCAAAAGTGTCGCCAGAATTTCGCCAGCTTAACGATGCTGATGTGAAAAATAAACAAACAGCCTAACTGATGTTTGAACATCAGTGAGTTAAGTAATTATATTTTGTTTTACGAGGGGGTACCCAAAAGAAACGGGAATTGTTTCATATCTGTTTATTCACTGATCCCTACACATCGTCACTCATGTCATTCTTAACCCGGCAGTTGCTGGGGTATTTCGCCACCCACCGTTTGCTGGGGGGGGGGCGTTAAACGCCCCCAGCCGATAACTCGAGAACCAATAGGCGCAGCGAAACGCACGAGGCGGCAAACGAAAGAGCGCGACGAGACGCTTCAGATGAGTACTTAAAAGTTGAATTTTGAGGTCACAGGTCGGGTCAAGGTCAGGTCAAACACCTGAAATCGGGCTTTCAGTAGCATGGACTTCAGGACTTCGCAATGGGCGCCTCTCGCCATAAACTCTGTCAAAACGGTGCACAATCCACTCTATAAGGCCTACAAGAGTGTCAGCTCCATATAGGGGTCAGTCACGCATAGGTCAGGGTCAAGGTCAGGTCAACCGGGTAGGCACATATCCCCGAAAATCAAAACTGATATTCGCAGCCTGTGACACGTGTTTTATAAGTAATTTGGGGCGTAGAACACGATGGTGACATTCATTTTATCATATGTGTACGTGTTTGGCTCAAAAACTTCAATTTAAGAAATTCATGTATCATGGTCGTGAAGTAGTCACGAAAAATTGCCAAGATTCAGTTCAAGATTTTGGAAAATGTGGAACGGTAATCAATAATCGAAGATAGCCATTTGATTGATCATGGTATTGGCAGTCTAATGGCGTTTACGGCATGTCTGTATGTCTATTCTGTGATTTTATATGATTTTTTGAACATATGCCGTTTTTGGTCGAAAACTCAGAAATCATGACGTCACCAAAACCTCGATATCTCAAAAATTTTCCGACCGATTTTTTTGAAACTTTGTCACAATGAACTTCAATCAATTCCCTACAGGTACCCAAAATTTGGCGCGCCTGCGGCGCGCCATTTTTATGCTATGGCCCGGCGAAAAAAGTGGGGGCGTTTAACGCCCCCCCCCAGCAACTCGCGGGTTAAAGTAGGTACTCTCCCTGCGAGACAATGCACCTATGCAGACGCGTTTTCCAGCTCTCAAAGCAGCTCTGGAACTCTTGCAAGGTGATGCCTTGCAGAGCCATCGTCGTTTTTGCTTTTACTTTATCAAAGTCGTCGAAATGGTTTCCATTGAGGTCTTTTTCATTCTGGGGACCAAGAAAAGGTCACAGGTTGCCAAATCCGGTGAATAAGGAGGGTGGATCCGTGGGGTCATGCATTTTTTGTACAAAATTGTCTGACACTCAAGGCGGTGTGCGCTGGCATGGCACACTGTCGCGATGAAATCACCACTCCCCGCTTCGCCACCTGTCGGGGAGTTTTCGTCTCACCGTGTTTCACACACGCCGCAGAACGTCCAAGTAAAACGTCTAATTGGCAGTTTGACCAGGGAGGAACAATTTCCTTGTGCACACTTCCCTTTGCATCGAAAAAACAAATCAGCATTGTCTTGACATTTGACTTCACTTGGCAAGCTTTTTTGGGGCGCTTTTGGGATAACATTTGACCACTTTTGAAGTGCGAAAATCATTCATAAACCCGCGTCTTGCTCACGGCAGCATATTTGTATGCTGCTTGAAGCATTGGAACCGTTTCAGTCGCGCACTTCCCCAGCAGGAAACAAAATTTCACAGATGCGCGTTGTTGCTCAGTTCCGCTATGCATAAAAAAACGACGGATCGGGCGGGAGTGCTCAATAAATACGTGCGCCACGCGGCCGCGCCTCTTTATTTCGTCACCTCACGGTGCAGACTAAGTCCCAGGGGCCAGACTGGTTTGCCCCTAGCAGGGCGATGCCGAGCTACAACTGGCTTGGCCTACAGAGAACGATTCCCGTTACTTTTGGGTACCCCCTCGTACGTTATTGGTTAAACTTGTGGGAAGCTTAGTGCTGACCACAGTTTCGACCATTGTTGGGAGTGACGCCCTGCCGCTGTTTTGGTCACATTCACCGAGCCGAGACCAGCCCAGACCCCCAGCGGGACGCCGCCGCCGGGTCTTCCGGGGTCGCTGAGCCGCGCGTTCCGGCGTTTTTGTGTGTCTGCCCTGAATGTAACTGACAGTGCCGCATGCCTGCCATACCGAATCATCAGCGGTGTGCGCCGTTAGGTGTGTTCACGTGAAGAAATCGGTGATCTCCTACGTGAACGTGAACGTGAATCGGTGAACGTGATCTCTCATATGTGATCGAAGGTGATCTTTTACATCTCACGATCTGGCTCCGTTCGTGTCCCGGTGCCTTATCTCACGATCTCCCCCTGCTCCGTACACGACTCGCGAACCTTCGCACCATCCACCTCTGGCTTCTGGAAACTGGCCGTCATATTTCGGTGCCTCCACCGCCGCCGGCGGAGCGGTGCTGGCTGCTGCTCCGGGGCTGTGGCAGCTCGTAAACTGTGCAGACCGCCGCGCCGTGGGGTGCCGCCTACCCCACAAGGTCACGGACTCGGGCGCCCATGTGCGCCTTCACGCCCGCTGGCCGTGTGCGGCTCCACGTCCGCTGGCCATGTGCAGCGTCTGGTGGCGAGCGTCCGGTGTCCAACCGACGCCGTCCGGCGGCACGTTTTGTGGCCGTTTCTGACGTCCTGTCCTGCGCTTACGTCCGCTCACGTGCGGCCGGCGTCACCCCCCCCCCGTGCGGTGGTCCGTGACCTCGGCGGTTCACGGTCACGGCGAGAGCTCGTCACGGACTCCCGCACAGTGATGAGCGGCAGCCGCGCCCCGAGGCAAGCGGAACGTGTGGCCAGCGAGCCTGATCGGCCAATACATAACTGCTTTTATTTAGGTTTTGAGCTTTTGGGTCTTATTGTTTAATCTGTAGATATTGTGAATAAAAAAATGCTGTTAATTTTCCTTAGCAATAACTTTCGGTAACATGATGTTCAGACACCTAAATTTTGTAACTATGGCTCGGAGCTTTCATCTGCTCCACTCCATGGCCATTGGCCAGTCGTGTGGCGCGGAAAGGGGGAGGGGTTCTGTCTGACCGACGGGACCGCCGCCGCCCGCCTGTGTGGCGCCTGCCGTCAGCTCTTCAATCGATAGTCGCGGCGGCGCGGCGGTTTAAGAGGAGCTCATGCTGCTCTCCACTCGTCTCCTATGGGTTCCTTGCAGAGCCCACCAGAGCCCCCAGCTCATGGCAAAGCTACAGTTTCGCTAGTGATGAGACTGCTGCCAGCAGACGGTGGCCGTTCTTCATTTGCCGCGCACCAGCTCGGCTGTTCTGTTCGGTGAACATTCATCGGAGGAGCACACCGTATTAGTGATGTAAATTACGGAAAATCGGAATACCGATATCAAACCAAATACTAACCAAAACCGTGGGGAAATACCGAAACCAAACCAAATTGAGAACATGAGGGAAATACCAACTTTTTACCGATTTCTTAGCCTCTTATGCATAGGTGAGGGTTCATGATACCAACAAAATACCAAACACATTAGGATTGAAATACCAAATACCAAGTTGGTATCGGTTTGGTATCGGTATACCAAAAAGTTGGTATCCGATTGACATCTCTACACCGTATACAGTGAACTGTGGCATGTTCATGAAAGCTGTTCACGCCCGGCATCGGCCGCCGACCTGCCACCGGTCGTCATAGGCGCGTTTTCCCAGACACTACTGGCAATATATCGCCGCAGGGAGGCATGTCTTGAGGTGGTTTTGGGGAGCGTGGGAAGCGGTTAAAAGTTATTGGTCCCTGTGGTACACCTCAACCACACCAGCCGACGTCGTTTGGTGGTAGTAAGACATGCCTCCGCTGTCCGCAGATTGGTTCGTCCACCGTTGTCAAGGGGGATAGTATTCGGCTTTGTTCCGCCCGAAGTTGGCCGATGTTGTGGATTCTTGGGAAATTGATATCAATAAGGTGCGTGTCAAGCTGTCTCGTCTTTTCTGCTGTCAATATGCTCCAAATTATATTTGCGAGGCTCCCATTAAAAAAGGAAATTAATGTACGTTTTCAAAACAGTGATTTGATCATTATCAGCCTTCCTGTGTGTATTGCTTTCTTTTCTACATCAGCGTTCTCTTTGCCCGCAGGTGATGGACAGGGAGCAGAAGCGATCCAGGCGGCGGCCGAAGAGGCCGGCCACATCCTCCGAAGAACCTCAGGAGACGGCTCGCGTGGACGAGCGCGGCGGTGTGCTGCGCGTGCAGCGCTCCACCAGCTCGGAGGTCGCCGAGGCGGTGGACGAGGCCGGTGCTCCCGTCTTCGTGGAGCGTGTCCGCACTCAGGTGCACAGCTCGGACAGTCCGGTCGGCGGTGAGTCCCCGCAGTCGGAGAGGCGCGTCCCACAGACCTCCGACGTCGAGTACGTGGACGAGGACTTTGAGCTGCCGGAGCCCAAAACTGAGACGCAGACAGAGGAGTATGAGGACGAGGAGGGCCGGCGGGTGGTGGTCACCACTACCATCACCACCACGTACGAGCAGACGGAGGACGAAGAGGGCAACACAGTCATCCTGGAGAGGGTGCATCGAAGGGTGCAGCGAACAGTCTACGTCGATGGCGAGGCAATAACAGAGCAGCTGGAGGAGCCCAGCACGCCCAAGCCCAAAGACACCGGCGTGGTCTATGTGGACGAGGACTTCCAGATTCCCGAGCCTTCCGAGACGACCACTGTGCAAGAGTACATTGACGAAGAAGGCCGCCGGGTGGTGGTGAAGACCATCACGAGAACCACCTACGAAGAGACAGCAGACGATGACGGATGTCCTGTGATCTTAGAGAAAGTCCAAAAGAAGGTGCAGCGCACGGTTTATGTCGATGGCGAGATTGTGGAAGAGACCATCGATATGCCTGAAGGCGCTGAAGAGGAGATTGAACTGCCACCTTCAAGTGTGAGAGAGGAGGTGGAAGAGCAGGTCGATGAACTGGGGAGGAAGGTTGTGATAAGGTCCGTGTACACTACTACGTATGAGCAGGACAGTGATGCGGATGGAAATATTGTGATATTAGAAAGGGTTCAGAAGCGCGTCTTTCGTACCGTTTTTGTTGACGGCAAGGAGGTTATCGAAGAAGATCCGGTACCGGCTAGGAAACAGTCGGTGGAGTATGTGCTTGAGCTGCCTGAGTCGAAAGTCGAAGAGAAGTTTGACTCTTATCTTGATGAAAATGGGAAGAAATGCACAATTAAAACTATAATCCGAACAACGTATGAAGAAGGCAAAGATGACGACGGAACACCGGTCATTCTTGAGAAAATCCACACGACCAGGATTACCTATGTGGATGGACAGGAAGTTGTAGAGGAACTTCCAGCACTTGTGGGCGACCACATGACAATGACACCTGGTGGTACCACTCTGCCAGAGCCCAAGGTTACGGAGGAGGAACGAACGTACACCGATGAGCTGGGTCGTACAGTTGTGGAAAAGACCATTATTACCACTACCTACCAGAAGGGACAAGACAATGAAGGCCGTCACGGCATTATAGAACATGTGCATCGCCGAGTGATCAAAACCATCTACGTGGACGGAGAGATTGTGGAAGTTGTGCGAGAACCCTCTCCAGAGCCAACTGCGCAACAAAAACTGGTGGATGGAGTCGAGCTTAGTGTAAAACGAAAACCTCCGCAGACCAAGACGGTCCTGCTGGAAGAGCTGAAGCTTCCAGAGCCTTCAGTCATCGAAGATGTCGTGGAACGTACGGAACCAGATGGTCGACGAGTCGTCATCCGAACCATAACGACAACGTCATACAGTTCTGAAAAATTAGACACCGGAGAGCTTGTGGTGTATGAAACGGTGCACCGTCGAGTCATTCGGACAGTCTATTCTGGTGAGGAAATTATTGAGGTAGTTGAAGAACCGACATCTCCGGCAACAGTGACAAAGAAAACACCGGAACAGATGGCGGAAGTGATGAACCAGTCCCTCAATATAGACGACATCGAACTCCCAGAGTCCAAAACTGAGGAGCATGAAGAGGAAAGCGTTGATGAACAGGGAAGAAGAGTTGTGAGCAAGATTTCGACGACGACCTCTTACGAGAAACAGTCTGATGGTGATGGTAACATTGTGATCCTGGAAAAGGTGAACCGTCGTGTTCGTCGGATAGTTTACGAGGGCGACAAAGTTGTCGAGGAGATTGAAGAACCTGATTCAGTGAACACTATGCAACGACCCAAACAAACCGAAGTAGCCCGACAGACGACGAGTGCGTGGACAAAAGAGTTGAAACTTCCAGAACCTTCCACGCTGGAGGACATTGTAGAACACACGGAGGCGGATGGTCGAAGGGTGGTTACCAGAACCATCACCACAACAACGTACAGTGCGGAGACGTTTGAAACAGGCGAAGTGATCATTTACGAGAAGGTAGAGTGTCGTATTACTCGAACCGTGTATCTTGGAGACCAGATTGTGGAAGAGGTTGAAGAACCGAAGAAAGAACCCACCATAACCAAGAAAACAGTTGAGGAACTGGAACAGATCCTTAAGAAGGGCTCAGCGATGGCTGACGTGCCTCTTCCTGAACCCAAAGTAGAAGAAGAAACTGAAGAACACGTGGAAGACGATGGTAGGCGGATAGTTATCAAAACTGTTACCACAACAACGTATGAAAAAGAGATTGACGACGACGGCAGCATTGTGATCTTGGAGAATGTGCAACGTCGCATATTCAAAACCGTTTATATTGGGGAGGAACTTATCGAAGAGGTTGAAGAACCAGATACTGTCACCAATATCGGCAGTCAACTTTTGCCCCCCACTGGTGGTAGTGCTGGTGATGACCCGAGTGGCAAGACAGAGAAAGGCTTACAATCATCAAAGGTGGAAGAGATCACTCTGCCAGCACCATCGACCGAGGAAGATATCGTGGAGCACACTGAACCAGATGGACGAAGGATAGTGACCAAAACCATTATGACCACCACTTACGAAGTTGAGGAAGTGGCGGGCGAGCTGGTCATTTACGAGAAGATCCAGCGTCGTGTCATTCGAACAATTTACATCGGCGAAAACGTTGTTGAGGAGTCTGAAGAACCGTGCAAGGAGCCAGTGGTGGCGAAGAAGACCCGTGCAGAGGTGCTGGCTCTGGTGCAGAAAGATGCTGCAGTCGTTGATGTTGAACTTCCCGAGCCAAAGACAGAGGAGACTACTGAAGAGCGCATCGACGATGAAGGAAGGCGCATCGTAACAAAGACCGTCACAACTACCACGTGCGAAAAGAGCGCGGATGATGAGGGAACTGTTGTCATTTTGGAAAAGGTGCAGCGCCGCATCTTCCGGACAGTTTACATTGGCGATGAAATTATTGAAGAAGTTGAAGAGCCAGATACCCTACCCGACATGAAAAGCACACCGACGCCCGTTCCGAGGAGCTTGGTATCTACAGCAACGAAGGAGCTGTCTGAAGTGCAGAAACTTCAACGAGTTGAAGGTGATAACCAAGTCGTGACTCTGCCAGAGCCTGTAGTTGAAGAAACTACGGAGGAATATGAAGAAGATGATGGCAGACGGATTGTGGTGCATACTATCACCACTACTACCTACGACAAGCGAGAAGAAGATGGTTCTCTAGTAATCGTAGAGAGGGTCCAGAAGCGGGTGAGAAAGACCATTTACGTAGACGGGGAGCTAGTCGATATTATAGAAGAACTACACGGAAGTGCAGACGAATCCTCCTCAGCGGCGGATGACGCTCCAGCTCTCATAGAGTGGAACGAAGAGTCGGATACGACAGCCGACACCTACAATAGTGAGCCTGCCACTCCAGTGAAGGTTCCTGGTATTCCCCACGACGACGAAACGAAATCCGACGCCAAGGTTTTGGAAGCTGAAAGTCTTTCGGCTCGCACAGAAACAGGCGAGGCTCAGCCAGAGAAACTTCCCGATGAAGACCTTGTCATCGTGCACAAGCTGGAAGAATTCATTCGCTACATGCCTGCACTAAGTGGCAAGCTTGTAGACGAACCACAGGTGGATGAAGAAGAAGTAGAGAAGATTGAGGATGGACAAAAGGTGACTTACAAATACATTACGATCACCGTCATCGAGGAGAGAATTGACACACACGGCAGACCTCATACCGTGAAGCGGCTCGTAAAACATGTCATCAAAACAACGTTCGTGGATGGGAAACCACTGGTGGAGGAGAGCTGCGAACCAGAAATCGTTGAAGAGATGATTAAAGATGACGCACCTCTCAAGCGTGAAGTGAGGGAGCCTGAGAAGATCGTGACACCTGAGGATAGGTTACGCGAAGACAAGCAGGCCCCGCCGAGTGATGAGCCGAACCAAACAGCTGACTCCGTGGTGAGTCCGAGATCCGATACAGAAAACATAGTCCTGACACAGCCAGAGCCTCAGAAATCCCGTGAAACCATTGCTCCTGTAATGTTATCGACTATGGAGAAGTCACCAGTGCAGGATGCTCCCGCTGAACCCGAAAATTCGGATGTGAAGGCAGCCAAAAACCTTGACAACAAAGAAGACGAAAATGCTGTGAAGGTGTCCCCGAAACCATTTGAACTAAATGCCGCGTTGGACGTAACGGTACAAAAGCCGTGGTACGACAAGATTTTGATGGACAGAGCAGAGGAAATGTACTACACGAGAGTCGTGCGTCATGAAATGGATGATCGAGAGACTAACGTAACTACCCATATAGAATCTGTGCCGGCAACTCGCAAAGATACTTCAGATACTAAGGAGAAGCATGCATCACTTGAAAAATCAGCAGACACTTCACAGCATCATCTTCCTTGTGAGCCTTTCTGGCTAGACACATTCGACCTTTTTGCATCAGAAAAGAAATACTACGAAAATCTTGCGACTACAAACGAACCAAAAGCGGAAGAGACGGATCGGATACCCATTGATGCACGGATGATCGATGCTGAAGAACCACCAAAGAAGATCCTTGTGGATACCGTCACTTCATTTGCCCTGCATGATCTGTCCAAAGTATATCAGCTCAGAGACGCAGAAAGGTCGTTCTATGAGGCCAAGGAAGCTATGAGATCGCATGAACTCGTCTCGGTTCCGGCGGAATCACAGCGTGATAGTGAAGCAGAAAATGCACTGGAACTGGAATCCCCATCGTTGCAGTCAAACGAGCCAGTCATGGAAGCTTCAGGCACATCTGACCAAAATCTTGCCCTGGAAACCGAGGTGAGACCTGTGGAAGATATCAGCAATGTTATGCGAAAGCATTTCGAGCACCCGTCACTGCCAGATGAGCCGCCGTCACGGAAAGAAGCGCTTGATATTGCAGTCGCTCCATCGGTGCAATGGCCTGAAGCGGAAAAACAACCAAATCTGGATGCTGTGGGTGGCATTTATGAGACGGTTCAGGACCAAATGAAGTATTCTGTCATTCCTCAACCAAACACTCGGAGCTCTTTGCCAGATATAGAAGAGCTGATGAAAGAAGCGGTGACCAGATCAATTCAAGAAGAACACCTAAGACAGGAAGGAGGCAAACCGGGTATTGTTGAACCCAACAGGAATATTGAAGAGCCCGCCACCATTGAAAAGCCTCAAGGAGATGATTCATCTACACTTGGTCCAACTCTTTGCTTGGAGGAAGAGGCGAGGCCAGTTGAGGACATCAGCAACATAATGGAAACTCGTTTCGATCAACCGTCTGCGCCGCTGGACGTCACTGTCCGAGCAGAACCGACCAATGTCGCTATTGAGCCTTGGGCTAAATGGCCTGAGGCGGAGAAAAGGACGGTGCCAGTCGCCGACGATCGGTATCAAACAGTAGAAGAACAGATGCTGCACACCATGCCAGTAGAGGACAAGGAACTGAGCTCTCTTCCAGATGTTGATGAACTTATTCCCCGTGCACAGGAGGAAAAGATGTCTCCAAGCTCGAAGGAGGTGCATGATTTACCAGAACTTGAAAGACCTATGGGCGAAGACGAAAGCCTTCATTTGGTGTTGGGAAGACTCGTACAACGGCCTGTAGTGAATGTTCCAGACATTCCTTCCAAAAAATCTGAGGCCGAAGTCATCGAGCACTCTGTCGAATGGCCGCCGCATGAGAAGCGGCCAGACACCGTAGTCTGGGAAATTCGTGCCGACGTGTCTCCGACTGAGATGATGGCTCATCAGCCGTTAGACCCAGGCCACCAGGAGCCTGAAGGACTACCGCCACTGAGCGAGATCCTAGATGTGCCCAGACGACACCCTGAAACGGCTCTGAATGGTGTGAATGGTACACTGAGCATGCCTGCGGAGGAAACAACCCAGGTTTGCTCTGTCATCAGCAATCCAGATGCGGGAAAAACGGCGCAGGTAAACCTGGGCGACCAGCCGTTGCCCGATGAGCAGGACGGCTTAGCTAAAATAGGTCCTGAAGAAACGACTCGAGATCCTCAGCACGACACCAGTACCGTGCCTAAGTATCAAGCGCCATCAGATGCTTCTGATGATCCTGTCATTAACCCAGCGGTTGTTGAGAGTGATCAGCTAATGGACGCACCTAGTGACAAAGAAGCACCGAGATCGAATCAGAGATCAGTGACTGAGCCTGATTACGCCGATGACTCTGACGTGATTGATTCGGCTTTGGCTGATGTCACTGGCGTCATAGTTGAAAAACCTAAGGTGGAAGCCTACGTGGAGGAAACTGTCGACAGTCTTGGCCGCAAAGTTGTCATTCGGCGCGTGTTCGTCACTGTGGTAGAGGAAATTATTGATCGGAAGGGCGCCAAGGTTATTGTTAGCAGAGTAATCAAGAAGCAGAAGCGAATTACCAGCCAAGACGGCGCGGACATTGTTGAGGTGACTGACATAGGCGACTGCAAAGCGGAGGGCACCGAACGGCAGCCGCATGATGCAGTCCTGGAGCACGACATGCAGTATTCAATGATGCACGAGAAACCGCATGCCACCAACGACACAATGCCTTCAACTGAGCCTATCAAAGAACCGCTCACTGATCTCGATGATCAAAGTGTTGTGACAAAGCTTTGCCCTTCGTCCAGAGAGCACCAGGTCGGTGAACCTACCGTGGAGCGGGATATCACAGAGACCGTAGATCAGCATGGACGCAAAGTTACATTTGTAAGAGTTTACGTGACTGTCTGGGAAGAAGTCGTCTTGAAATCTGGACAAAAAGTCGTACAGAAACGGCAAATATCGCGAGCCCAGAAGATCACTCATACACCAAAGGGACAAGTCGTAGAAAGCATTGATCCTACTAATCAAGATAGTGTGCCAGATTCGCCGGATGCTGCGCACTCGTCCGACACAGACGAGGAGTCGTCTGAGACCTCTCCGGGTGTTGAACCAGAGACTCCGTCATTGTCGAGCAAAACTGACGAGGAACTGGTGCAGTCCATCGTTCCTGCGACATTGAGCGTGGTCGGTACGCCTGAAGTCGAACGCTTCGAAAAGGTCATTGTGGACGAGCGTGGAAGAAGCGTGAAAGTGGTCCGCGTGTATATAACTATTGTCGAAGAAGTTATCACTGAAACGGGAACGAGGAAGCTTGTAAAGAGGAGGATATCAAAAACTCAAAAGACGACCACTGATGCAGACGGAAAGCCTTCAATTGAAGAGTCCGAGTCATCAACTGTCATAGATCCTTCCCCTGAAGCTACTGATGAAGCCAAAACCCCCGACTCGCAAGTTGCATCAGAGCTCAGTGCAACTAGAAAGGGAAGTGGCGACGGGTCGCTTAGGGATGTTGAACAGACCGACAAGATTACTGGGGAGGGAACTTCACGTAACGGAACACAGGACACGGCCGTCCATTTGTCTGGCAAATCGCAAGACAAGCGCGACAAGAAAAAGAAAAAGGCAAAGCCTCAGGAATCGTCTGCTCCAAGCGAAAGCTTAGATCCCAAAAAGGTTGAGGAAGAACTACTCCAGCTACTTCTAGCACCTTCTAAGGAAGAGAAGAAACGGAAGCCACGTAAGAAAGGCAAGAAGAAGAGTAGCGACACCAATAAGGCGTCGGAACAGTCCCAGTTGTCGAAGGAAATGCCAATCCATTCGGATGCGCCCGCTCCAAAAGCTGATCAGCGAGATCTCATTGTTGAAGTTCAATCTCAGGAATATGGCCACGCCGTATTGGTTACCCACTTCGATGATGTCGAGCATGAAAACAAGGAATCTGATCATGAAACTTATTTCAAGGACGATTCAACACCTGCGGCTTCCGAGAGTGTCTCTGAAGGACATACTGCGCCCAAAAAGAAAAAGCACAAGAAAAAGAAGCGAACCAAGTCAAAAGATAACCAAGCTGAAGACGAACCGACTCGATCGCATTCAGAGGAGTCTCAGCCAGTGATGATAGCAATAGAAGGTTCAGCTGAACCTAACGTTGTGCCTGATGATGGTGCTTCGACAGTGTCATCACATGATACAACCGAAGATTCCAGTTCACTCAAAGTGGATTCGCACAGACGCCCACGCCGCAAAAGTCGAAATCGTAGCAAATCGCCGCGACCAGTAGACACCGAGCTAGACGATCTCGTTCGTATGATAGAGGATCCAAACGTCCATCCAGAACTACCACCACCTGAGGAGTTCAAGAAGCCTGCGGATGTGCCCAAGAAACACAAGCGCAAACATCGGGTACGTTCGAAGTCTCCCCAAATGCCGAAGCATGGAAGTCAGGCGCGGCCATCAACTTCCAGTGAGTCTGTAGACCAGCCAGATGAAGCACTGAAGGTGGATTCAACGTCTTCAAGTGTTGAAGAGTGTAACGTCAACACGGTAACTGAACCAAATCAGGCCCTGATCGACGAAGCCTTCACAACATTTGAGGAAGCCGATAACCTCAAGGGCGGTCGCCAGGAAGAAAGTGTCCAACAGAAGTCTCCTGGCGATGCTGCATCGTCAAAAACAGACGTTGAAGTGGCAGAAGAAGCCGTTGAGGCAGTATCGATGCCTGAATCACAATCAGCAACGACCGAACAGCCCGAATATTTAACGAAAGCCAGTATTAAATCTAAGGAAAAGACGAAAGAAAACACGAAATCAAATGAAATCACAAATGGCGCCTCCCTTCCTCACGTGCCTGAGTCTAGGCCAATGCTGGAGGAACAGTGCTTGTTGCAGTCAGAAGATCCTATCGTAAAGAAGTCAAAGAAGACAAAAAAGAAAAACAAGGCACCGAAACTGGCGAAAAATGATAACAACACTCAACCAGATTCGAAAAAACACGAGGAACTGCTGACGTCATCCGAGCCAACTCAGGAGACAATGGTGACAGAGGGATCCAATGAAATGCCTGCTGCCGAAAAAGCCGAGCTGGCTCTCTCTGATTCTATTGAGGTGGCTGAAGAAGCCTTTGAAACTCCGGGTGACGATCGTCCGGATAACATAGAGCACTCTGCTACCATTGAAACACCGAGTTCAGGTGTGGTGTTAACTGAAACTGTTTCTCCGTGTTCAACGCTGGAATTCGACGAACAAAACTCTCTCCGAGAGCCAGAGGTAAAAGAAGAGGAGGGACTGGTTTCTGAACTTGTTTCACAGGTGAAAGGAAAACTGATTGGTGAACCCAAGATTGAGGTTGAGACTGAAAGAGAAGTAGACAATCATGGAAGAAGTGTGTCCATTCGGCGTATTCGAGTCATTGTCATTGAAGAAGTAATTGATGAACGTGGCCTACCAATTACTCGAAGACGCGTTTTGAGGAAGACAATGAAGGTGATTGGTGATGCTGCTGATCCCATTATTGAGGAAACTAAACACCCTGAAGAGGTTGAGCTAGTACGTGCACCACAGATGCAAGAAGAGCAGGATGCTTCGAGTGCAGTTTATCGTGTCACCAGCGAAATTACCCGTCTATCTGACGAGCCTTCCGAAGACGAAACAACCGTCAATGAGTATGTCGATGACCAGGGTCGGCTTATCAAGGTGCGAAAAATAGTACAAACTGTTACCGATAGAGACGGAGATGGGCGACAGGTGCAGCGCCTGGTGACAAAGATTGTCAGGATGGTCGTTTTGAACGGTGAAGAGATCCCTATGGTTGAAGCGGAAGAAGACTCTTCGATTCAAGCGCTGGAATTTGACGTACAGAAACGCCCCGCAATGACTCCGGACAGCTCTGTCATTGAACAGGTTCACGTGACATCGTGTGACAGCCAGGTATTAGATCGAGAGGACGATCTTCCAGCGTCAACGAACTTGAGCAATCAGCAGCGTCCTGTGGTCAATATTTCCAAATCTACTGGTCTTCCACTGTCTGCCAGTGAAGTATGTACGGCGGAGAAGACTACTTCGATTGAAGATACTTCAATTCCCGCTGAAGAGCACGGGAAAATGACAGCCTCATCTCCAATGGAAGAATTTGTGGTGGTGGATTACCAAGAGCCAGTGGAAACGGCAACAACAAGCCCAGATTTCACTGAGCCAGAAGAAGTGCAAGGGCTGAGCAAGGTCCAGTTGCCGGAAACGGTTGTTCCGGATGTCGGTGTCAGCGCAGCATTTGAGCGGGAAGGCGCCGTTCCTGACATGCGCAAGCCCACTGAAATCGGTCACCTGGTGCTGACTGAGAGAGATGCCATCGCTGGTACAGCTCAGCAATCTGTTGAGGAGTCTGCTTGGAGCAAAGATGATCCGCTCCCTAGTGCCACATCCGGAACGCGTGGTGTTGAAGGCGTTCCTCCCATTCCAACAGAATCTTGCCAAACTGCACTAGAAAAGGAGTCGCCATTAGAAATGAACCAGTTCCCTGAAGCTCGACAGGCTGTGGAGGAAAATTCGGCACAGGAGCACCTGCATGCAACTGCACCTCAAGCTGTGAATAGCTCTGTTCCAGCGGAGGAGCAGTCTGTCTTAGCGAAAGAAACAGTTTCAGCTTTAAGCGAACCTGTGGTTACGTCTACTGCCTCAAATACATCTACATCAGCACTGGAAACTGTTGTTGACCCATTCGCCCAACCATTGTCGAAGGAGCCAAACGATGTCTTGGGTATCGCATCCGAGTATGCTGTCTCGGAAATGCAACAAGCAGTTGAGGACACACAAGGAAAAGAAGATGTACCAGTCCCAGAAGTACCTACCTCTTTGCAATCGCAGCAACAGGATTCCGATAAGCAAACCTCCCGCTCGGATGGCAATGAGAGTGACGTCCCCATCTCAAAACCCATCATTCAAGAAGAGGTTCAAGAGGCGGTGTGTGAACCAGTTCGACCGATTACACTGCAAACCGTCCAGGCCATTACAAAATCAGACGAAGAGAGGAGTACCATGCATGACAAAGAAGTTGTCATCGATGAGCTTGATGAACCTGCTGTTCTTCCATCTGCGCCGCCAGCTGAAGCGGCCCTGGTTGGTAGCATTATTCCAGCCACTCCTGAAGTCGATGTCACAGAAAAACAACCTGTCTTGGAGCAATCTCAAGTGTCACCAACAATCACAGCGGAAGAACAGAGAGACTTGCCTAGCATTGATTCAGAAAAATCGGAACATGATGCCAAGAGCAAGAAGAAGAGAAGGCGTCCAAAGAAAAAGACAAAGGATGCTGCTAGCGGAGGCCTTCTCAGCAGGCTGACGGGATATTTCATGGGCGGTGATCAGCAGAAAGAGCATGAAAACTCCGATGGTTCAGATGCTGAGGTAGTCGACATAAAAAACACAGAAGACATTTCCCCGGAGTCGTCAAATGCCAACAATGTTCAACTACCGGGGTCTCCTTCAGAAGATTTTGAAGTTCTTGATATTCCTGATGAGGCAACGACTGTTCTAGAAAACGATCCAAAGATTTCGCTTTCCGAGGACATCTCTGAGCCGGTTTTAGAACAGCAGCGTCATCACCAACAAGGCACCGTCACTCAGCCCGCGGAAACTCACCTTTACCCACATGTCGAAGAGAAAGCAACTGAGCCGACCTCGACAACAAAGAAACGAAAGAGGAAGTCAAAGAAAAAGAAGACGACGGGTAACGACGACCTACATCAAGGAGATGTCCATCAACAAGCACCTTTTGAAAGTGACCACATTCAAGTCCCTGAAGAACAAGTCTTAGACACTCTGGAAGTCAACCTCAAGAAGGAAACGGAAGTTGCTGCACTGAATGATGTTCTGGGTACGTTAGATACTGCGCCGATTACCTCTCCAGACATTGAAACAAGAGTTGAAGAAGGTGTTGACGACTTCGGTCGCAAAGTTGTTTTTATAACTGTGTTCATTACCGTCATTTTGGAAGACAAAAACATCAATGGTGAAACAACGTACACAAAGCAGATTTACAAAAAGATTCAAAAGACCACTACAGGCGAAAATGGGGAACCCCAGGTAGAGAATATAAATGAGCAACCCATTATCATTAGCGACCTGAGGTCTGAAGAAGTGAACGCCCCTATCAAGACGCATACCATTGAACAAAAGCATGAGGATCGTCTGGCTCTTGAAGGGACGTCCGAAGTCAACGCAATTCACATCAAACACGTGCCTGAGATGACCGAATCGGCAGTGATTGAAGAATGTCTTCCAACGTCTAGGGGAGCCGTAGTTGGTGAACCAGGGGTGGAAACTACTGTTGAGGAAAAGTTGGATGAACAAGGTCGACCAGTGAAGTTCAAGAGGATCTATGTCACCATTATTGAAGAAATCGTGGATGACACCGGAGCCAAGCGGACCGTCAAGCGGGTGGTCAAAAAGACTCAGAAGCTGTCTGAGGTCAATGGGAAGACAGTCACTGAAGACGTAGAGGAACCTGTTGAAGAGCCATCTGTTGAGGAGCTCGAGAAACAGATACTTGACGATGTGCTGCCAGACAAGGCTTCTCTGGTCGGGGAACCGAAAGTGAAAACGATTGAGGAGAAATCAGTTAACGAGCATGGAAAGCCAGTCATTGTGAAGCGATCTGTTGTCACCATCTATGAGAATGTTCCTGCTGAAAACGGCAAAACTGTAGTAGTTCGGAAGATATTGAAAAAGGTACGCAAAGTCTCCGAAGTCGACGGAAAACCAGTTGTCGAAGAGTATGAAGAGCCACAAGAGACGGAGACCTTGATGGAAAGTATGCCTGAGGCAACGGAGGCTTCAGTGATGGAAGAATGCCTTCCGGTGTCCGAGGGAATCATAGTTGGGGAACCAAAGGTGGAAACTGTCGTTGAAGAAAAGTTGGATGAACAAGGTCGGCCAGTGAAATTCAAGAGGATCTATGTCACCATTATTGAGGAAATTGTGGATGACACCGGAGTCAAGCGGACCGTTAAGCGGGTGGTCAAAAAGACGCAGAAGCTGTCTCAAGTCAATGGGGAGACCGTCACTGAAGACGTGGAGGAACCCATTAAAGAGCCATCTGTCGAGGAGCTGGAGAAACAGATACTTGACGATGTTCTACCCGACAAGGCTTCTCTGGTCGGGGAACCGAAAGTGGAAACGATTGAGGAGAAATCAGTTGACGATCAAGGAAAGACAGTCATTCTGAAGCGATCTCTTGTCACCATCTATCAGAATGTTCCTGCTGAAAACGGCAAAACCACCGTGGTTCGCAGGATATTGAAAAAGGTTCGCAAAGTCTCCGAAGTGGACGGAAAACCGGTTGTCGAAGAGTATGAAGAGCCTCAAGAGGCGGAGACCTTGATGGAAAGTATGCCTGAGGCAACGGAGGCTTCAGTGATTGAAGAATGCCTTCCAGTGTCCAAGGGAACCATAGTTGGGGAACCAAAGGTGGAAACTGTCGTTGAAGAAAAGTTGGATGAACAGGGTCGGCCAGTCAAATTCAAAAGGATCTATGTCACCATTATTGAGGAACTTGTGGATGACACCGGAGCCAAACAGACCGTCAAGCGGGTGGTTAAAAAGACGCAGAAGCTGTCTGAAGTCAATGGGAAGACCGTCACTGAAGACGTGGAGGAACCTGTTGAAGAGCCATCTGTTGAGGAGCTCGAGAAGCAGATACTTGACGATGTGCTGCCAGACAAGGCTTCTCTGGTCGGGGAACCGAAAGTGGAAACGATTGAGGAGAAATCAGTTAGCGATCATGGAAAGCCAGTCATTGTGAAGCGATCTGTTGTCACCATCTATGAGAATGTTCCTGCTGAAAACGGCAAAACTGCAGTAGTTCGGAAGATATTGAAAAAGGTTCGCAAAGTCTCCGAAGTGGACGGAAAACCAGTTGTCGAAGAGTATGAAGAGCCTCAAGAGACGGAGACCTTGATGGAAAGTATGCCTGAGGCAACGGAGGCTTCAGTGATTGACGAATGCCTTCCAGTGTCCAAGGGAACCATTGTTGGTGAACCAAAGGTGGAAACTATCGTTGAAGAAAAGGTAGACCAAGAAGGTCGGCCAGTGAAATTCAAGAGGATCTATGTCACCATTACTGAAGAGATTGTGGATGACACCGGAGCCAAGCGGACCGTCAAGCGGGTGGTCAAAAAGACGCAGAAGCTGTCTGAAGTCAATGGGAAGAACGTCACTGAAGACGTGGAGGAACCCATTGAAGAGCCATCTGTCGAGGAGCTCGAGAAACAGATACTTGACGATGTTCTATCCGACAAGGCTTCTCTGGTCGGGGAACCGAAAGTGGAAACGATTGAGGAAAAATCAGTTGACGATCAAGGCAAGCCAGTCATTCTGAAGCGATCTCTTGTCACCATCTATGAGAATGCTCCTGCTGAAAATGGCAAAACCGCGGTGGTCCGCAGGATATTGAAAAAGGTTTGCAAAGTCTCCGAAGTGGACGGAAAACCAGTTCTTGAAGAGTATGAAGAGCCTCAAGAGACGGAGACCTTGATGGAAAGTATGCCTGAGGCAACGGAGGCTTCAGTGATTGAAGAATGTCTTCCAGTGTCCAAGGGAACCATAGTTGGGGAACCAAAAGTGGAAAGTGTCGTTGAAGAAAAGGGGGATGAACAAGGTCGGCCAGTGAAATTCAAGAGGATCTATGTCACAATTATTGAGGAAATTGTGGATGACACCGGAGCCAAGCGGACCGTTAAGCGGGTGGTCAAAAAGACGCAGAAGCTGTCTGAAGTCAATGGGAAGACCGTCACTGAAGACGTGGAGGAACCCATTGAGGAACCGTCTGTCGAGGACCTCGAGAAACAGATACTTGACGATGTTCTACCCGACAAGGCTTCTCTGGTCGGGGAACCGAAAGTGGAAACGATTGAGGAGAAATCAGTTGACGATCATGGAAAGCCAGTCATTCTGAAGCGATCTCTTGTCACCATCTATGAGAATGTTCCTGCTGAAAATGGCAAAACCACCGTGGTTCGCAGGATATTGAAAAAGGTGCGCAAAGTATCCGAAGTCGACGGAAAACCAGTTGTCGAAGAGTATGAAGAGCCTCAAGAGACGGAGACCTTGATGGAAAGTATGCCTGAGGCAACGGAGGCTTCAGTGATTGAAGAATGCCTTCCAGTGTCTAATGGAATCATAGTTGGGGAACCAAAGGTGGAAACCGTCGTTGAAGAAAAGTTGGATGAGCAAGGTCGGCCAGTGAAATTCAAGAGAATCTATGTCACCATTATTGAGGAAATTGTGGATGACACCGGAGCCAAGCGGACCGTTAAGCGGGTGGTCAAAAAGACGCAGAAGCTGTCTGAAGTCAATGGGAAGACCGTCACTGCAGACGTGGAGGAACCCATTGAGGAACCGTCTGTCGAGGAGCTCGAGAAACAGATACTTGACGATGTTCTACCCGACAAGGCTTCTCTGGTCGGGGAACCGAAAGTGGAAACGATTGAGGAGAAATCAGTTGACGATCAAGGAAAGCCAGTCATTCTGAAGCGATCTCTTGTCACCATCTATCAGAATGTTCCTGCTGAAAATGGCAAAACCGCGGTGGTCCGCAGGATATTGAAAAAGGTTCGCAAAGTCTCCGAAGTGGACGGAAAACCAGTTGTGGAAGAGTATGAAGAGCCTCAAGAGACGGAGACCTTGATGGAAAGTATGCCTGAGGCAACGGAGGCTTCAGTGATTGAAGAATGCCTTCCAGTGTCCAAGGGAACCATAGTTGGGGAACCAAAGGTGGAAACTGTCGTTGAAGAAAAGGTGGATGAGCAAGGTCGGCCAGTGAAATTCAAGAGGATCTATGTCACCATTATTGAAGAAATTGTGGATGACACCGGAGTCAAGCGGACCGTTAAGCGGGTGGTCAAAAAGACGCAGAAGCTGTCTGAAGTCAATGGGACGACCGTCACTGAAGACGTGGAGGAACCCATTGAAGAGCCATCTGTCGAGGAGCTCGAGAAACAGATACTTGACGATGTTCTACCCGACAAGGGTTCTCTGGTCGGAGAACCGAAAGTGGAAACGATTGAGGAGAAATCAGTTGACGATCATGGAAAGCCAGTCATTGTGAAGCGATCTATTGTCACCATCTATGAGAATGTTCCTGCTGAAAACGGCAAAACTGTAGTAGTTCGGAAGATATTGAAAAAGGTTCGCAAAGTCTCCGAAGTGGACGGAAAACCAGTTGTCGAAGAGTATGAAGAGCCTCAAGAGACGGAGACCTTGATGGAAAGTATGCCTGAGTCAACGGAGGCTTCAGTGATTGAAGAATGCCTTCCGGTGTCCAAGGGAACCATTGTTGGTGAACCAAAGGTGGAAACTATCGTTGAAGAGCAGGTAGATCAAGAAGGTCGGCCAGTGAAATTAAAAAAGATCTATGTCACCATTACTGAAGAGATTGTGGATGACACTGGAGCCAAGCGAACCGTCAAGCGGGTGGTCAAAAAGACGCAGAAGCTGTCTGAAGTCAATGGGAAGAACGTCACTGAAGACGTGGAGGAACCCATTGAGGAACCGTCTGTCGAGGACCTCGAGAAACAGATACTTGACGATGTTCTACCCGACAAGGCTTCTCTGGTCGGGGAACCGAAAGTGGAAACGATTGAGGAAAAATCAGTTGACGATCAAGGAAAGCCAGTCATTCTGAAGCGATCTCTTGTCACCATCTATGAGAATGTTCCTGCTGAAAATGGCAAAACCACCGTGGTTCGCAGGATATTGAAAAAGGTTCGCAAAGTATCCGAAGTCGACGGAAAACCAGTTGTCGAAGAGTATGAAGAGCCTCAAGAGACGGAGACCTTGATGGAAAGTATGCCTGAGGCAACGGAGGCTTCAGTGATTGAAGAATGCCTTCCAGTGTCTAATGGAATCATAGTTGGGGAACCAAAGGTGGAAACTGTCGTTGAAGAAAAGTTGGATGAGCAAGGTCGGCCAGTGAAATTCAAGAGAATCTATGTCACCATTATTGAGGAAATTGTGGATGACACCGGAGCCAAGCGGACCGTTAAGCGGGTGGTCAAAAAGACGCAGAAGCTGTCTGAGGTCAATGGGAAGACCGTCACTGAAGACGTGGAGGAACCCATTGAGGAACCGTCTGTCGAGGAGCTGGAGAAACAGATACTTGACGATGTTCTACCCGACAAGGCTTCTCTGGTCGGGGAACCGAAAGTGGAAACGATTGAGGAGAAATCAGATGATCAAGGAAAGCCAGTCATTCTGAAGCGATCTCTTGTCACCATCTATCAGAATGTTCCTGCTGAAAATGGCAAAACCGCGGTGGTCCGCAGGATATTGAAAAAGGTTCGCAAAGTCTCCGAAGTCGACGGAAAACCAGTTGTCGAAGAGTATGAAGAGCCTCAAGAGACGGAGACCTTGATGGAAAGTATGCCTGAGGCAACGGAGGCTTCAGTGATTGAAGAATGCCTTCCAGTGTCTAATGGAATCATAGTTGGGGAACCAAAGGTGGAAACTGTCGTTGAAGAAAAGGTGGATGAGCAAGGTCGGCCAGTGAAATTCAAGAGGATCTATGTCACCATTATTGAAGAAATTGTGGATGACACCGGAGTCAAGCGGACCGTAAAGCGGGTGGTCAAAAAGACGCAGAAGCTGTCTGAAGTCAATGGGACGACCGTCACTGAAGACGTGGAGGAACCCATTGAAGAGCCATCTGTCGAGGAGCTCGAGAAACAGATACTTGACGATGTTCTACCCGACAAGGGTTCTCTGGTCGGAGAACCGAAAGTGGAAACAATTGAGGAGAAATCAGTTGACGATCATGGAAAGCCAGTCATTGTGAAGCGATCTATTGTCACCATCTATGAGAATGTTCCTGCTGAAAACGGCAAAACTGTAGTAGTTCGGAAGATATTGAAAAAGGTTCGCAAAGTCTCCGAAGTGGACGGAAAACCAGTTGTCGAAGAGTATGAAGAGCCTCAAGAGACGGAGACCTTGATGGAAAGTATGCCTGAGGCAACGGAGGCTTCAGTGATTGAAGAATGCCTTCCGGTGTCCAAGGGAACCATTGTTGGTGAACCAAAGGTGGAAACTATCGTTGAAGAGCAGGTAGATCAAGAAGGTCGGCCAGTGAAATTAAAAAAGATCTATGTCACCATTACTGAAGAGATTGTGGATGACACTGGAGTCAAGCGAACCGTCAAGCGGGTGGTCAAAAAGACGCAGAAGCTGTCTGAAGTCAATGGGAAGAACGTCACTGAAGACGTGGAAGAACCCATTGAGGAACCGTCTGTCGAGGAGCTCGAGAAACAGATACTTGACGATGTTCTACCCGACAAGGCTTCTCTGGTCGGGGAACCGAAAGTGGAAACGATTGAGGAAAAATCAGTTGACGATCAAGGCAAGCCAGTCATTCTGAAGCGATCTCTTGTCACCATCTATGAGAATGCTCCTGCTGAAAATGGCAAAACCACCGTGGTTCGCAGGATATTGAAAAAGGTTCGCAAAGTCTCCGAAGTCGACGGAAAACCAGTTCTAGAAGAGTATGAAGAGCCTCAAGAAACGGAGACCTTGATGGAAAGTATGCCTGAGGCAACGGAGGCTTCAGTGATTGAAGAATGCCTTCCAGTGTCCAAGGGAATCATAGTTGGGGAACCAAAGGTGGAAACTGTCGTTGAAGAAAAGTTGGATGAGCAAGGTCGGCCAGTGAAATTCAAGAGGATCTATGTCACCATTATTGAGGAAATTGTGGATGACACCGGAGCCAAGCGAACCGTTAAGCGGGTGGTCAAAAAGACGCAGAAGCTGTCTGAAGTCAATGGGAAGACCGTCACTGAAGACGTGGAGGAACCCATTGAGGAACCGTCTGTCGAGGAGCTGGAGAAACAGATACTTGACGATGTTCTACCCGACAAGGCTTCTCTGGTCGGGGAACCGAAAGTGGAAACGATTGAGGAGAAATCAGATGATCAAGGAAAGCCAGTCATTCTGAAGCGATCTCTTGTCACCATCTACCAGAATGTTCCTGCTGAAAATGGCAAAACCGCGGTGGTCCGCAGGATATTGAAAAAGGTTTGCAAAGTCTCCGAAGTCGACGGAAAACCAGTTGTGGAAGAGTATGAAGAGCCTCAAGAGACGGAAACCTTGATGGAAAGTATGCCTGAGGCAACGGAGGCTTCAGTGATTGAAGAATGCCTTCCAGTGTTCAAGGGAATCATAGTTGGGGAACCAAAGGTGGAAACTGTCGTTGAAGAAAAGGTGGATGAGCAAGGTCGGCCAGTGAAATTCAAGAGGATCTATGTCACCATTATTGAAGAAATTGTGGATGACACCGGAGTCAAGCGGACCGTCAAGCGGTTGGTCAAAAAGACGCAGAAGCTGTCTGAAGTCAATGGGAAGACCGTCACTGAAGACGTGGAGGAACCCATTGAAGAGCCATCTGTCCAGGAGCTCGAGAAACAGATACTTGACGATGTTCTAGCCGACAAGGGTTCTCTGGTCGGAGAACCGAAAGTGGAAACGATTGAGGAGAAATCAGTTGACGATCAAGGAAAGTCAGTCATTCTGAAGCGATCTCTTGTCACCATTTATCAGAATGTTCCTGCTGAAAACGGCAAAACCACCGTGGTTCGCAGGATATTGAAAAAGGTTCGCAAAGTCTCCGAAGTGGACGGAAAACCAGTTGTCGAAGAGTATGAAGAGCCTCAAGAGACGGAGACCTTGATGGAAAGTATGCCTGAGGCAACGGAGGCTTCAGTGATTGAAGAATGCCTTCCAGTGTCCAAGGGAATCATAGTTGGGGAACCAAAGGTGGAAACTGTCGTTGAAGAAAAGTTGGATGAGCAAGGTCGGCCAGTGAAATTCAAGAGGATCCATGTCACCATTATTGAGGAAATTGTGGATGACACCGGAGCCAAGCGAACCGTTAAGCGGGTGGTCAAGAAGACGCAGAAGCTGTCTGAAATCAATGGGAAGACCGTCACTGAAGACGTGGAGGAACCCATTGAGGAACCGTCTGTCGAGGAGCTCGAGAAACAGATACTTGACGATGTTCTACCCGATAAGGCTTCTCTGGTCGGGGAACCGAAAGTGGAAACGATTGAGGAGAAATCAGTTGACGATCAAGGAAAGCCAGTCATTCTGAAGCGATCTCTTGTCACCATCTATCAGAATGTTCCTGCTGAAAATGGCAAATCCGCCGTGGTCCGCAGGATATTGAAAAAGGTTCGCAAAGTCTCCGAAGTCGACGGAAAACCAGTTGTCGAAGAGTATGAAGAGCCTCAAGAGACGGAGACCTTGATGGAAAGCATGCCTGAGGCAACGGAGGCTTCAGTGATTGAAGAATGCCTTCCAGTGTCCAAGGGAATCATAGTTGGGGAACCAAAGGTGGAAACTGTCGTTGAAGAAAAGGTGGATGAGCAAGGTCGGCCAGTGAAATTCAAGAGGATCTATGTCACCATTATTGAGGAAATTGTGGATGACACCGGAGTTAAGCGGACCGTTAAGCGGGTGGTCAAAAAGACGCAGAAGCTGTCTAAAGTCAATGGGAAGACCGTCACTGAAGACGTGGAGGAACCCATTGAGGAACCGTCTGTCGAGGAGCTGGAGAAACAGATACTTGACGATGTTCTACCCGACAAGGCTTCTCTGGTCGGGGAACCGAAAGTGGAAACGATTGAGGAGAAATCAGATGATCAAGGAAAGCCAGTCATTCTGAAGCGATCTCTTGTCACCATCTACCAGAATGTTCCTGCTGAAAATGGCAAAACCGCCGTGGTCCGCAGGATATTGAAAAAGGTTCGCAAAGTCTCCGAAGTCGACGGAAAACCAGTTGTGGAAGAGTATGAAGAGCCTCAAGAGACGGAAACCTTGATGGAAAGTATGCCTGAGGCAACGGAGGCTTCAGTGATTGAAGAATGCCTTCCAGTGTTCAAGGGAATCATAGTTGGGGAACCAAAGGTGGAAACTGTCGTTGAAGAAAAGGTGGATGAGCAAGGTCGGCCAGTGAAATTCAAGAGGATCTATGTCACCATTATTGAAGAAATTGTGGATGACACCGGAGTCAAGCGGACCGTCAAGCGGTTGGTCAAAAAGACGCAGAAGCTGTCTGAAGTCAATGGGAAGACCGTCACTGAAGACGTGGAGGAACCCATTGAAGAGCCATCTGTCCAGGAGCTCGAGAAACAGATACTTGACGATGTTCTAGCCGACAAGGGTTCTCTGGTCGGAGAACCGAAAGTGGAAACGATTGAGGAGAAATCAGTTGACGATCAAGGAAAGTCAGTCATTCTGAAGCGATCTCTTGTCACCATTTATCAGAATGTTCCTGCTGAAAACGGCAAAACCACCGTGGTTCGCAGGATATTGAAAAAGGTTCGCAAAGTCTCCGAAGTGGACGGAAAACCAGTTGTCGAAGAGTATGAAGAGCCTCAAGAGACGGAGACCTTGATGGAAAGCATGCGTGAGGCAACGGAGGCTTCAGTGATTGAAGAATGCCTTCCAGTGTCCAAGGGAATCATAGTTGGGGAACCAAAGGTGGAAACTGTCGTTGAAGAAAAGGTGGATGAGCAAGGTCGGCCAGTGAAATTCAAGAGGATCTATGTCACCATTATTGAGGAAATTGTGGATGACACCGGAGTTAAGCGGACCGTTAAGCGGGTGGTCAAAAAGACGCAGAAGCTGTCTAAAGTCAATGGGAAGACCGTCACTGAAGACGTGGAGGAACCCATTGAAGAGCCATCTGTCGAGGAGCTCGAGAAACAGATACTTGACGATGTTCTACCCGACAAGGGTTCTCTGGTCGGAGAACCGAAAGTGGAAACGATTGAGGAGAAATCAGTTGACGATCAAGGAAAGCCAGTCATTCTGAAGCGATCTCTTGTCACCATTTATCAGAATGTTCCTGCTGAAAACGGCAAAACCACCGTGGTTCGCCGGATATTGAAAAAGGTTCGCAAAGTCTCCGAAGTCGACGGAAAACCAGTTGTCGAAGAGTATGAAGAGCCTCAAGAGACGGAGATCTTGATGGAAAGTATGCCTGAGGCAACGGAGGCTTCAATGATTGAAGAATGCCTTCCAGTGTCCAAGGGAGCCATAGTTGGGGAACCAAAGGTGGAAACTGTCGTTGAAGAAAAGGTGGATGAACAAGGTCGGCCAGTGAAATTCAGGAGGTTCTATGTCACCATTATTGAGGAAATTGTGGAGGACACCGGAGCCAAGCGGACCGTCAAGCGCGTGGTCAAAAAGACGCAGAAGCTGTCTGAAGTCAATGGGAAGACCGTCACTGAAGACGTAGAGGAACCCATTGAGGAGTCTTCTGTCGAAGATCTAGAGAAGAGAATCCTGCATGATTTACTGGAAGAGAAAGATTTCCTAGTCAACGAGTCGTGTACTCAGTTTGTAGATAATCGTTCTGAAGAAAGTGTAACAGTTGCACTGGAACAGCCGGTTGTGCAGACTCAATTTTGCGAGCTCTTTGAAAATGGAGGTCCAGTCTCAATGCACACTTTCACCATTACCGTCCCATTAGAGACTCTTGACCCCTCAGAAGGCAGACGGATCACGAAGAAGACTTACCGACGTTACCACAGAGTCTTCAGATTGGATGACAAGTCGGTAACTGAGGAATATGGTGATCCGCCTGAAGTAGAGCTGGTTGCTCAGTCTGTTCCCGAGGTTGACGAGCCACAAGTGGTGGCTGAATCCCTTTCACTTGTATCTGGCTGTCTGGTGGGAGACCCTAAGACACAAACCGACGTGGAAGAGACCACTGACAGTGGAGGAAATCCCTTAACGTTTAAAACTGTCCGTGTCTCGCTACTCGAGGAAGTGACCGATCCTGCCGGTGACAAACATCTGGTAAGCAAGCACGTTAAGAGGTCGCAGACTGTTCGCCATGTGCTCGGACGTCCTGTGGTGACGGACGTGCTGCTGCCCGAGCCGTTGCCATCCGCTGAAGAGGTCCTTGCCTCTTGGAAGCTGCCGGTTTGCGGAAGACTCTTGACGGAGCCAAAGGTAGAAGTAGTCATCGAAGATTGTCAGGACAGCGACGGCCGGCCTGTCTCTGTACGACGGTACGTGGTAACCGTTCTCGAGGAGGTCGTAGAGCCGTCTGGTAATGCCACTACCATGCAGAAGACGTTTACAAAGATCATCCGCGCGCACGAGGTGGGCGGTAAACTGGTGACTGAGGAGTGGACTCAGCCGGAGACGAGTCAGGTGTTGTCCATGTCGCGACCCGAGGTGCCGACCAGCTGGCAGGACGACCTGAGCGCCGTGCTATCTGAGGTCTCTGGCGACGTCCTCGAGAAGCCTGAGGCGACTTCTACCATGGAAGATTCTACGGATGAGCGCGGCTTGCCGTGCCGCATCCGTCGGACGGTGGTGACTCTCTTTGTACGCCGTCCGGACTCTGACATTGTCGAGCGTCGCGTTGTCACCCGTGTGACGCGCTTCATTTTCGTGGACGGCGCGCTGGTGACGGAGCTACTGCCCGAGGTGGACCTGGTGCAACCCGTCGGCGCCGCTGTCGACACCGAGCCGGACGACGAGGCCTATGTGGCGCGCGTGGCGCACTTGATGAGAGGCAAACCCAAGTCGCAGCCCGATGTGCTGCACGAGGTGACTGAGGAGACGGACGCCGCCGGCCGCCTGGTGACCGTGCGCCGCGTGCTGGTCACACTACTGGAGGAGGTGCGCCGCTCGGGCCGGAAGACCACACACCGTCGGGAGGTACCCATCACCCGGCGCACCTGCCGTGTCGGCGCCACCACCGTGCTGCTAGAGGAGGCGCTCGGAGAACCCCGCGACACCACTGTCGAGAGGGCCGAGAAGGCAGAGAGGAGCGCCACGACCGCCGCCGCGCCGGTGCCGTCGGCGCCGCCAGCCGAGCAGCAGCCCGTCAGAAAACCGGACCTGGACGACCTGGTCTCTCAGATGACATCCACTGTGTTGGGAGAGGAGCCGACACCGGAGATTACCCCGCAGCCCACGCCGGAGCCCGTCAGGGAGCCGACACCGGAGCCGGCTAGGCAACCGAAGCCAGTGCAGGAGCCGCGTCCGAAGCCGGCGCCGGTCGTGATGTCGTTTGCGCCGACGCCCGTGGCCGTTAGCTCCGAGCCAAGTGACAAGGAGTCTTACGCCAGTGTGGTGAAGCACCACCTGGACGAGGCGCCGGTGCAGCGGACCGCGGCCGGGACCGTGTACGCCGAGCCGCCGGGAGTTACCGAGGAGGAGCCGGACACGGTGGACGGCGGCGCGGCGACCGACGAGCCGCCGCTCTTGGAGGAGGCGCTGAACGTGCCGCTGCTTCCTGAGGACCAGCCGCTGCCGGTGCTGGCGCAGGCGTTGGCCGCGCTGGGGCGGCCGGAGCGCGCTGTCTCGCTGACCGCTCTGCCAGGCAGTCAGACAGCGCGGGTGGGCGCCGCCGAACTGCGAGCGGCCGCCGCACCGCCGCTGGCCGCGGCGCCCACCGCCCGCTGGCCGGAGCTGCTGCCTCTCTGGGAGACGACTCTGCTGTACATCGTGGGACGGGTGGACGAGGCGCTGTCGTCCTCCGCGCTGCCCGAGCCGCAGCTGAGCGCACAGGCAGAGGAGATGGCTGCCGCCGAGGAGACGCTGCTCCAGCTGCAGCAGCGGCTGCCGCGGCTCGCCCAGATGCAGGATCAGGAGCGGCGCTCTGTGGCCGCGCTCCTGGACGGTCTGATTGCCGCAGCTCGTGAGGCGCGCCGGCGTGTACCGCTGCGTCGCCGAGTGGCCGACCACTCTCTGACTCCGGACGACCAGCCGGCCGCCGCCGACCTGCCCCTGGAGTCTGTACAGCGCTGGCTGAGAGAGGCCGCCTCGGCCGGCCCCTCCGAGCGCAGCGAGCTCTCGACTGAGGCCGAGAGTCAACTGCACGGACCGGCCGGGCCGCTGTGGAAACAGGTGCTGACGGGCCGCGCCGAGGCCGGCGGGGCCGAGGGAGCACTCATCCTGCAGTTCCCGACCGTGATGTCGCTGCTGGAGCAGCCAGCGGCGCCTGTGCCGGCCGACCCACCGGCTCTGCACCGCCTGTCGGCCCAGCTGGCCGCGCTGCCCGGTCCCGAGCACAGTCCGCTACCGGCCGACTCCCTACCGGACCTGCGCGCGCTCAGCCAGCTGTGGCGCCGCCTGGTGGCGCTGCTACACCGCCAGCTGCCGGCTGGTGACCCGCAGCTGCACGTGCGCCAGCTGCAGCTGAGTCAGCTGAGCGCGGCGCGCGCCCTCTGGGAGGTGCTGGACGCTGAGCTGGCGCAGCTGGACGAGTGGCGGGAGCAGTGTGACGCCGAGCTGACCCGACTGCTGGGTGACACGAGCACCGACGACACCCAGCTCGTACCCAGACTGGAGGTGAGCGCTCGGCCGGGAATGAAAGGGAAACTGAACTGGGAAGTGAGGTCGTGCAATATCTAGTGATAGAAGTATTTAATCCAAAGTCTGTCATGTAACTTGAACCGAGACATTTTTCTTCTTAAAAGATGGAAATCCCGCTTCTATTTAATCCGTTTTTTAGTCATTAAGCCATTGTTAGTTCGTGGACTGCGGTGGAAAGATGGTGTGTCTCACCATGTTCGGTGTCTCCTTTACCGCCTAGCTATGTCCCTCCGCCGCTGCATCACTCACCTCCCCACCCCTCTGCCCAGGAGCTGTGCAGCGGCGCCGCGGAGCGGTTCTGCCGGCTGCGCCACCTGCGGCCGCTGCTGGCGCGGCTGCAGCGCCTGGTGACGGCGCGCAGCTGCCGGCTGCAGCTGACCAGCCAGGAGGCGCAGCTGGACCGGCTGCGCGCCCGGCTGGAGACGAGCGCCGGCCGCGCGCTGGCGCTCCAGCTGCGCATGCTGACCGTGCGAGAGAACAGCGCCCGTGTGGAGGAGTGGGTGCGCAGAGTCAGGAAGGCCGTACCGGACGAGGGAGAGGAGCCCACCGAGGAGCAGCTGGCCGAGCAGGAGGTACGCCGGCGGACAGGGGGAGGGAGAAAGGGGAGAGCGGGGATGGTTCGGAAGGGGGAAGGATGGATGGAATGGAGCACTATGCTTTCGGATGATAATTACTTCGTTATTGCTTGCTACTATACCCAGTGGTAGTATTGTGCCTAATGCTGATCAGCACAATTACAAATTTCGCCCTGATATCTGTTTTTATTGAGAAAACATATAGTGCTAATTGCTAAATATAAGATAACTGCATACCCGGGCCCGGCACACCCTTTGCAACTCTGACGTTCCTGTAAATATGTTGGTGTGAAGTTGCGGCCGTCTGTGCGAACTTGTGTGTCCGGTGAATGACGGCCGGTGGATTTTTGCGTCGGCAGGAGCTGCGCGCTCAGCTGGAGACGATGGAGCACTTGGGCGCCGCCGCTGTCGACGAGCTGGACGCGGCTCTGGCGACGCTCACCGTCACCGACGAGGAGCTGCAGCGCTCGCTGCTGGCGCAGACCGGCCGCTGGCTGGCGGAGCAGGCGGCTCGGCTGCGCGCCGCCGACCGCGCCGCCGAGCTCGGCTGGCTGGAGCGGCGCACCACAGCCACCCTGGCGGCCGCCGACCGGGCCGACGAGCTGGCGCCCGTGCTGGCCGCCATGGAGACTGTACGCGACCAGCTATCCGACTGGGAGCGGCGGGCGGCGCGTGCCGAGCCGGCGGCAGACGACGGAGACGACCCGGCCGACAGCGCCGCCCGGCTGGAGGCGGCGCGCCGCGTCAGCCGCGCCGCGCTGCTCGGCCGCCGGCTGGGCGTGCGGCTGGCGGCGCTGCGACCGGTGGCCGATCAGCTGGCCGCCGTCCGAGCCGCCGAGATGGAGCTCTACCGGCGACTAATGCTGCTCGAGCTGCTGGCCAAGGCCGGCTCGGTACCGCGCTCAGCTCACGTGCCGCAGCTGCAGGCTGAGGTGGGCGCGCTGCACCGGCTTGTCGCCGCGCTGAAGAAGAAACACCCACACTGCCACGCCGCTCAGGTAACGGTCGACTCTGGGACTCGCTTAAGCATTGCGGTAGGATGGCTGCTCTGCCTTTGTACGAGCGGTTATATTCTCAATTAGGGTAAGGGCGGGTAAGAGTACGCGGGCGATAAGAGTACGCATCAGCTGTTCCGGTTGCTTAGCAACGCGGGTTTGTCGAGTTCATGAAGTGACATGAAGCCGCCAGTGCGTGCTTGTCACCAACGGAACGTGGGCGTTGAGCGGCGACGCTGTTGAGTTTAAGGCGATGAATACTATTTTCGAGCGTTATGATATTATTATGGTATGGTACAATAATTTTGATACTTGGCAGTTGAGATAAGGTACATTTCCATGATTGTTGTGGGAAACTTGTTAGGTTAACTGGGGAAATACTGTGCAGTGCAATATTCTGTTTGCGAAGTTTTGCACAACGTTTCGGGGTTGTTTTGTGCGCGAATTGCATGTACGGTAAGAGGACGCACTGTTCAGGAGGGTAAGAGTACGCATAATTATACATTAAATCGAATATACAGAAATATAAAATTATTAATCTATCGCTCAATGACGTTTGTTTTGTAGGTATATCATCAATGGAGCACTGCGATGCAGATGCGTACCAGAAATTCTTCCAAATACGAGTTATTCTTCCTTTTGATTGTGCATTTTTTTAAGAAACACACGACATGATTATTTCCTGATTTATAGACTTGAAAGATTTATTTTATGTTTTTCTTTTTGGATACTAGAATTAACTTAAATGCCTTCTGAGTTTGAAGTTAAGCATTTGGACAATACAAGCTGCATAGGTGTGTGTTCATATGCTTGCGTACTCCACCCGCCTGGCGTGCGTACTCTTACACACCCCATATGGTAAGAGTACGCAACTGCAGCAGTTCAGAAAATGTCAGTTTTAGACCACTTCCATTTACGCTGAAGGATCGTTGCCCCATGGGTTGATGGCTAATTCAATGACCTTTAATATTCCCTATTTGCGATTTCTTTCTTTCAAATATGAAACAAATGAGAGCAAGAAATCCACTAAGTGCGTACTCTTATACGACTTCACCCTATTCATTCTTTTGGCTTGTTTATGAGTAGCGTAGCGTACGGCATTTTGATAAAACCGTCGCTCATTTTCCTGTGTACCGATATGCTATGCTTATAACCAATAGTTATCCTTCCCCGAAAGCAGCCCAATTACCGCTCATTCTCCTTTGTGACCCCCTCCTCCCTCCCCTCCCCCGCCAGGTGACAGAGACGGAGATTGTGCAGCTGATGGCGCGGCTGCGCTCCCTCAAAGAGGAGCACCCGCTCGATCTGGAGCCGGTCGACCCCGAACTGATGGCTGCTGTAGATCAGCTGACCGCCCTGGTGGCCGAACTGGAGGCTCTCAGGGCGCAGGCTCTACCCCGACCGGACGCAACTACCATTGACGAACTGGAGACCAAGGCGGCCGCCATACAGGTGAACACGCTGAACTACCGTCTCGGCGGAATCGGCGGATAGATAGTTACTCGTGCGTTTGATTTGTCTTTGGTTGAAAGTTGATCATGCTGCTTCTAATATTTTTTTAATAACTCAATATGGAATATATTTTAATTTTTATATTTCCCAACATTGCCTGCTGATCGTCACCATCAGCTTCTAGTTTGTTCGTCACAACATTAATGCTATTTTCCTTCTCGTCTGTTACATTCCCCGGCTGACCGGTTGATTTCTCTGTCGGACAGCTGGCGCACCAGCAGCTGATTGCGGCGCCGGCAGAGGACGCCGAGACCCCTCCCGAGGGTACGCCGGCGGCCGGCCTGGCGGCGCGCGGCCAGCGGCAGAGGGAGGAGGCGGCAGAGGCGGTGGCCGAGGCGGCCGACCAGTGCCGCGCCGCCGCGCTGCTCTGGCAGCGGCTGCTGGTGCAGCTGCAGGCCGCCCTCAGCTGGCTGCAGGCCGCCGAGCCGACCGCCGACCAGCGGCCCTCGCCCTTCACCGAGCAGCTGCCGCAGCTGCGACACACGCTGGGCGGCTGCCGGCAGCTGCTCGACCAGCTGGCGGCCGGCGGCCAGGCGGCGCCGCCGGCGCTCTCCCAGCTATCAGCGCAGCTGGCGGAGGCGGCCGGACGGCTGGACGCGGTCGCCGCCCGGCTGACAGTGACCCCGGAGCAGACGGCGGCGGCGGCGCGCGACTCGCGTCTGCTGGACGGTGTCCGTCTGCAGCTGCGCCAGCTGACTGACAGCCGGCGGCTGCCGCTGCCGCTGCTGGCCGAGCAGCTGGCGGCGGCTGTGGAAGTGGCCCAGCAGCTGCGCCAGCTCAGCGTGACAGCTGCCACCGCGGAGCTGCGGGCTGATGCCGCTGCGCTGCTCATGGTGAGCTCCGCAGGGACAGGGACTGCAGAGGGCGCTATTGTAGAGTATGGGTGAGGTGGCGGCTGTTTTGCATTTCATAGTTTGGGTGCAGCTATATTTTGTTTGCTTCTTAGATCTGGTGTCTAATCTACTTGTTTAAAAGGTGTGTGAGGAATCTCAACCTTCTATGTATTTTGTGTGAATTTACCGGAAAATATAGGCACAGAACAGGAATATTTCGCCTGTCCCGTCTATGTCACCCCAGTTGTTCACTCTGACGCTTCCTGACACCGCCCTGCCTCCCTCTCCGTCCCCGGCAGGACTGGGAGTCGGCACGCGTCTCACTGTTACTGGCCCGCTACGACGACCAGCTGACCGCGGTGGTTGCCGAGGACACACCGGCCGCAGAGGCCGTCCATGAAGCTGTGTTTGACCAACTGATGAGGCCGGCACCCACCGAGGTGTATGCGGAACGACCGGAGCTGACGGCAGAGGCCGCCAGGGTGCAGGTGGGTAGGGCCGAACGGGATAAATGCGACGTGTCAGTCCGATCTACAAATGTGGATTGTGGAAGGCAGTGGTTAGCTTTTATTTCAATCATTGTATTGATACAAGTTGAGGGCAATATGCTGGTGAACAATAGCACAAAGTTTTCTTCTTCATTTAGATGCGTGCTGATTTCGATTGCATTACAAGGATACATAGTCATCATTGGTTATATTACATGACTAGTCGTCATTATCGGTCATAGCTAGTAGCTACCACTGTTGTCTTAAAATGTCCTGTTCTGCTGACTGATCGACATCCTGACCCACCCTGTGCTCTCCGCGGTGTTGTCAGACGGCCGACCGTCTGCTGGGCCTGCACCGGGACCGTCTGGCCGCCGGACTAACCACCGAGGAGCCGGCCGGGCCGCGCGCCGCCGCGCTGGGCCGGCAGCTGGCGCTCGTGCTGCGCCTGCTGGCCCGGCTGCGCGGCCGGCACGCGCTGCTAGCCGGCACGCTGCACGGCCGCGCGCTCACCTGGCTGCGCTGCCTGGAAACGGAGCTGCTGCGGCTGCGGCGGCGGCCGCTGGCTGCTGGCCAGCTGTCGGCGCTCCGCCGGCAGCTGGCGGCTCTGGAGCGGCAGCTGCTGCGCGGCGAGCAGCTGCTGGCCGCGCTGCGCCACGCCGCGGGACCAGCCGCCGCTGACACCTGGTGCGCGCCGCTGGAGAGCCGTCTGGCCGAGCTGGCGGCCGACCTGGGAGCCTGGAGCGCCTACGTGTCGTACGTGTCGGCCGGCTGGCGGCGGCAGCAGCAGGCGGCTGCGGAGGCAGCTGCCGGGCTGCAGCGGCTGGAGCGGCTGCCGGCCGGAGGAGCCGCCGCTGAGGAGGAGACGGCCGCGCTCGCCGCTCTGGAGGGCCATCTGGACGAGGCGGACCGGCAGCGGGCGGCTCTGAACGGCGCGCTGACGCCGGAGGACGAGCGCACGGCGGCCGCCGCGGCCGGCCAGCTGCGCGCGCGCCTGCTGCTGCTGAGACTGCTGATGGGCGTCTCCGGGCAGACGGAGGCTGACAAAGACACGACGCGCAAACTAGCGAGGACCAAGTGAGTGGATGGGGGAAAATCAAATGCTGGGAGGGAAGGGCTGGCCTGTCAGGCAAACACGTAGACCTAGAATCAGTCCGAAGTCCGTTTTTATCGTACTTGGTAAGCGCTTATGAAAATTGAATGTGATCGAAGAACCTGTCTCTTGGCGTATTGCGTGCTATATAATTCATTACATGCAAGTGAATCGTTGTCATGATGTCTATCTCTTGCTAGCATGTATCTTCTTTCGCATCCCCATCCCCCCGCTCACGACCGCCGACCCTGTTCGCAGTGAGGAGCTGCACTCCGACTGGCTGGAGCGTAAGTCGGCGGCGGTGCGCGGCCAGGGCCAGACGTCGCTCTGCACGCTGCTGACGTACCTACAAAACGAGCTGCCTGCCCAGCTGCTCACCGCGAGCGGAGACTGCGACCAGCTGGAGCGGGAGAGGGCCGCGCGGCTCGACAAGATCAACTCCCTGCTCGAGGTCCGTGATTGGAGGGGAGGGAGGCAGGGATTGTGTAACAGCGTTTAAAGGGAGGGCGGACTGAGAGGACAGAATCGTCGGCTGGTTCCTTGTGATGGGGTGGACAACGTCGTTTAACTTTTGATAACCATGAATTTTATTTTGAGGTTACCATGTCATCATAGTTTGTTTGATAAATGGGCAAAGTTCATTCATGGTTGCAACTTGAAGATATTTGTCGTGTAGGATTACTCAATGCCATCTTTGATTTGCGTCTCTAAAGCGCCACGTTAGCTTATTTAGTAGACTATTGGCCGTTTTGCTCTGTACGCTATTTGTTTGTTTTCTGTGTTGTCTTCGTATCACTGATTACTGTCTGTGCTGTCTGCAGACTGTGGCCGACTTTGAGCAAATGACTCCGGCTCTGGAGGCCAAACTGGCCAAAATTGAGCTGATACTGGACGAACCCGTCGAGTTCGAGACGGGAGACAAAAAGGAGCACCACGCCGCCACTAAGAAAAACGACGTGAGTTCACAATTACCCCGTTTACATGAGTCATTCAGCCTAAACGGAAATATCCGATTAGCCAGGGAACGGAAAAATGCGTTTCGGTGGCCCCGTTTACATGAGCCTTATCGGAAAAATCCGTTCCGGAACGGATAATTCCCTTTACGCCGGCAGCCCGAAAAATACGGATATTTTGCGCATTTTTACATGTCTGGCGCAGCTCCTATCAAGCATTATTTGTGCTTGTTTTAGGCTTAATTTACTTGATTCTTAAAAGTTTTGTATGTAGAATTGGAAATAATCATGGCACAAGCCATTATTTTACTTGTGTGCTGTAAAAATAGTGTGATTAACTGTCAGAAAGCAAGTAAACAATTGAGGTCTTGGACAACATTGAAGAGCACATCTATATTGAAAGTCTTTTTGGCTTCAGAAAAAGGTTAAGACAGCTCATAATAGTCATAGCTCATCATGATGGACCTCCAGTAAGTTGACAAAATGAAAATGCATGAAAGGATGTGCAGGATGGTGCCACACTTCAGAAAACATTGGTATGAAAGTGGGTGGTGCGGGATTGTGTACCTATACATTTTTGGTTGACACATTTGAAGCACTTGAATATTTCAGCATTTTATTTTCATTTTTTGCTTTTAGCTGCTCAGTTCTTCAAAGACAGGGGTCAGATCAGTACTAGGTGAATTGTGTAGTAGATGTGACCTGTGGGTGCATTGCTTGACTGTCGGGTGCAACACAGTATCCATCATTTCCAAGTGTTTAAGTCATAACAGAAATTACATCTACTCACCACCAAACTTTAAGACACAATCAGTGCAATTTTCAAAATGCATAGAATAATCCACTCTCAATCACACCAGGTAAGATGTGAAGATGAAGTCCGAGTGGTACCTATGTGATTTGGTAGGTTGGTTCACCTTGTAGATTGGTAGGAAGTGGTTTGGTATAATAGGTTGTAGGCATGTAGGTGTGTTTGTAGGATGGTAGGTTGAAAGTTAGGTTGGTAGGTAAGGTTAGGTATGATTCTACAAATTCCACAAAACTTGCCAGTTGCCTGCTTCCACCATCCGAGATTAACCAAACTTTCAGAGACCTTCCCACCACTGAAGAATCTACTTCTTTGGAACAATAAGGTGAACATTTGAATATTGCTGGGGGGGGGGGGCAGATGGCAGTAGAATGTCTGAGTAAATTTGTCTGTGTGTCTTGTGTAGGTATACTTTGGCATGCAGCCATGAGCCAAGTTTCTGTCCCAACCAGCCTGCATGCCCTGCCGTCTGGTGGCTGTTCGCTGAAGCATAAGTTATCTGAATCACTGCCAGAGGTGGAGATCTCGGGGGGTGTCGGGGGGGGGGGGGTCAGGCCCCCCCTGAAAACGAATTACTGCTATGTAAGTCAATGGTACTGCATTCCGCCCGCCTACATCTGCCCGGCCTGGACCCCCCCCCCCCCCCTTTGACAGATCTCCACCCCTGATCACTGCTAGGAAGTTTGAAGTACCAAGGTAGAGAAAATTGTTTGGGAGCATGTAGGTACTAAAGCAAAATAAATCAAGCACCATATCCAGTGTACCAAGCACTAAATGGCACTAGCATGCTGTTCCAAGTGGCTATAGGGAGCGACTGGCTGGGATGGCTATGTTGGTTGCCCTGGAATTGAACCCTGATTGTTGAATCTAAGAAATAAGGAAATTAGCCCTAAACTAGAATGCATCCCTTTTGAAGCATAGGACGTTCCTCTCAACACTTATGTAGGTACTTTATGAATCTGCCACAATGGCGCGAAATCAGGGACAAAAAGTGGATTTTTCATTGTCATTAGACCTACCATTCAAGATAAATATGTATTTTGATGTGTAAACTAAAAAATTCATCTATAAAACATGCATATTCATGTCATTTTCTGCTAGATGCGCAAAAAATCCGTTTAGGCCTGACGTCCTAAACGGATATTTCCCATTAATTCATCGGATATTTCCGTTCCGCGTAATCGTCATTTTTGCGCGCCCAAACCAGTTTACATGAGTCGAAACTTGCGCACTTTTCGCTAAACGGAAATATCCGTTCTAAACGTCATTTTCGCTGACTCATGTAAACGGGGTAAATGACAGGCGGATGTCCAATCGACGAGGGCAGAAAGGAGATACTTTGGTCTTTTAGTGTTGTTATTGTGGATTGAACTGTTTTTATTCCTTGTCGTTGCTTCATTCGCTTTGAAAGTTGTGCGAAAACACGTGCAACTTTTTGCGATTCAAGTAGTTGTTGAGTGCCCTGGTCTAGACAGCTATTGCCGCTCAGTAAGAAGTGTCTTCCTTATTCTTGGTAATGTTATTCAGACTGTTGTTCCATTTTGCTAAAGTTTTCTGGACTTTTAAACTTGCCTGAAAATACCAAGGCTCGTCACGTTAAAAAATTGTCTCAATTTTACGCTTTTATGACTTTGAACTGTGTGCTATAACATTGTTCCCGTAAAAAGAAAAATCGCTTTCAACATACCCTGCTAAATATTCTGAGTAAAATGCAAAATTGTCGGCCCATGTAATGTGTCATGTGAACGTAATACATGAGTCTGTTTCTCTATCTCAAATATACCACTCCTCCGATTAAACTGACATCCTTCTCCTCCCCTCCACGCTGCTACAGGAGATGCTGGAGCTGGTGCGGGACGTGAGTCGCAAGATGGGCGACATCTCTGGTCTTTGTGACCTGCTGATGAGCGACACTGACGGCCTGCCTGAGGCCCGGGAGGTGCGCACGGTGACCCAGGGCGGCGGTCACCTGCAGCAGAGGTCAGTATTGGTCGACGAATATAAGACTGAGCTGATAGGTGGATGACAGAGCAAGGCGCAATGTATCTAATGACGTCACTTTTTGAATCTGTTTGGCTTCATATCCTGTTATTTCTAACCACTCAACCCTTAGGGTGAAGTTTCAGTTCCTTGTATACAGTATTGTATTGATATTACGTAGGATGAACCTTTTGTTTTATCGCTATGTTAGTTTTCCCTGAAGTGTTGCTTCGATGCTGACTCCACTCACTTCACCCCTCCGTCAGGTGGGCCCGGATCTGCGAGCTGTCGGCCGGCCGGCGGCAGCGGATCGCCGACGCCTGGTCGTCGGCCGGCCAGCTGGGCCGCGAGCTGCGCGAGTTCGAGTCGCGTCTGTCTGCCGCCGAGGAGCGGCTGGCCGGCGCCGCGCCCTCGGCCGAGCTGGTGCCCCGGGACCGCGTCCGGACGGACCTGGAGACGGTCAGCCGCGCCGCTGAGGAGCTGGAGCAGCAGGCGGCGGCGGCGCGCGGCGTCAGCCGACTGCTGCGTGCCGGTCTGCGCCGCCGGCACCTGGCGGCGGACGGTGCGCTGGCCGAGGGCGCCGCCGCCGCCACCGGCCGCTGGCTGCAGCTGCGCGAGCAGGCGGCCGCCGCCGCCGAGCGGCTGAGGAAACACGCCGCCGTCCAGGAGCACACCGACAGCGACTGGGCAGAGCTGGAGAGCGGCGCCGAGCAGCTGCACGAGCGGGCGCGCCTGCTGCTGCTGGAGGCCAACGCAGGAGGACTGCTCAACGGACCGGCCAAACTCGCGGTCAGTCGCCGGCGGGCGTTTGTGGGTGGGAGGTGGGAGATTGAGTGACCACAGTACTCGTCTCGTATTTGTGTGTGTTGATTCTTAGAAGTATGATCGCTGGCTTTGCCAGTATAACAGTGCTTCACTTACATGGAAGATCGGTTGGTTAAATGTAACATTTGTTGTCACAAGTGTTGCACCGTTTTGTCACTTTAAGGTAATGACTAGCTAACCCCAGGCAACCCTCCGTGCCCCAATCTTTTCCACCTGCACCACCCCACTAACCAGCCTCCATCAACTATCCCCACAGGAGTTGACGGCGGACCGTGACACCCTAGCTGCGCGCCTCGACTCGGTCACCCGAGACACGGTCAGCCTGCTACAGACCACTGCGCCGGAGGAGGCGTCTTCGTACGACCTACGGCCGCCATCCGCCTACCACCGGCTGACTGAGGCCTTCGGCGAGCTGCACAGCGCGCTTGGAGCAGAGGGAGAAGAGGTGAGAATAGAGGCAGAGAGAAAAGGCGGGGGTAGGACGATGGGGGCTATGTGGCGGGAGGGAGGGATAGGTAGTGGCTAAATTCTGCCGTCGATAGGTGATGGAAGGGAGGGTAGTGGCAAAGAGGAAAAGGAGCAAGGGCCATTACCCAGATGTATCGCTGCATTTGTTTTCTTTGTGAATCTCGCTGTTCAACCCCCTTCAGACCGTGACGGCCTACTGACGCCTCTCTCCGCCGTTCTCAGGAGACGGACGCGGCGGCCGACCCGCTCTCCCGGGCCACTGACGAGGCCGACTCGTGTCTGTCGCGGCTGGAGGAGCTGCTGGCGGCCGAGTCGCCGGCCGTGCCGGAGCTCGCTCAGACCCTGGGCGCCTGCTCCAGCGCCGCCGATCTGGTGGGCTCTCTGAGCCACCAGCGGCCGGAGGGAGCTGAGCCGCGCGCCGCCGCCGTCCGCGAGAGGTACGAGAGGCTGCGGACGGCTGCCCACGGTCGGCTGCACGCGGCTGAGGAGGCGCCGCTACAGTGGGAGCTGGACCGCTGGAGATTGCAGCAGTGGCTTCAGCACACGGCCAACAAACTGGACAACATGCCCAGCGCAGAGAGTCTGCGGAAGGACGACGTGCAGCTCAGGAGGTTCAACGTGAGTGCGCTGGGACGGACGAGGGGCTTCTGTGACTACGGTATAGCCCATGGGATGAAAATTTGCCTAGTCTGGGTCCCGGCATATTGATGTATTTTAAGATATCCCCCATCGTGCTTTCAAAAGCTTTTATGAATGTGTTTGATGTGAGTTTTTTTTTTTACCTCAAGCCAACCTCGGCGTATGCTTCATATTTCCCTCTGATGGTATCTAAATTTGCAGATGAGATCAAACCCTACCTGACTGATCCCCATTCGCAGTGTCTGTGGCCTGTATATGTAGCTGACCTGACCTGACCTCTGTCCCATTGCAGCGTCTGTGTGTGGAGCTGGAGGCTCACACGGAGCTGTTGGCCGCCGTGGTGTCCGCCGGCCACCAGCTGCCCGAGGGCGCGGCCACGGGCGGCCGGCCGGTCCGACAGCGACTAACCGAGCTACAGACAGAGTGGGACGCCGTCTGTGGCCGCCTGGTGGCGCTCCAGTCGGAGCTGCTCTCGATCGCGCCGCCAGACGACGGAGACGCCGCCGCCGAGGTGGGTGACGAGACCGAGATAGAGGAATTGGCGAGAAGTGGGCGACCGAGGGGCTAAGGGAGGGGCCGAGGAATGGGTCTGATCTGAGGAAGGGGCTGAGAGGCTGGCAAAGGTGGTAAAGGACTGTCAGGAGTGTAATGCTGGCCAAAATGTCACTTCTTGCCATCTGGTGTTCTGATTGAGTCTCCCATCGCGTTTGTTCAGTGATGTGACAGTTCTGCAAGTGCTGTGTAAGCTGACGGCTGACCTGCCGGCCTGACCTAATCTGATGCTGGCCTACCCTGACCTGACCGAACGGCTAACCTGACCTAACGTCTGACATGACCTGACATCTTCCCTGTCCACTCCGCAGTCTGGTGACGAGGAGGCACGCCGCGGCCTGCTGGCGCGCACAGCCACTCTGATGTGGCGTGTGGCGCGGGTGGCGCTGCCCGTGCAGGCGCTGCTGCTGCTCGGCCTGGCCGTGATGGCGCTCTACGGCGACCGGGACGCCGACTGCGCCAGCGGAGCCAACAACTTCGCCGCCAGCATGCAGACCATGCTCAACTACCCGGACGGCGGGCCGCCCATGTAGGCGCCGCAGAGACAGCGTCGTTACGGCTGGAAACGCGATATACAGGATCTTTGAGATTGACTGTGAAGTCGACTGTGATGAAGGCTGATTGATTATGGCTGACGATTAATTCTCGGTTCCGCTGCGGCGGGGTCAGTGATGTACGCTTGTGATGGTAACGATATGAGTATGTATCAGGTAACCCGGTGAATTTGTGTCTTCTCGCTTCGCTTCGGGAACTGGGTGGCGGCCGCGGCCGCTGCACCCGCTGCAATGGTTTCTGTGCGGCTCTCCTTTCGTTCGGTGCCTTAACCGGTGGGCCGGCGCCTGTTCTGTTCATGGAGGGGGCGGCGAGCGGTGCGCTGCGTCAGGATGAGAGCGAGAGAGAGGGAGGTCGGCAGCCGGAGCCAGCCTGGCGCTGCCGGCCCCGTGATACCCTTCCAGTGTTCCGTCGAATATTTTCGCAAATATATGTTTGTAGTACATAACAGCGTGTTTTCTTGCTCTTGCAAATGGAGGTTACACAAAGAGACATACGAGAAATAACGAAATATGTATGTATGCATAATGAATATACCTAATGACCTAATCATTTTGTAGGTAGCTATGGGTTTGTGGTACGGTAGGCTTCGTCACGCCTAGCGTTCATGTACATGTTGACAGTCGGTGACAATGGAGTATCGGCGGCGGTAGTGTCTTTCGGTGTGATTTTTCTATTACTCTGTATGAGCGGCCAGTACCACAGGTGTTTGGGGACATTACGAAAAATGCATACGTCAGCTGTGTCATATATGAGAAACGCCGCAAATCAATGTGTTCGCCGAACACTTATGTTCCAAATTATTCGGGATGTGTAATTTTGCGTTTCACATCTTAGCTATGCCTGCCCTTGGGGCTGTGTAGTGTGTAATTGGATTCATTGGCGCGGAAGATCCGTCAGACATCTCACAGCGAGCCGTGGTTACACGACTAGCGACAGTCGGCACGGAATCGGCCGAAAAAGGCCATCGAACGATTTGATAAAAATTACACCATTGAAATCATCTCATCGTTAGCCTTCAAATGGTAAATTATTTATTATATCTTATGCATGATATGGCCATCCGTGGGCAGCAGATATTCGGATATAAAGCCTCAGGGCACGATCAGAGAGCTTGCCACCGGCGCACCAGGCGGCAGCTTGTCGCCAGGTTATGCACGTGCCGGAAACCTGTCACCAGTCTGTGGGCGCGTGCCGGGAACTCCAGCGGTGCTCATGGCTCGGTGCTCCGACAGCGCCGCGCCTGCTCACCGGGCGGAAAATGAAAACCACTCCGGCCATTAGCGGTTCGAATTGGGAGCGGCCGGCGGGGCGGCGGCGGCAGCTAGTTAGCGGTTAGCGCGCCGACTCGTTTCCGAGCCAGCGACCATCTGCTGATAAGGCTGGATAAGCGCGACACCGAACGGGAGGCGCCTGGCACCGGCTCACGTGGGGTGGGAGGGGGCACACGCTGTGCTGTCCCGGGTACCCACGCTGATGCCAACTGCAGGGAGATCCGACATCGGAACGGTTGAGCTTTGGCCGAGAAAGGAATGGAGGCATATATAAACCTAAATGTTCGGTATTCCACTATGGCATGGTGTTTCTACATAGACTGTCGTGCTTACACCGACTACACTTAACGATTATTTTATCTGCAGTTTCACGCTGATAACTAAAACTCTGTGGCCGTATTCACAATCACGGGTTAAGGGTAGTGGTAGGAGTAACGGGTAACGGGTTATTTTTGTGGCCGTATTCACAAACGAAGTTTACCTCTGATGGTTGCCCGGCGCCACCCGATGGCGGTGGTGTTTAGCGCCTGAAGGTAGACTGTACCGCATGGTCCGGAACGGCTGACTACAGCTTCGCCCGCTAGATGGCTAATGTCTGGCGCCTGAAGTTAGAATGGCCCGCAAGGTCCGGAACAACTGACTTCAGTCTCTGTCACTAGATGGCAGTGGTGTTTGAGGCCTGAAGCTAGACTGGCCCGCATGGTACGAAATGGCCGACTGCAGGCTCTCTCACTAGATGGCAGTGGTGTTTGACGGCTGAGGCTAGACTGGCCCGCATGGTACGAAATGGCCGACTGCAACCTTGCTCGCTAGATGGCAGTGGTGTTAAGCGCCTGAAGTTAGACTGTACCGCTTGGTCCGGAGCGGCTGAGTGCAGTCTTTCTCGCTAGATGGCAGTAGCTGTTGGCGCCTGAAGTTAGACTGTGCCGCATGGCCTGGAACCTTTTACCGCCACAATTGTAAGCAGCCGTGCTGTGAGACGGTAAAAGCAAAGCAGTGTGGGCAAAATTAGCATACGAAACTAGCATTGGCGCGTCTGTGGGATATTTATTTCTTGGAAGGTAGGAGCTGAAGTTCCTTTTCAGATGACCCGGGTAGGTACTATTTCTCACGTGAAAGCCTGATAATACTTAGACCTGTCTGTGTCATCTCTCATGATATTGCAATGCAAATATGTAACTCGACCAGAGCAGCATGCACATTGCACGGCATGGTTGATATATGCAAATACATTCTCAGCGGGATGTCTTGTGTCCGAGTAGGACGGCCGCCGAATGTGCAACACGTGTTTGAAAATTGAGGCACCGGATCTGGGTATGTCCCGAATATTCTCCAAGTACGTCGTGCGATGGAAACTTTTAGTGGTTCTCTCAAAATAAGCCATATCACTGAGCTCATCTTGAACTCGTACACTCTCTTACTCCGCTGTGGCGTGCATGCCCCATATCGCGCCATCTCTCAAATATCCAAGCCGCTCGCGCATGAAATTGCAGCCGCTCAGGAGAAATTGCCTTGCTCCCCTGCTAATTTGATATTGGCCATGTTTGAGGAAAGCATGGAGATTGACATCTGTGGGAATTACTGTCATTCCGGGGATCGTGTACTGAGGTACTGAAACAATTTGTTGAGCCGCCATACCAGAGATGAGGAAAGAGTTATCCGTGGTCTTGTATCGCATTGTCTTTAACCATAAAACATGACATTGGAAAACAATCCTATGACAGGAATGGACAGGAGGGACGTCTCCCGTGACAGTCACTGGTCAGCATGGATGTCCTTCCTCTGTCCCTCTGAGGACAGAGGGAGACACGGGAGACATCCCTCTGTCCTTCCCGTGACAGGAAGGACAGAGGGATGTCTCCTGTAGCAGCAGTAGGACAGGACTCAGGAGGGACGCATCCCGTGGTGCTCACTGGACAGGAGGGGCGTCTCCCGTGGCAGAATGAACAGAAGAGACTCTATCTCTCGACAGTCACGCTGGACAGACGGACGTCCCCGGGCACAATTCGGTCTGACATCGGCCGTCTGGCCGTCTCGGTCTGTCTCTCCGGACGGACAGGTATATCGATCGGCAGCGGACCAATTCTAGTGGCTCCAGCCGTGTCTGTGTGCAGATGCTGCTATTGCAGGACTCGCCGCTGGAACTCTAACAGAGAGACGCGGGAACACTCGTGGGTGGTGGAGCGGCTGAGAGGGCGTCACCGATGGGTTTGGACCGCGGCACTCGGCGGCGGCGCGTGCGGCGGCAACTGTGTACCGGTGATGGGCCGAGAGGGAGCGGCTTTTGGGTCGGCAGGAGCGTCTTTGATTCAGTTTGATTATCAAACAATCGTTTGATAAGACGAGGATGCGAATTTGGATACGTATTGTGTCCGTTTACCGGATATCAGTTAAAACGCCACATTATAACATCAGAAGCATGTAGAATAAACGACCTCAAGGCTCAATATGGAATCAGATGTACATTATTCAACGTAAATTTGACAGAAGACCGCAGTGAAAGTCATAGTTGCAAGTTTGTCTTTATGATCAAACTCTGAATTCGGCGCTCATTTATGCATATCAGTTATCACTGCTGAGAGAGCTGCCAGTACTAGTCCTGCCGTCCTGCAGTCACTATCAGGAATCAGTGCCTCCCTCCTTGCCGCTGCCGTGCTGTTCTGCTGTCACTGTCAGCAGCCTGCCGTCCGGCAGCCGCTGCTGTCGTGCCGTCAGCAACCAGCCGTCTAACGCCCGCGGCGGAAGGCGACGGCACTGCCGTGCTGTCACTGTCAGCAGTGAGCCCTGCGCCGCGCCGCGCCCGTCGTGTTGTCTAAAATGAAGCTCGTTCCGTTCGTGCCGCTGACATTCCCAGCCCTGCAGCAGTCTTTGGACGGCTCGGATTCACTCATATCTGACGCCTGTGCCAGCGCCGCACGACGCCTGTATATCGATGCATAAAGTCGGCAGCTCAGACTGGGTGGCAAATGGGACGGCAGATGACACCCAACTGAAGACCGGGGTAGTGACGTGGGACTGGGAGGGGGAGGTAATCAGAGACTAGGAGAGTGACAGGACGGGAAGGGATGGAACTAGGGCTGTTGCTGAGTAGCAGAGGGACGAAGACGGGGTATGAGGGTGATGGGTTGGATACGGAGCAAGGACTAAGGACTGGATAAATGACACGGAGAATGGGATAAAGACGAAACGGAGCTGAGATGGAAACAGGACAAAGACGGAGAGGGAGAGGGAGGCGGAGACGAAACGAAGAAGGAATGGTGACGGAGCGGACACGGGGCGGAGACGGGGCGATGACGGGACAAATCAGGCACGCAGACGGGAGGTATCAGCAGACGTTACCACTTGGAGCACCGAAGCCGGAACATTGATATAAGGCGACATAATGATGCAGAGGCGGAAGACGGGCAGGGTCGAGAAGAGGCCAAGGATGGACCGTTAGGCACGGCAAAGGCTCGGTAGAGGGGTAATCAGATGCTCGTCGGTGATATTATGTGTCGTCAAAGCCCGTTCCGCAGCTCAGTGGCCGGCAGCTTCCCAGCGTCTGGCGCGGCGAGCAGGCGGCGCCACTAAAACGCTCATCATGCCGCCTTAGTGCCAATTCAATTTGCTGTTTCCCAGCGCGGCCGAAGTGATGCTGCCTTCCTGAGACGCTCTGGCACTCCAGACCTCCGTAGCAGTGGCAGGAGCGCACTGTGAGGAACACATTTGATCGGTATTGCCCCCAGGATTCAGCATTGCAGCTCAAGGCTCCATCAATACCGACTGCAGTGACCATTATCCCAAGACAGGTGAGAATGAATGACCACTCGGAAGCCACATCTATTCTTGTGAATGGTTCAATTGGAAAGAAATATATTATCATGCTGTACCATTAGACCATTGCCGATATTGCAGCACAATGGAGGATATTGAAGCGAGCGCTTTGATATAGATCCCCGCAGTAAAATATGCCGGAAGGTCAAAGCTTCTCAATTCAATCATCCTACAGAATGACGAGTGGTGGTACCCGATAATAGCTGGGGGAGTTATTGGCTGCTCTCTGAATTAGCTATGAAGAAGCATAAATTTGTAAGAACAGACAACATCCGTAAGGCCTGACCCAACACACAGCTAAATCTGAAGAGATTAAACCGTTTGTAAGCCACGTTAGAGCTGAGCCTCATCACAGCTAAACCGGCTCCAACTTCATTTACCAACTAGCTGCCCAGAGTGTTGTGATATTCTACATGAAATAAGTGGTTGCGACAGCTGGAACTGCAATAGCGCCATTTTATTAACGATGTTTGTCCCAGCATGCTGCAATAACAGCATACAAAATGAATATGTATGGTTTGTACGAAAGAACTGAGTAGCGAGTTGTTTACCATTTCCAACATAATGTCTTTATGCCTACACGGGTCTACATATGTAAGTCATAGACTGTTTACTTACATACCACAGTGCGATGCACCACCATATACACCAGCGACGCTATGGAAACATTATTTATTAATCGTGGCTTTGGTGCTGAAGACAATCTTGCGACTCAGACATTTGCTCGTAGCGCTGGTGAAGTGACACTGCGATATCAATAAACAAATACGTCCTGTGAGCTCGTTTGACCTGCTGTGATTTCCGGCTGCACGCCGTTCCTATGACCTGTGACCTCATGTGACCTCTCTGAGCCCTTTGTGCGGTCGGTTTAGCCGGGGACGCGTCCAGTGACAGATCGATCTCACGGCGCCGTGGCCCTGTGAAGGATACCGTCATCGTATATCGCTCATCAGCGGGTCACCGCCCTCTACATGGGGCAGTAGCTTCCGACAGGGCTGGTCATGTGATAAATGTGAGCCAGGTGAACACCCAGCGGCTCTCATGAGACATCCACTCAGTAATTGAGGAATCTCAAATGAAAGAAACATCGTCTAGGCTTCGGAGTAGGAAAGAAGACAGAAGCACGGAGACGAGATGTGGGTAACAGGAGCCGAAATATTGAAAATAAAATACAAAGATCTAAAGAGCTAAGACGGAAGACGGACATCGCAATACGGAAGTCCTAGCAGTTACGGTACTAAGCTGACGAGACGTGCTACTGCACTGTGGATGGGCTGGCCTCTCTGATGTGTCCGGCGCCATTAGTCTGCAATGCCTCCGATCCGGCGACACTCCAGAACGACACTCCGCGGCGCCACAGCGACTACAGAGGCAGACGCACTAGTTTCAATTCCAATAGTTTCCAGTCGGGAGCGCGGCACTGCGCGGCGACCGGCCGTCGGCGGGCGCTCTCAAAACAGCTGGAAACGGCTCCGATCGACGACTGGTCCGCAGACAAATCGGATTTCATGCCAAACTTGAGCGCTCGGGCCCGCCGGGAGACGAGTGACGTCTCCTCGTGCATCGAACGAGGAAGTTTCGGCGGAAGGCAAAGAATCTAAGCGTTGGAAAACAAAATAAAAAGGAATCAACGAAACAGGAGAGACGCAAACACTTGGAGAGGATAGGGGAATGAGAGACTGATAGAGAGAGAGAGAGAGAGAGAGAGAGAGAGAGAGAGAGAGAGAGAGAGAGAGAGAGAGAGAGAGAGAGAGAGGAGAGAGAGAGAGGGGGGAGAGGGAGAGAGAGTGAGAGAGAGATAGGGAGAGAGAGAGAGAGAGAGAGAGAGAGAGAGAGAGAGAGAGAGAGAGAGAGAGAGAGAGAGAGAGAGAGAGAGAGAGAGAGAGAGAGAGAGAGAGAGAGAGAGAGAGAGAGAGAGAGAGAGAGAGAGAGAGAGAGAGAGTTGGAGCTAGTGAGCCAAATGTATTTATATTTTCAGCTAATCCTACTTCCGATGTAATCTCTCGCTAATATTTCTCGACTGGTCTCGTAGACGCTCCATGACTACTCAGTCCAGCCTCATGGTCCCGGCCAAATCGTCCGTGTATGCGCTCTTCTCTGCATCAAGCGTTGTCCACTCGCCCATCAGTGGCATCTTAGTGCGGCCCGTTTCAGTTTCTTGCCGTCCGACCCGGCTCACCATCGGCCGGCCCACTCACTGATGTGCCATTTCTGGAGCTTCCCCGGCTGTGACGGCATCCCGGCACTGATGGCCCGGCCATGATCGGAGCTCGTCAGGCCCAGCCAGTTCTCAGCCGTCCTGATGGCGGCGGACCGGACCGGCGTCAGCGCTGACTTCCTGTCGAAGAGGAGCCATCACACTGCCCAGCTGCAGTCTGACTCACAGCAGACTGCATTGGAGATCCATGGGATTGCCCATGCACGGGGTGATTGGAAAGCGTGCTCAGATCGACAACTTTATCTTCCTTACATCGAGCATAGACGATGTAAGGAAGATAAAGCATAGTTGTGTCGCTTTGCAGAGGAAGGCTCAATCCACTGACTTCTGCAGGTTCGGCAGCGACCTTTGGGCTGTTGTTTGCTGTCACGGGGGGCTATTTGTCAGAAAGGGACGATAAATGAAGGTTATACGACATAGCTTCAGCATCGATGACTAGCCTGCGTTATAAGACGTGAAACACTCCAAAGCACTTCAAGGCTGAGGTATGAAGACTGGGTGGTGGTTTTAGTTATAGCGTAAAGATGTTACACAGCGAGTCACCTGACCAATTTTATTCACAGCCAATGGCCGACTCCTGCGCAGGTGATTTTTTTTTTCAACAATTGCGGCAACGTTTTGCGAAAAAGCTAGTCACTGTATTGGTCAATTATTTGAATAATAGGTATCTATATCATCGAGTTACAACGAAAAGTAAACTACAAGGTGTTCAATGACGCGTATTCTGTAACTAATACCCGATGTACAGGGCACTTTTATATAAAGTTACACTCAGAAGTCATGAAACCACAAAAAAAGGACACACGTGCAGGCACGTTTTGTATTATATGCGGCCATTTCAGACACTGGAATATTTGATATGAACAATTAGCGACACATGAAAATAAAGACATAAATGTGGTGTCGAATGTCATATGCCTCGCAGCGGTTAAATTGAAAGGCCTGAGAAGCCACAACATTCGGGCGTAAATTAACAGGATTGAGATTCTGCATCAGTTCTGCAATTACAAGTTCCACATGACCACAATCTGATTTACCGCGTTCCTTTTACATGAGTATAGGTGATATTTCAATGTTCATTTTATATCCACTGTGGTATGTCTGTCGTTTTTTTTTAATTTCCGAGCATAAGTTTTTTATTTAGCCAAGTGCCGTGCATCTCAAGCGTCCACTGTAGAAAACAGCAACGATAATAAATCAAATTAAACATCGCAAAAAAATGCGATTATAATAACAGTATCAAATAAAAAGCAACGTTAATTATGTTTCAACTTTGTAAAATCTGACATCAATGTTTGGCACAGCGCGGGGCCACTGACTCAAAAACACCACAGAAATGACACTCAAAACATCTTCAGCTCATGCCTCCTATACGCTAGGAGACATGTGTTACCAATCACGTAATAACGGACATGCAGGGACAGTTATAGTATCCCTTTTCATGACGGAACATTGGACATCTATTTTAACCGTTTGAACCGTTTGGTAACTGAAAATTTTAGTAACTGTTAACTAATAAGGCTAACTTCCAAATGAAATGTCGATTGCTTTGCTTCTTTGCTTCCAAAATCCACCAAATAGGTTCCCAGTGTTCCGTCGAAAAAAGGACTAGTGTTTGCCGGATGACATATAATTATTGAGCTGCTTTTGTTTTTGTTTGTTTGTTTTGTTGGGTTAGGCCCTTTCGGTCCAATGGGACCATTTCAGAGCCGGGAGGATGATAGGATATAGGGGGAGACATTGGTCTGGGCAGGCACCCTAGTGAGTCACCGGGGCTGAGCCCGTCCAGAGGACAGGCCACCCAGCCCCAAGGTACTCACTGCACCCGGCTTCGGGGAGCGCTCCCTCGGGAGCAGCGGTTCTGCTCCAAGGGAGCAGCCCGCATGAGATAAAGTTGCCTGTCCAGCCCGGAAGGGGGTTGCGGCGTGGAGGAGAAGGATTTCAGTATCCTGAGGATAGAAGCACGGAACGGTGTCTAGCTGCTTTGAACATGGCTCATTTTTAAACACAGCTCATCACTTCAACTTCTCTCGTAGCAGTAGCTTTGGTATCGTATAACGTGAAAGTGTTTATGTATAAATAGCTTCATCCTCTTACTTTTGCGCCTGCGATCAATCAATACATTCACTTTGCCACAACGTCACCACTCACACTCTCCACCCCGTGGCGACATGTCACAAGACATGCGATGACGATGAAGCCCACTGAAGGTGAGAATGATCACTATTTCCTCAGCGTATAAACCGGCAGCGCCGCACTGCCCTCTGTAGGTGACCGGCGGAAGCTAGAACTGCGTCGTCAGCTGACTATGGCTCAGTGTCGGGCCCGGCTGCCGCTGTAGCCTCTGCGCGGGCCGCGACGGACCGGCCTGGTGCCTCCTTAGCGTGTGGATCGCAGCCTGCGGAGAGAAAACAGTGAAAAACAGGGCTTCTTCTAGATCTGTTTACACTTACAGTAGTTGTAACCCACTACTAGTTATCTACCCACCTATTCTGGCAAAGTTCAAAATGAATATATTTTTACACATAAAATTGCATTTGTTGTAGAACAAGATAACACACACAAACGTCATTAACATTTTTGCTTATTTTGCGCGAGGAATCGCTCGATAGTGTGCGTTTCACAAATAATCGAAGCCAGATGCCTATAGAGTCAAATTTTAGACGTTCCTATACCTACCTGTTGTTTATGAAAGACAGCAAATTGTGCATGATTGTGCGTGCCGAGACCAAATATCGGTGATTAATTATATTTCTATTTACCTGACTGGTGTATGCATTAATCAAAGGTCTCATTATTACACCCAGATTACATGTCAGCGTGTGTGAGACGGCGGGCGGGTGCGAATAGGAGCCGTAGATTAGTCGGGACAGAACCAATTCCCGCAACAAACCAGTGACCTGGAACGCTCCCTTACAAACACACAGACGCCTGCGCGGGTGCTGCCGCCGGATCAACAAACGATATCGGGAGGCACTGCTTTGCAAATAAGCCAGCGTCCCCTAATCACTGAGCTGTTTTTGAAACGAGCTATCGTTTGTGACATGTCTTATTAACGTTTTTTTTTCTGTAGCCGGAGTTTTTATTTAGCCCAAAAACTGATCATTGCGATATTTTCACTAAATTAAATGACAACAGCCAAAGGGTGTCCGGATTGTCATTCACTCCCAAAGCAAGCGGTCGTAATTTTGAGGAATATAAATGATCTTCTTTGGAAAAAGGCACTTCTCTGCTTCTGCTGATACTTTAATCATAAAGGAAAATTTCAAAAACTGCTACGACCGACTTTATTGAATACAAAGGACCGCCAGGGATTTGCTGATGGTGGTAAGTCTCGAGGTTTCTGTAACTGCAGGGTGGGCGGCCAGCGGCCACCTGTATTCTGCAGAGCGCCGCCAGCAGCCATAGACGTCAGCGCGAGATAAAACAGGCCTGGTCCAGAGCAAAGGTGCCAGCGTGGCCGCGGCGCAAACTGCCGCGGGGCAAACTGCCCCAGGCCAGGCGCACCAAACTGCCCCAGGCCAGGCGTGTGTCAGCCTCCAGTTGAGAGGTTTGCTGTGGTCCCTAGCAATGATCAGAATGGTGCACAGATAAGGCGGCTCAAAGGACTTCTGCTGTGCAAACGCAAACTGTGCTTACGTAGATAGACATGATGGAGCGGTCTGAACGACAAACGGGGGAATCACTCGCGCGAGCATTGTTGTTCAGTCTTGAATAGAAGGTAGATATTCAGACATGCTGACACTCCAGCTGTTTATTTGATCACGAAGTCACAAAGACTGCTGAGTTGGTGACAAAGTTGGAAACGTAAGAAAACAATCCTAGAAACCATCACACTGCCAACTGAGAATGATATTGAATGATTCTACTAAATATGCATCCATTTTCATGTTTTGTTTGCCTGCTTCTTTACTGGGAGCAAGCTGAACTTTGGGAAATTTACAAAGGATGTAATTTTTTTTTCAAATAAACTGCCTGCAGTAAGTTTGTTTCGCGCACTTATGTCCTATGTCTAAAATCTCTGGCCGGTTCCCACACCTCTCCGACGTCCTCAATCCCCCCTTCCTTACCGCCCAGTCGATCCCGCAGAGTTTCAATCCCCTCCCTCGTCACCGCCCAGTCCATCCCGCAGAGTTCTAATCCCCACCGCGATCCGGTTCGTCGCCAGAGAGACAAAAAACTTCGCTCCCAATCCGGTGGCTGTGACGTCATCGCCAATACCATTTGAGCCGGCCGCGGCCGCGGGGTGGGGGGTTGAGGGGGGAGGGGGTCACAAGTCGGTGCCGACGGCCCGCCAGCGGGGCTGCTGACTCGGCTCAGCGATGCAGGACGGCCGGACGACGGCGGACGTACCGGTCCGGCGCGATGTGGCACCCACATCATCGGATTATAAACCAGGCAGTTGAGGGGAGATTGAACAGATCCGCCCGTATGGTGAGGCGGCAGAGCCTATAATTATGATAATCTACCACGTGTGATATTTACTGATCCGTGGGAAGACTATGCTTTTCTTCTAAAAAATGAGCGTTGCTATTTCTTAGCTGTAAATAGCCGTTTTGCCTTAGGATTTTGCTAACAAAAAATCCTGTTACCTGTCAGGATAATCAGTTGGTAGACATGCTCAATTTTCATCATGTCATACATCAATCTATTCACCGTTATTCCTCATCACAACTTCTCGTGACCTATCCGAAGCCAATTGCGATCCATTCCCCAGCCCCGAACTCCAGCATGTCCTCACTCACCGTGCCAGCGTGCGGCCTTTCGTGCCAGATCTCTTGGTCGAGCCACGCCGGAGGACGGCTCTGCCGCGGGAGACTGCTAACCCGCACCTCCCCCGAAGGGTCCCCGAAGCTCCCTGGAGGGGGCGGGTACCGGCCGAGCCTGGGCGCCTCCCGAGAGGGGTGGAGGCTGGGCCCGGCCGCCTCACACGACGGAAACCGTCTGAGAGGGGGATGATGCTGAGCGGAGAATGGGCCGGGTCCGAGGCTCCGCTGAGACGGCAGGTGCTCGGCGGCCAGCCAGTCGGAGATGGTCTCAGGACCATCTTCAGTCCTTCCACCTCCTGAGGATGAGATAAGATAATGGATGAGATGAAGAATAATTAAGAAAAACTTTGCCGAACATTAAACCTGGTATAGGATGGATGCTACCATCATTATTGAAACGGCACAGCAACATAGACTAGGCAATCAACATAAAATTAAGCACTTTCAAAGAAGTGGACGGAGAGTCATGCATTAGTAAAATCTCTCAAAACATTCCACTGAGACCTCTTTAGTTCTCAGCCTGATAGGCAGACAAGCTTCATTTTCCAGTTATAATCTTAAGCACCAAACAGCCATTGATTTATTTAGCTGGCCGGTTTCTATCGTTCCGGCCGGCCGGTCACCTGTTTTTGTGGCCGGTATCAGGTCGGGACTGCAGGGACACTCGTCGCTCTGGCCCGATCCGTCCGCTGTCGACATCGTGTGAACGGTCGGTGTATTTCGCTGGACGCCCTGAGGGGAAGGGAGGAGAGACAGTGAGTGACGGTAGAGAGATGAGAGCAAGGGTAGAGAGACAGGAGGGAGCGAGGGTAGAGAAAAAGGGATGATTGATGGGTCTGATACTTTCTGAGAGAGTGCTATCGCTGTTGTCAAGGACATGCTACAAATAGTGGTTGATGAATATGATAAAAATAGAAGACATTATGAGAGGGAGGGCAAAGGGCAGGGTCAACGCAACAAGCTTTGCTGCGGGGGCTCTGTCGTGAATCCTCTCATTCAACAGTTTCGGACTAAATTTATAAAAAGAGCCAGGGATATTACAGGGCTCAAAATACACTTGGGTGTTGAAGTAAGAAGCCTGATTCTTCTTGGGAATTTTTCGTCGCTGCCTCCCAGATTAACGAGCTGGCACACTCATCTAAATTTATTCGTTAAAGTAGGCATATTGATAACAGAAATCTTCAATTGATGATATGTGATTTTCTTCAACATCCTTCACGCCAAGTCAAGCAAAAGGTTGAATCCAATCAATTTGCACCGTTGTTTGCACAAGTTAAATTTAGCGTGGTAAAGTACACACCAACTTTGCATATGTTTACGACGCACTCAAAGAGCCCTCGGAAGTGTATTGACGCTTAAGAACTTCTACTTGAGGAGAGAAACTGTTCAGTACGTACACATGAGCTACTGAAATTCCTTCAGGTTTGCTGCTCTGAAGTCTTACGTGTGGCATACGGTTCGGTCATTACTTATCGCCAACGCAAAGTAAAATAATTATCTTTGCCAGGTAAAAGAATCGTCTAAAGCTTTGAGTCATTGAATCGGAACAGCATGAAGCCTTTATGTAGGAATCCATAATATCAAAAGAAGTAAACACCACAATCGACTTCGTACTTATATGACGTGTCCAATGGCCAAGAATAATGAGCTTATATATAAGCCTAGCACATGAAATACATAAGAGCCTTAAATAGGTTGATACACGTATCGTTACATGCACAATCCACATACCTTCCTAATTACGAAAAATATCCGCCTCTAATGCAGTTAAATTTGTTTATATGTATAGGTTACATGCACCGTCACTTTACTAAGCAAAAGCAAAAGCAGCTTCCATCAAACATTCAACCAATCACGGTGTGTCACAATCAGCATGTCTGCACCACTGGTGAAGCGTCCCAAAGAATCCTGCACTGCTCGTCGACGCGCCTTTCCGTTCTTCCCACCGACCACACGAGCCGGCACTGCGGCTCGTGTGGTGGGTAGGCATCTCGCATTGCACCGGAGTACTGCGGCACAGCCTAACTTCCAGTCAAACTCCGGCCACCAGCCGTATTTGACGGCCGCCGCTCGGAACAGAACCGTTTTCGATGCTGCTCATCCGACGCAGCCAAACTACACCGTGCTTATTGATATAATTGGATGGCTAGCTAATTACAAGTGACGTAACGGAACAAACACTTCAGTAAGATAGCAAACTACAGATTACAGAGTATTGTTACAAGAACGCTCTTGCTTGAAGATTGCCTTCACCGACCTTTGCTCTGTACCTAATTAGCTGCATCTGTCATCTATTCATTAGAATGACATCAAATAAAATGATGTTTTATTTATCCTATTACATTACGATCTTATAAGGTCAACATTTGTAGATTCGACCGTAAACTTTGGCCAAACCAAGCTTCAAGTCTTGGGCAAAACAACTGGAAGTGCAAACCATTTTTCCACGAAGTAAATAAAATCATGACATTTTCGTGAACACTCAGTATGGTGTTAACTAACAACCAGTACCCAGTATGAATATGCATATGGTGCACATTCAAAGTTCATTTCAACTTGCCTGTCACGGCACCGGTCGTCGCTGCACCTACCTTGGCTGAAGCTCGTCGGCTGCGCCAGCACCGCGCCAGCGCCAGCAGTGCGGCCAGCAGGAGCAGCAGTCCCAGCAGGCCCAGCAGCGGCGGCCCGGCCAGCTGGGTGGCTGATGTGGCAGCTGAAAAACACACACCGTCTCCGGTCAGCGGTGACCAGGTGGGTGGGCGGGCGCCCCGTTACAGCGCTCGCTGGTAGTTTGATCACGTGCCCCGCGCGCCGACTACTCGCCGGCGACCGGGCCTGATTCAATTCCATTCCATCTGCCGGTCTCCGCGGGCCTGCGCCAGTCTCAGGTGGGGTGTCTGACGTGTGCACCCACGTGCAGAGTCAGGGCTGATGTCCGGTCAGACCGGATATCTGAGAGGATTTGGTGAGATGGACGGAGTCGGACCGGGCGCGCCGCTGAATACCAAACTGCACGCGAAATCCGCTCCGAGTGAGGTCTAATGGAAGCGGCGCACCGACAGACGCGATGACGGCCCGTGACCTGACTGGGAACTGGGAGCGGGGTGGACCATTGTCTACTGTCCATTGTCTGGTGTCCATTGTCCACGGTCCTCGGTCGTTCACCGCCCATCGTCCACCGTCCACTGTCCATCGTCCATTTTCCACTGCTCACCGTCCACCGTCCACTGTCCACCGTTCACTTTCCAACGTCCACCGTCTGCTGTCCATATTCTGCTGTTCACCTCACATCAATCAGCTATTCATCGTCCACCGTGCATTGTCTACAATCCACTGTCCACCGTCCAACGTCCACCGTCCACCGTTCACTTTCCACCGTCCACTGTCCACGCGCGTCTGCTGTCCATATTTTGCTGTTCACCTTACATCAATCAGCTATTCATCGTCCACAGTGCATTGTCCACCGTCCACAGCCCACCGTCAACGTGCATCGTCCAACGTCTCCACCAAAGTCCACCCTCTACTTCTACTGTTCATCATCCACCGTCCACTGTCCACCGTGACCGTCCATCGTCCACCGTCCACCGTCCATAGCCTGCTGTCCACCTTAGTCCTTATATCATCATTCACCTACGCTGTCCGCCCATAATCCAATGCAACAGTTCCACGCTCCCCCAAACGACACACACATCAGACGGGTCACGTTTCCCAGATGTGTCGTGTTTCGTGAGCCGCAGCCGCCGCCACCTGTGGTCACGGCAGCAGCCAGCCCCGACGGCGCCGGTGTTATGGGCCGGTACAATCGGAGTCTGACAGGGCACCTGCGGCCGCCGCTCACCAGGGTCCGGGTCGGTGGCGAAAAGGAGTGAAAACAGCTCAGAAAGGAGCCGTGGTCCATTTCCTGATTGGATTGGATTTCCTGAGAATTCGAGCAGCCTGGGCGACATTGAAACCCCAGCTGACAATTCAGCACTGAATGCACTGCTCTGAGTGACGTCCAACACAATGTAATGGTCACACGCCCGTTCAGACACTACTGTCAACTGTTAGTGTAGGTACAGCTCTCGCAGTATTTACATAGTGGTTGATCAACCAATGTGTTTTATTGATAATAACTTTGAATGACTTAGACACTCCAATAAAACCGCATAATAGAAATAAGAAGAGTATGTACACTAAGGCAGTATTTATCAACAGCCTACGGACATATTTATCTGTATTCATCGACTTTTGTATGGTTGCAACCAACCACTGAATGCTGTGAGATATGTACGATAAGCATTGTGCCATCTAATCACACATGACATGTCTCCATGATATCCCCATGTGGCCATGTGTGATGTCAGTTGGAAATATGGTCGCTGTGCCGGTCCTCACTTGCCGCCAGATCGGTCTGTCCGTCGGTGCGCGCCAGCAGCGTCAGCGGAGTGCTCGCTCCCAGCGGGTTCATGGCGTACACGTGCAGTGAGTACGTCTCGCCCGGAGAGAGACCAGCCACCTCGAAACTGGCCGGCACAGAGACACGGAGTCAGTGGCGCCGGGAGGCTGCCCGGCCGTGGGAAACAACCGTTTGAAAAGATTCACTGAGCCATAAGGTGTCGCCATAGTTCTTGGGGAAGTAACAGAACAGTTTCTCGGGGAAAAGTTACTGAGAGATGTTCTGAAAGTCATGCTTCTACATAGTCCAGGTCGATTGTCTCCCACGGCCTGTCAAAAAAGGATAGAATAAAAGTAGAATCCAGTGATAATAATAGATTGTCGCCATTCGGCCGATGTCACATTAGCACATTTTAACCTCGGGATATTTTTGATTACTTTGTTAGGGCAGATCATAGGTAACGCGTTGAAATAGTAGTGTTTTGTCTCTTCAACCGTCAGATATTTGCACTTTATGGTAACACATACAGGTATGGATGGCCTCCAAAATATGTAGGTAAACGTATCAGCCTGCCACGCACAAATATTCATGTTGAGGCACTAGATGTCTGAAGCACGGGGCAGTGCACCATGTAAGTAATTCATTAATTCCGTGTACCAGACAAGCGTTCTCTACCGTTAGGAAGCTAAATGGCCATCTGGAACGAGCGGTTAACGCGAAACGTTATCTGAAATTTACAACTAGTACGGTCGGGAGACGCGGCCGTCTCCTGGTCATTAATATTCCACACCAAAATGAAATGGCGCTGAAGCTCATACGCCAAGTTGCACAGTCAGACGACTGGCAATGGCGCCTATCTCCGCCTTTCTGGCCATTATTAATAGATCCGTTCTGGGGGCGCGATCCGTCCGAGGGCTCATCCGTTATGCGTCTCTGCGGGCGCCGCGGACCGCTGCCGCTGGCCGGGGAATCAACTCCGGCACCGGCATCGCAAAGTTCACACGATGCAGGCAGTCCGTCTCCCGGCCCAGACTCGGCACGTCTCCCGGCAATCACATACGCCCAAAGTGCGGCGGGCTGCTACTAGTGGGCAGACACTGGTGATTGGAAAATGGCAATGACTAGTGATCCCGCGTCCGGTTATCCCAACTCGGTGACCCAGTATCTAACTTGGCTCGCCCATAGCGAACGTGAGTGTTTTCCCAAACAGTTGGCAATTTATTGGAGCCGGCGGCAGTGGGATCAGTCAAAGCTAATAACGGCCGCCACTGACGGACGCGCCTCACAACACTGGGCCGGGGGCGAGCGGCGCGGCGGCTCAGATCCGCACCGAGACGGGTACGATATGACCTCGGTATCACGTCACTATAAACCCGACACAACACAGATGAAAGAATAGACCTGTAGGCAACAGATGCACATACAGTGACAGTATGGCTGCTATACACGGCTTCACACATTTCGCCAACACCACACTGACGTTCCACATTCGTACGTAATTAACTGGTAGGTATCTATAAAGACATCTCTACATTCGTATATTTTATCAGTTCTGTACCAAACGAGTAGCAAACTGGACTAGCAAAGAGTAAATATCAAATATCCTAGCTCTGAAATTCAGCTTGGCAGCCAAGAATAACTCTTAATTAAAGCAGGCTTTCGGGAGTGTTGAACCACTAATATGTAAATGCGCTTGTCACGCCATTTGCCCAAATGGCTGACTATTTAGGCAGTGCGTGTTACCATTAGCCAACTGCACAGCTGAAACAATATCTGAGACGGTAGTGTCACTTCTAATAACTCTTACCGCCTGCAGCACGGCTGAAAATATCGTGGCATGTTTGGATCTGATCTTACCGCACACTTTGCAAAAATGACTCTCGTAGTTAACAAATTAGCGAGAGGTAGGCGGCAACTAATAATGACCTGCTGTTGACAAATAAAATGTCAACTGACCCGAGATAATGACAATCGGTACTAAAGGTTAGGGACTGGGGTGTCGTTGGCCACTGAGATGGGTCGATGGAGCTGACCTGAGGTCGGTGGAGCTGACCTGGGGCCGGTGAAGCTGACCTTACTACTGACCTGGGGTCGATGGAGCTGACCTTACACTCACCTTGGATCTGTGGAGCTCACGTTGGCCTGCCTTCTACTGTCGGCCGCCCGGAACACCTCCACGTGGAAGGTCTGTCTCCGACCACCGTCGTGACCCGGCACACAGGTCAGTCGGATGGAGTCGGCGGACCGACCGGTGACCCCGCACTGCTGAGGCCGCCACGGCCGGCTGGCCGCCTCTGTAACGGGAAAAAGACAGCATACTCTGACGGAACCTGACACACGGTGTCGATGCTGAGCATCGAGCTGAGATAAGAAGGAGACGTATGTAGACTTATTTTTCTAGCAAAAAGTATGATTATAGCTATTCTCTTCAGCGCTTAGATATGTAGGTAATCTTTCTCATTTCTGTATATTTCAATCCCTGATGACGAAGACGAGAGGTCTTTGAAACCGGTTGGATGTATCAAAATATGCTGTTCTGTGCCTCAATATACGTCTTTTTGTTAGACTTATGTAGGATATGAGTGATACCGATGGGAGATACTCCATTGAAAGAAGATATGGCATCGTTAGGAAATGTGATACTAAGACACAGACTCAGATTCTATGGACACTGGTGTTCCGGAAGTGTTTTTCCTTTTTTGTCAATAGATGCTACAAGGTCTTATTGCAAAAGCTGCGTATAGTTTAATTGGACTGCTGAGAGGAAATATTGCACTAGTTGGGCGCGACTGTTGACAGCTAGCAACGAGTGCCTTGGATGTTCGAGAATCAAAATAGGGCGACATTGATTGATACTAGCACCGTGACATCAGAAATGGTGTGCTATAAATAGTCGGACAGGAACAAAGAACAAAAGCTTATAATGACGATCAATAGGAGATTTCAATGATTTCAACAAGCTTGCTTTATTCTTAATGTTTTGAGCGCAGCTACACTGGTGCCTGCTGAAGTGAGTGTAATATCCGGGAATGTCCCACTGTTGCAATTTTCTCAAATCGCAGGCCCCGTATGTGACATGACCTTTAACGAGCGCCGTTTCCGGCCAGCAAATGCCGTCTGGCAGTCGCGCGCATTAGTGCATTACCTACCTGCCGGCGAAAGGTTGATGACGCACGGTTTATACTGCTCGCCCAGCGCGTTGGTCGCCCAGCAGAGAAGGGTCGGCAGCGGGTTCTCCACGGACACCGGCACAGCGATGGTGGCCGTGCTCACATTGAGCAGAGCCCCACTCAGGTCCGGCACGGTACCTGAAAATGGCCCCAGATCGCTGAGCACTTCAGCGCCATATCCCAAACCCATAATTCACCTCACACAAGTTTCCTGGAAAGTGGCATTAGCGGAACGCTAGCATTTGCCATTCCACCGGTCTCGTACACCGAACCGGACCCGGAACATTTCATTAAGCCCCTCCCGGCCGGTGCAGCTGTCGGCACAAGTTTGCCTCGGCCCAGAGTGTCTCCGGCACGCTGCTAACCTCCGTAGGTGCCGTCCAAGTTGGCCCGCGGTGTCTGCGCCACGTATGTGTCGTCGGTGTCGCTGTCAGTACTCGTGAGTTGTCGGAAGTCGATTCGGCGTTCCTATTGGGGTAAGCAAGGGCCGAGGGACTCTGCGCCGGGCTACATGTTCATGTCCGTTAATGCATAATGCATATGTTTGACCGCGTCCGTTATATCCTTGACTGTGTTCGAAAAAGTATCCCTGACCAGTTTCGAGTCCGATTCTACGCCAATACCCCCTTCTCTCCCTCTCTCTCTCCCCTCTCTCTCTCTCTCTCTCTCTCTCTCTCTCTCTCTCTCTCTCTCTCTCTCTCTCTCTCTCTCTCTCTCTCTCTCTCTCTCTCTCTCTCCGTGTCTGTTGATGCATCGTCGTTGCCTCTTACCCTTCTCGTGTCATTGTCCTTTGTCTAGGTGCGAGTACGTGTTCCTGTCTGTGTCCGTGCTCAATGTCCTATGTGTCCGAATACGTCCGTGTCCTCCCAGCATCCCTCCAGCGTCGCCGACTTACCGAGGCGGTCGCTGGACAGCGCCCACCGGTACCGCCGGGCCGGCGGGTGGGCCGCCACTGGACACGTCACGTTGGTCGAGGGACCGCGACTGGCCGGCTGGGACGTTCTGCGCGGAGTGCGACACATCGGACGGTCTGAGGACAGATAAGGACAGGTCAAAAATGAAACACTGGCATAGGTCTGTCTAAAGAACATGTGAGAGAAATCGACTGGAATATAACGGTAGTGTATTTATTCGCATAAATCAAAATTGAACTGTGTATAGGTAAAATATTTACTGTTTTATTGAGCTTAACGTCGTTTTTGTATGAATTTATTGCAAGAAAATAATTCCAGAGCCCGTATTTTTTACAGAAATTCTGGGCCAATTGTCGATTAAACAGTCCTCCTTAGGTGTCAGCCCCGATGTTTATTCAATTTGCGCGCCTCTCTCCGCCTCAGAGGCACGTGCGTCTACAAGATGCCTCTCCACTAAGTGATCCGATTTCGCTGTCGTCCCGCGGGCTGTCCAGGCGCCGCGGGCCGCGGTGAGTTATTCGATCCTGGCCGATTGAGCGGCGACACACCCGCGCCACGGAGCCGCACCGGATCCGCCCCCGGCCCCGGGCCGAGGAGGCAGATAATGGGCGCCGATGGCGGACTCGAGCGCACCAATCCGATCGTAAAATTGCCAAATTAAATCGCCCGCGGCCTGAGACAATATGTGAAGAGAGCGTCAAATCCAGACGAGCTCCGCCGAGCAGGCAATCGTACAACAGAGCCGGCCGGCCTATATTGGCGGCGGACTGAAATGGAGGCCGGCGCCGATATTGGCGACATTTGGGGAGCTTTTCTGTTCTTCCGGTGCTGTTCAATGAAAACGGGCCTGGCTTGGTCTGACAGACACATAGCGCTGCTGCCTCTTGACTCAAGCTCAGAGCGGCGGAATTTTAGGGCTGTTCATCGCCGAATCTTTTTGGCAGGACATATTTCATCAGTGGACGCCGTAGATTGCCCATAACTTACAAATGAAACTCTCAGCGACACCATGAGGACGGCCAGGGATACCGGCGGAACGGCGCGAGTTATCGCCGACCGGCCACCGCTGAGGTGCGGCCGGCACATCATATAAACGATATTTACTCCTTCGATAAAATATAATCAAGTGTTTGTATATAACTAACCATGAATATTGCAACATATTGGGTGAATTTAACAATTCTTTAACATCGCTCGGAGCCTAGAAATTGTCGTATAGGCATAACTCTTCTTAACCCGCGCACCGACGGGGGGGCGGATATCCGCCCCCCTGAGGTTTTTCGCGAATAGCGGGAAAACCGCGGCGCGTAGCGCCGGGAAATTTGGTATGACTATTCCCTCATCAATTTTACACATGGTGTGCAAGTTTGAACCTTCTACCTTTCAAGGTCAGGTCACCAGGTCACTTTGAATGACCCAACCTCAAGTCACTTTTTTGCAACTTTGTCACCGTGCCAGAGCTACAGTAGATGTCGGAGGTCTTTGAAAGTCGCAGGATGTTATTAGGTCATTAGTAGCTACAATTTGTATATCTCGGAATTTCGATATCGGTGACCCAAGGTCAGGTCAATTTCGCGACCTCCCCATTATAAGTCAATGGGGGAAAAATCAACTCCCTGTTTTCACCACTAAAACGGGTCGGAATGGCCCCATATACCATACATGACTTCATATACGATCAACCTTCACTACCTTGAGGTCTGTTTTGCTGTTGGGCAGCTGTGAGGTCATGTGACGTCATCAAAGGTCACCAAAGGTTTTTGGCCAATAACTCCGTACAGGAACAAGATACAGACGCGTGAATGGTCTCAATGTGTTCAGCTCGTCAAGACGCATCGAATGATATACATGATGACCTCGAGGTCACGTGACCTGAGGTCAACCTTTGACCTTGACCTTTCGAGATCAACATATATATCATTCGATGCGGATTGACGAGAGGATTACGATGATGCCCTTAGTTTGTTCCTATCTTGACTAATTCGAAAGTTATTCGAGAAAAACCCTCTCCATATCTAGCGCCGCCATTTTGACTTTTTCGACCCCTGTGACGTCATCTGTGACCTGACCTGAAAATGACCTTTGTAAAAATTGTAGATCTTGACCGTGCGTATCCGATGCCGTTTACCGCTTGTCGCTATCTTGCTTCGTTCTCGAGATCTCAGGGGGGGGTCATCCGCCCCCCCCCCGTCGGTGCGAAGTTGGCGCAGACCCCCGTCGGTGCGCGGGTTAAAACATGCCTAAGCCAGGTGATGGGTGGCGAAAAAATCGCCGAAAAATCGCCAGCAATCTTTCAACCATGGATTCGAGGCTTATAAGTCTATGTAAAACAGCACATTATCGCAGCTCACAAACATCACTATTGCGCTCGGACTCCGTTCCGACCCGTCCCCGCTGACCACTCGGCCCCAGGCTACGGTCCTCTCCGTCCCGCGGCACTCACGCTGGACCTGCAGGCTGATGGCGTTACTGGTCACAGAACCCTGACTGTTGGTAGCCGAGCACGTGTACATTCCCGCATCGGACGGACGCAGCCGGCGCAGCAGCAGTGTGTCGTTCCTTACGGTGACGTCACTGGTGGAGCTGGTCACCCGGCTACCCTGGCGGTGAGAGGGGACTGGTTACCCGACTACGCTGGTGAGAGGGAGCTGGTTAGTGGTTACCCCGCTACCCTGGCGGCGAGAGGGGAGCTGGTCACCCGGGTATCTTAGTGATAGGGGTTCTAGTCACCCGGCTACTCTCAGGGGAACTGGTCACCTGGCGGTGAGAGATTGTCACCTGACTACCTTGTGATATGAACTGGTCACCGGCCTACCCAGGCGGTGAGCGGGGACTGGTCAGTGGTCAGCGATTTTAAATATGCAAATACATTTATAGGTTGCCATCGTCATGTTTTCGCTGGCTGACCTGATCCAACATTTTTGTCCGATTGCTACGATTCATGCTTGTGGATTACAAACTATTAATCTGAAGACTTACTGCGGGTCGGAGCAATCACGTAAGTTTCAAGCAGGTCCGACATTTCAAGTTTCTGAAATGTGTCTGCTGCAATGCTCCAACTGCCTATGTGAATAAGGCCTAATGATGCCATACATCAAAGGTGCTCCGCGCTGGGGTGGAGGGCAACGCCGAACTTAGAAGTCACTTATGTCTGAGAGACGACATTTGCCGACAAGTTGAGGACGGTGCCGCAATAGTTTCGACATAACGTACACATTTCTGAAAATATAACATCTATCCACACCACAAAAGTGACATCAAAACAATAAATGTTACCCTGAAATGACAAATCATCCTAATGTGCGCATTGCAGTTAAATTCAAAGTACAATCAGATCAAACTGTCGCATCCGACATCAAAATCGCATCAACCGTGTTCCCCACACGCAAAGGTATCGCGTCACACATCACTACGCTCCACTCACGTCATGTCGCCAGGTGACGTCAGTGATGCCCGGGTTGGCGCTGATGTTACAGCGCATGCGCACTGTGTCTCCCACAGAAGTGTTGTCCCGGGGCCACGAGGTCAGCGTCACAATCGGTGGATCTGCGAAATGATACATTCATTCAAGCTTATTTGAACGACGAATACAGTCTTATATGGCTTCGTGCGTCACATTGAAATAAATAACACGTAATACCACAGAACTCGGTATGCATATTGCATAGGTCCATCTAACATGGTAATACCCTCAGACATCAACCCTTTGCACAAGGTTCCGTACACCATTTCAGTTGTTATTCAGTGGCACCGTGTGGTTAGTGTTAGTCGTTCGTTGCCCTGGGATATTACCCCAAAAATGTCCACAATCTCTCCCATTTTTTGTTATATCGTGTAGTTTGTCATGCGGTCTGACAGATGATTGTAACGCATTACCGGAGCGTATGATGCATGGGCGGGCGGCCTCATTAGGAAGCGACAAATCACGCCGGCTGTTTTCGGAACGCTCATACGACTTGCATTAGCCGGAGGGGGCGCACAATGTGGGTGGGGGTAGGGGGTGGCCATTTCTGGACGCAGATCTGTGATCCTCCATTAGAGCGAACACACAAGACACGCGTTAGTGCGTAGAGATCATCAGCATAAGCGAGGTGTTTGCAGCGGTCGATCGCGCGTGCTTCCCTAACCCTCGCTGGACCTATTGGTTTTCTACATACGCGCCGGCCGAGGGGGGCGGATACGACCCCCCTCGCCGTTTCGGCCCTGGTGGAGCTAGCGCATCGCATAAAAAAAACGAGCGTGTGCGCCGTTACGAGACGCAGAAATTGATACCCGATTTTAAGGTCCTAGGTCAACCGGTGACCTCTGAGGTCAGGTCAAGTGCCCCAAGGTACGGTTCCGTTTTTGGCGAATAACATCGCACAAAACGGCCGCAGAGCCGTGATTTTGGCAGCATCGTGTTTGTCTTGCTCAGGCGCGTCGAATGATATTTTTTTTGGGTGAGGTTAGCTAGTGTTGACCTCGGGTCACGGTCAGGTCAGCGCCCCCCTGGGTCACCAAATTGGTCGAAGGAGGTCATGTCGCATAGCATTCGATTTGGCACGATCTTCCTGAGTCCATTGGTGCCTTTTCCGACTCGCTAGCTCAATTTGATCGGGAGTTATTGACGAAAAACTAATATGACCCTAATGACGTCATAAATGACGTCACGCAAGGTCAACATTGCAAAAGTGACGCATCAAACCTTGCAAGAAGTGCATGAAATTACGATTCTGTGTGCTTGATATAGTTGCAGATCGTTCCCGGCGTCAGAATATCAGTTTTCATTTTTCCCCATTGACTTATAATGGTGAGGTCACGAAGATGACCTGACCTCATATGACCTTAAAAAAAATCCCAAGTATATAAGTTGTGAGGCGCCTAATGGATACTAGGTCCTGCAAGTTTCATTTCCCTGTGAAAGCTCCTCTGGCAGTGAGAGAGTTGCGAAGTTGCGACATCTGAAGACCGTGCAGAGGTTCACTTATGACGTCATAAGTCAGTGACCTGACCTGATCCGAAAATTCGGATGGTGTCGAAACATCCGGCTTGAATCAAAGGTTAGGTATGTCAAGTTTCAGCTCTCTATCGCTAGCGTGTTCGGAGCTATCGCGAAAAACCCTAGGGGGGGGGCGGCACACGCCCCCCCCCCTCGGCCGGCGAGGGCTAATTGCCGCTGGGCTCTCACCCACTTACAGTGAACGGTGATGACGCGGCCGTCCTCGGCAGTGACGCGGCGCAGGTGAGGGTTCACCGCCTGGCAGCGCAGTCGCAGGCCGTCGTCCTTCACCTGCGGCGTAAACGTCAGCGTGGAGAGCGCCACGTCGCCGGCTCCCGGCGTGCCGTCCGGTACCGGCACGGCCGTGTGCTGGCGCAGCTGCAGCCCGTTCAGCCACCAGGTGACCTCGGGCGCGGGCCGTGACCCCACCACTCGACAGGTGACCTCCGACGGCTGACCGGCAGACAGTGGCGAGCTGTCCCCCAGCATGGAGATACCCAGCGGCGGCACTGGAAAGCGAGTGGCAGGGTTAGAGAGGGACAACGGTACTGGAGCCATCGCTGTGGTCAGGGCGAGACGGTGGCACTGGAACTAGTAGCGAGGGACGACGGCAATGCAACCAGGGATGACGTCATTGGGACCAGCGAGTGACGATTGTACTAGAATTAACGAAGGAACGACGGCACTGGGACTAGCACTGGAGAGTGAGACGGTATAACGGCTCCGGGGTCGAGACACTGAAGAAAACAATAGGAAAACAAAGCAGCTCTACAGTCTACACCGCCGGCACAAAGCAGCTCTACACTCTACACCGCCGCTATAAACATTCCAGCCTTTAGACAAAAACTGCCAAACAAAGCCTTTACTGCCAATACCGCTCTCTCCTAACGAGCCGATCACATTTAGCGATCACAATGAGTCCGGTCCCACAGCAGTCGATCCGGCCCAAATGGCGGCTCCTCGGCGTTTTTCCACGCCATCTGCGCTGTGGGACAACCCTGTCGGCGGTCCGCCTTCGGTCGCTCGATCACCGGGCCGGCTCCGGCAGCGTAACTAGGCTCCACGTCCCCCGGTGGCCGCACCACATCAGACCCAATCACGTCACGATTGTCTCCGATTGTTTTGGCGCACTCAGCTCGAATACCAGCTGAGGTCAGCGCAGGAGTTTTCTGAACTGACAAGGTCAGATCAGAAGTAAGAAAGTTTCTAACACTGAAACAGCAAGTCGTGTCATCCTGTGATGTCAACGAGCAGCAAAATGTCTTGATGTGATTTCTAATTTATTTTAGCTTGATCCAGTCCGTCCAGTCGGGGCTAGATTAGATGCCTATGTTTTTAAAGGTCCCCGAAGGTTGGTGTTTGGCTTACGATTCCGTTACATTTCTACTCATCTTCGATTGTGCAACTTGATTCTTGTGAATACAATGCGAGGCACGACAGCAAAACGCCTCTGCGCTTATGGGTACCCACTACCCGTGTAGGCATCAGGCGGCAGCGTCTCACATCTGGAAGGGTAGACTGCACCGCAGTACACCCTGAGAGTGTAGGCTGTTCCGCAAAGCACCCTCCAGCCCAACCGACGACGGTTCACTGTATGGGATAGGATCTCAAACGGATGAGAAATACATGCGAACATAATGAAATGGAAGCCATTGGTATTCTATCGCAGGGACGAAGCTGCTAAATCACATTCCATGTCAGTGAGTTAACTGCAAATTGCGAGATCTATTCGCAGTCTCTTCGAGAAATGCAGAAGTTAGTTAGACCGTCGGTACATTCCCTTCTAGGCACGACTCCAAACGTTTAACTTTGTGATTAAGCACTAAATATACACACAACTTGTTCAATAAACCGTTTTACTGTGATTAGCTCTTGAACGTCTTCAGTTTACAGCATCAATAATGTGTTCAAAACGTCACGCATGAAGGGAGGAAAACACTCGTAGACCACGGTCGCATCGATCGTCAAGTCATTAACGATCAACTACTTAGTTAGTCAACTACAAAAGCAGATTGACGTATGGAAGATATCCATGCGAGACCAATACGAACTCCTTTGCCATCCGCTCAAGGCTCAACTACATCCTACGACTTTGCAACAACGGCTATATCACTAAGACCCTCTAGCCACGGCTAATATATTTGTTTTCCTTTTTACGACAAGCGCAAAAAATGGACTCCCCCTGCCCCTCGCCCCCTCACCCCCTCTCCCACACACTCACGGATCATGTCGATGGCGGCGGTGGCCGTTTTGGGCGGACTGCTGGCGTGGTAGGTGGTCTGACAGGTGACCCTCGACCCGAGGTCGGCTCTGGTGAGCGGTCCCAGAGCGAGCTCACTGCGGGAGGAGCCGTCCACAGCTCGGAACCAGGAGCCCGTCACCGGTGAATCGTCCCGGTACCAGGTGACCGCCGGCGCCGGCCAGCCTGCCGACACGGAACACGGCAGGTCAGACTGCATGGCGGCTGGACATGTGGCCAACTTCTGGGCAACAGCTAACAGCCAACTAGAAAACGACGTCTCATTTATGCAGACTGTCCTGGGTGATTTGTTGGCTTATTTGTATGCAAATTGAAATACAAAAGATCAAAAACAAATAAAGAGTGATGGAATGCGAGAATTAATTCCAGTTCGGTAAGACGATCGTTTATTCTAAGTTCCTAAGCAATGATCATTACGACATTGCGTTTAGCCGGCGTGTAAGCTCATTTCATCCGACAGTCGACAGAGACGGCGGACTTCATCAGACTGTATTGTATATCGTCCCGGAGCCGGTGGAACACTTGAAACATGCAAGACACTTTGGCAGAAATGTCATGACGGCCGGAGTGTGATCGTAAAACTCAAACGACACTCCGTCCGCCGGACAAAGACTGAGCCGCCGAATCTGAGATCAAATAATCGTAAAAACTCCCAGACTCCCGTCTCTATAACTGCGGGTGGATTTCGCCGGCCGTCCCGCCCGCCAATCTCGTCTCACCTTCGAACACTGCGCAGGTCACGTTGACAGCCTGACCCTCCCGGTAGGGTCCGATTCGGTCATCCACAGTCTGTCGCCCGAGCTCATCAAAGATCACCGGCGTCCTGGGAGGTACTGTGGGACAGAACGGCGGGGAGGGACACTCAGTCGAGTAGAGCACGACCGGGGAGGGGAGAGAGAGAGAGAGAGAGAGAGAGAGAGAGAGAGAGAGAGAGAGAGAGGGAGAGAGACAGAGAGAGAGAGAGAGAGACAGAGAGAGAGAGAGAGAGAGAGAGAGAGAGAGAGAGAGAGAGAGAGAGAGAGAGAGAGAGACAGAAAGAGAGAGACAGAGAGAGACTGATGCACTAAAATGATTATCCATTCATATGTCTATATTTAGACTAATGTCTTGTCTGAAGACGGACCTCATGTAATGACTAATGCATCCATCCGTCAGTATCTTTTTTAGGCGATCCTTTATTTCATTTTGTCCGTAATCAACAAACGGCGCAAAAGTTGCGTCACTTTCGTCGTTCCCAACTCTGGGAAGAATCGTTTCCTGTTTTGATATCATTTAGCCGTCAGATCAGCACAATCGAAAGAAATATAAGTTGTAAGACAGGCATGGAGGAAACATTCGACTGTTGTTCGGTAGTTCTTTCATTGATAAATGGAGAAGGAGATCGAGAGAGAAAAAGAAAGAAAGAGAGGAAAGAAAGAGAGAGAGAGAGGTAGACAAAGAGAAAAGAGGGAGAGAGAGGGAGAGAGTGTGAAAAAGAAAGGGAGAGAGGAAAAGAGAGAAAGAGGGTTGGAAAACACATTTATCAGTGCATTACCGCGAGGCGGTGTTGTTTTATCACCGGGAGCTATTCCAAGACAAATAGTCATTTGTTGACATCATGGCCTCGGCCACATTAAACACCGTGCTACCAATCACACGGTTGATATTTCGGACGCAGAACACCCTGCATTTTTCTCGACAGAACGCTATGCCTCGATTTGCATAAATTGTCTCGTATCTCGTCGGGGCCGCAGTTGAGATAGTGAGACTGTTCGGGCGCCGCCAGTTGGGTCGTTTCAGCGGCTCCCGAGTCCCCACCCGGCACCCCCGGCCCTCCCGCTCGCGGGCGTGACTTATTGGGTTTGATAGATAGGACCGTTTACTCATGCGTCATTAGATGCAGGCTGAGAACAAAGTTCTCCCACCAACAGCACTGCTGAGACTGACTGATGGAGCGTGCGGCACGCGTGCGCTATGCTAGATCGACTAGTTATCAACGAGGAATATCTCTGGCCAGTCACGGAACTGAGCATATTTCGGTCTCTGTGATGTTTCCGACTTTTACCGTAGGCTGCTGGCTGACTCTGTGGCAGTATGGTTCGGGAAATTTTCCGCGGCGTTGGCTGGCAGTGCTGACTGGACACTGGCCAAGCTGGCCAGGCCAATTACTCGCAATCAGGCACATTTCACAGCGGAGACGGTGAAAGGAGACTGCGGGGACGCGTTTTTAGTCCCTCTCAACCGACGTAACATGTGATGCTGGTCAGCGTAAATAAGTCTTTATTCAAATAAATGAGTAATTTTTTGAAAAATGCTATCTAAGAAACATCAAACCATTGCATATAGTCATTTTGCGAGTTGATTAACGTACACTGCATTAATTATTACGGGTCCTTCTGCGAACTCGCTGTCTTGGTTGTCCGGCACGGTCTGCATAAATTACGAGCGAGTAAAACGACTAAGCCTGTCTGATGCGTGTGGCATGAGATGTCGCTCATACCGTTGTTTGTAGGGGAGAGTGGGGCAAAGCGGCCACCCTAACGCTTCTCACGATGCCAACGCTTGATTTTTAAACTTGGAAAGATTCTTTCTATACCAATGTGATCCCTATTAAGTTGCCTTTCATTTCAACTGCGTTTTATTTCCAAAGGCGTTCACATATGGAAGATATTGACAAAACTTTAAACCTATGCATATTGGCCACTTTGCCCCATACCCTGGGGCAAAGCGGCCACCGGCGTCTTCTCAAGTCCCGATATGAGAAACAAAATAGTTGCCTCATGTACGACTAGGGTTCTTGATGGTGACAAGGTTTAAGCGAGGATGGATGTTTGCTTTGTTTAGCATCCCACCTGTAGGTAAACAAAGAAAGGATTTTCATGAAAAAAAAAACATTTAATTGCAATATTTGGTAACTCATGCAACTGAAAAGTGGCCAAGATGAATGCATGACGACACATTTGAATATAAATAATGTTTTTAACCAGATGGAAACAACTTATGGCCAATTGGTGGTGGCCACTTTGCCCCGGCCACTTTGCCCCGCGCATACCGTCCGAGACAAAAATATTCCAGCTTAGCTATTAGTGGGGTAAAAACATTAACCCGCGCCCTGGTGGGGTCTGTTTATAACGCGACCTGGTGGGGGGGGGCTATTTTTTGCCCCCCCCTCGTATCTCCGAAACTACTGGACGGATCCGCAAAATTCAAACGGCGTTCGATAGCCCTGTCAAATTTGTCGAGGGAAACCAAATTTCATTGACCTCGGGGTCACCGATGACGTCACAGGTCAGGTCAAAGATAAAATGTTTCACCGTTCACGGGGCTTCTAGGGAAAGCGCTATAACACCGAATAAAACGCATTTTGTCGAAAATCAGCGATAAGACGTCAGTTGTCTAGTACATATGTTGCTATTAGAGGTCACTGGTCATACCAGGTCAGGTCACAGGTCAGGTCACCAAAGGTCACCAAGGGTCACCCCATGAACCCAACTTTACTAAGGTTGTGCGATGCATGTTTTATGGCCAATTTTTCATTTCCAACCCAATGGTGTTGGTTATAAGACCATCAGGTACGGTTTAGGTCACTTTCTGGTGGAGGTCAGGTCAAGGTCAGGTCAAAAAAGGTCAAATTTTAAAGTTGATATTTTTGCATTAAATTGGTATCGATTCGATGCAGCTCGTCACGGGGAGTCTAATGGTGGTCTTTGTTTTGCGCTACGAGTTCTAGAATTGCTAAAAATTGAGTTTGAAAATTTGACGTCATCAATTTTGAACAGTTTTTTCGCTATAACTTCGCCAAAAAAAGAGGTATCAATCTAAAATTTGGTATGTGGATGGAAGGCGGTAAGGACTATCACATATATTCCGGTTTTTGCGAAATTCAAAAAACTTTTTGGATTTTTTGACTGTTATATACCAAAAATCTATTTTTTGATTTTTGGGGGTCAAAATCCAAAAATTTCAAAAATCCGAGATAGCAATTTTGTAGCCCTGTCAATTCTACAGCTTTTATGTCCTTATCATTTTTCTGTATTTGCAAAGCTATAGGCCTGACAGCTCTTCCCGCGGAACCCTTTTTTGGGTCGAAAACGGCAGAACATGACGTCACTCTGACGTCATTTCCGGCTAACCTATCATAGCCTTTGGAAAAATTTTTGGTCACCATGTGTAAAATTGATGTCCGGGAGGGTACTGAAAGTTTGGTGACGATCGGCGCAGCGGTTCTGGAGATATATCGAAAAGTCTGGAGGGGGGGCAAAAAATAGCCCCCCCCCCACCAGGGCGCGGGTTAAAATTGGTAGAATACATGTACGATAACAATGCAATGCATGGACAAGAACGCTTATAAAAATTCCAAACGGTTATGAAATAACATAACATTTAAAAATTGTAAACATAGTTGGTAACCTGGCAAGAAATGCTTTTTCCGTGTTTCACAGAACAATGGTGATGGGCCTGAAACCCCGGTCTGACTCATTCGAACGACGGTGAAGAGAAGTATAATTGGAAACCATAAATTGGAACTGACGCCAGCTATGAAGGGCTAAAACGATGGGTGGCCGCTTTGCCCCGGGTGGCCGCTTTGCCCCACTCTCCCGTACTTCGCCTTTGTGCGTATGCTAGTTCTTTCAAACTGATCACCTCCTAAGTCCTAATGACTAGCTATAGCAAGGTCTGCCGATTATTAAGGCCGGGACTTCTACCTTTCCTCAACCGTCATCCAGACTACTAAACCCAAATTCTAACTAGTCGAACTTCAGTCTACTCCCGCCTGCCGGTTGCACCGCCCACCTACCGACCACGGTGAGGTTGACTCGCGGGTTGCGTGTGGGCGCCTGCACGTAGTCCACGCGGCACCGGTAGACGCCTGCGTCGGCCCTGCTGACGGCGGAGATGCGCAGAATGGCCGGCCGAGCCGTCGGGTCGAACTCCAGTCGACTGCCGGCCTCACCGTTCACCCAGTGAGCGCCTGTCGAGCCACCGAGCTGACCGCGGGCGTCGTACCTGGCGCAGCGGCGGCGAAAAGTGACGCACTGGGACGGCAGGCGAACTGCATGACGATCAGAGGCGCAACAGCGGCGAGGCGGCAGGGGCGCATGCAGGGACTTCTCGCATACCGTCTGTCAGCTGCGGGGACTGTCGGACTGTCAAGGACTGTCAAGACTGTCGATACGGACTGTCAAGATGGACACATACGGACTGTCAACTGCGGGCTTAGACGGCCAGTGGCGTGGTTTAGATAGTCAGTGGCGTGGGTTAGACGGGGAGCGGCGCATAGGACAAAATCAGTGGTCAATTTACAGGACAGACAGGCAGCGGCAGTTCATTTCATCAGTGCCTCAGTGGTACGGGTAAGACGATCTATGGCACGAGTGAGACGGCTAGTGGCACAGCTAGCGGTGCCATCACGGGAATTCCTTGCCACTATGGGATACATAACTCGTGCTGCAATGTTTGCAGAGTTTATGGTACACTGTAGAAAGTTTAGAAACTGGCGACCCGACTGAAGGCATCTCATCTGACGTGGGATCTGACACTGACACCGTGACGCTGAGCTCCTGCCGTGCGCGCAGGTGGGAAACCTGGGTGTTGTATTCGACGGCGCACTCACCTGGGAAGCACACGTGGCCGAGCTGAGCCGTCGCTGCATGGGCGTACTGATCGGCCTCTCCCACGCACGACACTGCCTCCCAGACGGTATCCTCAAAACGATCGTGACTGCACTCGTCATCTCGCGCGTCCAGTACTGCCTCACTGTATATGGAAATGGCTCCCAGAAAAACTTCGACCGACTTCAAAAAATTCTAAACTTTGCAGCACGGGTCATATTCGGCCGCCGAAAATTCGATCACGTCTCTGGCCTCCGCGATTCACTCGGATGGATGCCTCCGAAAGCTATGGCCGATGTTAAAACCATGGTAACTGCGCAGAAAATAATAAGCAACGGCGAGCCCGAAGCACTAGCTGCCATCTTCATGAATAACAGTGACGCGCGAGAGAGGTCCACTCGACAGGACCACCTTTTCCACCTTCCACGCTCGCGGCTCGAGACTGGCAAGCGACGATTCGGCTACCGGGCCGCGGCGCTACTAAACAGTCTGCCTCCCGGTGTCATCGAACAGCGCCCCGCCCCATTCGCCCGTGCGGCCAAGGCTGCAGTCTGTCCGGCGATGGCGACCGCCCGACGATGACCCGTGTTAGAGGAAGGAGGTGCGACATCCGTGTGCGGTGTGCTGTCTTGAATCGTCCGTTTGTATAGGTATAGAGAGAGCGAATGTCCAGCGATTGAATCTGTATGCCTGTGTTTCTTGTCCCCGCATGTTTTTGTTTGTGCCCGACTCAGACTCTGGACTGTAATCGCCACGCCCCGCGTGGATTGTCCATGAAGGTAATACATACAATACATACATACATACAGGAGCTATGTTCAGTACAAGCGACGGGATATGCTGGGCCAGTGACAATATCCGCTGTGTATTTTTGGTAGGTATAGCGTTGTGCACATAAAGGAGTCACTAAGTCTTCGCTGGACAAAATTCACAAAGAGCTATAGCTCCCCATCGTTACGACATTTACTGCCATATAAACTAAAACATCAACATGCAACTGATGGAAGTTTATGAGTCAAGTTGTCAAAGTTAAAGTCATTTATCCCTGGGAGACAAAACATCAGCAATTTGATTTTGTTGTTGTAACGGCATCTCTATCTTGCGAGAGGCACTGTGAAAAATCTCGTCATAGTTAAATCAATTGGAACTCTGATAGAGACAGAGGCTAAAGAAGCCTTGTAAGTACAGCTTAGGCCAATTGGTCAACAAATCCGGGCCCATGATGCGCCCGGACTTTTGTGTGCTCGCCCGGCTGTTTTACCAATGAATGGTGGCTGATACGGGCGGCGAGCCGAGCCGGGCCCGCTCTTCGTCCGAAGCTCATCACATTTCTCTGCGCCGATCCGCCGCCGGAATGGTGCCATTCTTTTCCGGCAGTGGGCGGACGTGAGCTACTGACACCCCGACCCCCCCCCCCCTCCCGCGGCCGCCGCGCCATCCAGCCGCTAATAGGAGCGGATTATGCAGGATGTTGCCGACACTGACCGTCTGCCGTCCCGGCGTATATAGCCGCCGCTCCATAAAACCAGGCGCCGCACCATACCGCCACTAACAACACCGCCGTCGGCATTGTGCTCTCGCGGCAGCCAGCGGCCGCAAAGTGCAGCGGGTCTTTTGGAGGGTCCAATGAGCCATGGCGGCGGCTCGGCCGGGTGCCTTGGAGGCCGACGGAGACGCCTTTGGACCCAAGCTCGCCGGCGCGGTGGGAGGGCGCGGACGGCTGTCGGCCCTGGCACTACCAACTGGAGAAGGGGGATACCGGGGCATGGAGAAACTACAGGGCTACGTGACCTGACACGAACGGGCAACAGCTGGCAGTTTTCGGGTTCTGGAAGCCTGGGGACTGTGGAGCCAGTGATTCTATTTACATTTGGTAAGTGTATAACAGCTCGTGAGCATGTCGCCAGGAGCTCAAAGGTTGAGTTTAGTTGTGAGCTGCGTCACAATGCGAATGTGTTCTATGCTCGGTATGCTACAAAGTAACCGAAGCTGACCGGTCGCCGGTCCCACTCACGTGTAGATGGTGCTGGCGGCGAAATACCAGAGGACCAGCCGCAGACCGGCCGCGCTCCCCGAACTGTCGGTGACGTCACACGGCAGCTCCGCTGATTGGCCCTCGACGGCAGACACGTGACTGACCTGGTCTGGGGCGCGGCGAGAGGCGAGCGTGAGACAATGCAATGGGACTCAGTCTTCGGCTTTGAAAGCTTTTAATTTACTCGTGCATAAAATGTGTGGAAGTTACTAATAAAGATGTCACTACATGACCATAGGGCTCGGCCGTTAAAGGGAGTTATTAATTTAGGTATTCAGGATAGTTAAGGAAAAATGGTGCATTTGATAAACTTTTTAATATTTTGCCTTTTTATCGTATTTTTGCATGAGTGCTTTATAAGAAGCCTATCAAAATGCCTTCTGCGAGTTTGTAAGTACATCTTCGCATCAGTCTTAGACCACTATATATCCATCAGTACGTCTTACCTCTCTTTACCTTTCCGTAAAGACCTGTTAAAGAGAAACCCTTTGTGAAGACATACAATGTATTGTTGACGTATAAATTGGGACTTGGTCGTCCCCACATTATTCATTGAGTTTCGAAGCACGAACATGATTAAGTTCTGCTAGAAACCGCTTATAATTTAATCATCTATTGATAGGATTGAAGGGATTGCTGAAAACTTTTAATTAGCATGGCTGAAAAACTGGCTGTCTTCGACGTTGCCACAAAACACTGCCAAACTTGTGAGACTGAAGAAAGGTCCCGCCATTGACAGGCACCAGCACTGGAAAGTGGAAACATTCCTTGAGATATCGGAATTTGGATGAAATATAAAAAAGGTTTGAAGTATCAAGTCTAATGGCACATTACACTATATGCAACAATGCAACATAAAAATTGCAGATAATGCATACTGTTGAAAACTGCTGACAGTCATTGAAATGAAAACAGGATAGTTTAATTGAAGACTGAAGTAACTGCGTAGTCGTGCCAAGTCACAAAGTCATAAAGGCATGTAAAATGTATACTGTAGATAGTCTATGTAATTGGATCAAGGGGTAACGACCGGCCCAACCCGTCGAATTGCTCCGCTTTGGACCGCGGTCGATACTGATAGCATAATTCATACAGCAGTACCAATATGTGTTACAGAAAACAAAGCATACAGTAGGGAGACATCAGAGTTGGTAACTACGGTTGTAACGACATTTGCCATCATCTCTTGAACGCGGTATGACGGCAGACAGTTTTCACGCCCACACATATCAGTGGATGCCGGGGAATATCAATCTAGTGTCGCTGTAAAATACTCGAGGGTCTCACGGACCAAAAAAGAGGCGCCGACGGCTCCGACGAAGTCTCGTCCGCGTAGCGCGGCTGCTGGAAAACAAAGGATTCCGACTCGGACCATTAATCCGGTCTTCACACGGCTGTTCTACTGATTATCCTCTCCAAACAACCGACAACTGCACGAAACTTAGAGCGAAACTATCGAACGAGCGATGTACAGTGAACTTCTACATACAAAATCCAAAATAGCTGAAAACTTTTTTGTCAAGATTATGGCGCAATGGCATGGTTGAAAATTGAAATATGTTGGGTGGAGACTTCCATTTCGCGTCTAGCTAGACGCGTCTAGGTCTTAGACGCGTCTAGCTGGACGGCGGCTGCGTCTGGCTGGCGACTGCTAACTTTAGACGCGTCTAGCTTGGAAGTCTCCGTCCACGCCAAGCTAGACGCCAACTTGGACGTCTGCTCAGTTAGACGCCAGTTGGACGCCGGTGGAAGTCTCCACCCGTTATGAATTATGGTATGCTGATCAAATAACAAACACAAAACGTTCACATTCGAGTCTGTGAACTGTCGCGTCGACTGAAAGTGTGAAATGATAAATAGAATTACAAGAGGAGTGAGTTTCAGGAGTGAAATAATAATATTTAACCCGGCACCGCCTGGGCTATTTCCGTACCCACGACAGCCTGGGGGGGGGGGGGTCGGATCCGACCCCCCCCCCCCTGTTATCTCGAGAACCAATGGTCGTATCGAGCCCCGCGAGGCGGCGTTCGAAAGGTCTCTACGAGACCTTCCCAAAGCACTCTTAAGATTTTAAGATTGAGGTCAACTTTCGGGTCAAGGTCAGGTCAAAGGTCAAATTCTGGGGTTTTGCATGATTAGGCTTACGGACAGCGGAATCGATAGCTGCTGCTCGAAACTCACCACAAATGACCTCAAAGACCTAGTGAAGGTACCATGTGCGTATAGGGGTCATACTAAGTACGGGTCAAGGTCAGGTCAGGTCACGAAAGGTCACGGTTTTCACTTTCTGCTACATGGGCGTGCGACACATGTTTTATGGCTTATTTTTCACGCCAAATCCGATGGTAATGGTTATATGTGACCCCAAGTCACTGTGCTGATGATAAGTGTGCATTGAAAGCATAAAAAATCGTTTATACCATACATAACTAAACGAGGGCTAAGAAAAAAAGTCAATTTTTCAACTTTTTATTTTCGACATAAAAATGCACTTTTCTAGACGAGCTTTGTCCCAGGAATCTAGTGGTGCCATTTGTTTTCACATGCGATGTTCAGAAGTGCCTCTAATTCTCGAAAATGCTTATGACGTCACCATGCCCTACGCATGTTGAAGCTATTTTTTTACAATTTGGGGGTCAAAAATCGAGATAGAAAGTTGAAATTTGGGACATCTAATGTTCTAATAGAGCTCTACAACATATATTCCGGTTTTTTGGAAATTCTCAAAATTTTGGATTTTATTAGCTGTTTTCCAAAAAATATAGTTTTTTGAATTTTTAGGGGTGAAAAACGCATTTTATGGAAAATCCGAGATAGCCATTTTAAAGAACTCGTTGAGCTGCGTCTTTTCATGTCCTTAATTTGCAATTTGCTTAAAACCTCGATTTTTGGCGATTTTTTAAACATTTACCACTTTTTGACCGAAAACGCCATCTAGTTACATCACTAAAATCGATATATCTCAAAAAATTTTGAAATTTTTTTCTTAAAAATTGCACAGGAGACGTCAAATTGATGGGGGAGAAGGTATGCCAAGTTTCAAGTTGATAACGCAAGCGGTTCATGAGTTATTCAAGAAAAACGGAGGGGGGGGGGTCGGATCCGACCCCCCAGGCGGTCGCGGGTTAAGCTGCAGCTTTTTATACATTGCTCATTAAATTCTTTAAAGAAACATTCAAACATTGCTAGCAGTTACACAGTATTGCTATTTTATTTTAGGTAATTGTGTATGACTGCGAAACTGACATTTTTATGTTAAATAGGTCATTATCAGGTAAAATGCCTGAATAAATTGAAAAATGTATCTACTTAAAGTGCATAGTTTGCATATTTTTTAAAACAAATTTAGTCCGAACCTTCTCAATAGAAGGATTCACAAGGACAGAGCCCCCGCTAAGCGAAGCTTGTTGCGTTGATCTTGCCTTCTACCCTCCAATCGAGCAATTCCGATTCTATGGTAGAATTTAGAGTCGAAAATTTAACGTGCGGCGTATGTACAGGTCTCGCGGGTTTTAGCGGTAGGTTTTGCACCTAGAAAATTTAGTGTACTTCAGGCTATATCTTCGTCGTCTTAAGCTTTTAAGTGTTGAAGATGCGATCGACTTGTTGGGTAACAAGCCGGCCATGATCGTGTAAAATGGCTTCATCGTAGATCGATTAGTTTCTGAGATATAACCAGAAATGTAAAAGTGCAAAACCTACCGCTTAATCTCGCGAGACCTGTACATACGCACATATCCGCGCATGGCCGGTCCCCTCGCTGACTTCGCCTGGCTACGGCCTGCCACCGACCGTAACCATACCGGTCAGGAGGCCCGTAAATGGCAAGCGCCCGTCGCGCTTCGAACCCGGACTGTTGTAACCGGGAACGCGTGCTCTCACCATGCGGAATCCAATGCTCTACCGACTGAGCTACGGGACCGACAAACAAGTTTTACAATACACGAAGTATGTACAAGAACATCTTTCGGACATTTGATCTTCCAAATACAGATACTTACTTATAATCCCCACATAAGTAGGTACAATAGGGCAAGGTTTACCGTTTGCGTGACGTGCAGGCTGCAGCGTTAATTTGCAGCTAATTCGCACCACAGTCCACAACCGCAGCTACATAGTTCGCTAGCACGTAAACAAAGTTCGGTAGATAAAGGGGCTGCTTGAACTATCCAACGAGTATCGTTCCTATTTACCTCGGTGCCTGCCACAGAAGCTGATCGTGAGCGACTCCTATCAAGTTGTAATTGCCAAAACCATATAAGAGCTGCTTTGTTGTGCATTAAATAAAACAGTCACCAGATGTAGACCTGACGAAAAGAAAACGAACAGACGCTTCCAGAACAGTTTGTCTTGCTTAATTTTAGCTTGTCCTTGTCTCTCCAAGGATCTGCCTGCCTGCCTAAGCACCTCCCACCTCCTTTCTCACTTCCCTTTCATTCTATCCGCCGCCCCGCGACTGCGATCGCTGCCTGCTGCGTCAGGTCCGGTCCGGCCGGTCGGCGGCCAGCGAACGTGCTAAATTGGTCCTAATTTCACGGCGTTCCAGCCGAGCGGGCCTGTTCGTCAGCGCCGCTAGTCGCACCGGCCACAGTCTGTCGGGCTGTAAATGGCGAGCTATGTCCAACGGCTGGCATCAACGACCTCCTATACCGCCGCCGTCAGCCGGCGCCGCCGCTGCTCGGCCAGGGTCGCCAGCGCGGCGCGGCGGTCACCGATAGGGGTGTCATATGGGTACCTACCCGTGGTTACCGCGGTGGCTATCCTACTCTCGCCGTCAGCCAAGGTCGCCGGCGCGGCGGTCAACGATAGGGGTGCTCCATGGATTTGGATACCCGTGGATACCAGCGGCTCTGGCTACCATACCGCCGTCAGCCGACGCCGCTGCTCAGCCACGCCGGCGCGGCGGTCACCGATAAGGGTGCTCCATGGATACCCGTGGCTACCGGTGGCTCTGGCAATCCTCCTGCCGTCGTCAGCCGGCGCCACCGCTGCTCAGCCGGGGTCGCCGGCGCGGCGGTCACCGATAGGGGTGCTCTGGATACCCGTGGCTACCGGTGGCTATTCTACCGCCGCCGTCAGCCTGGTACCATATAGCTACTCAGAGAGTTACCAGCCGGTCACCGGGATGCCTACGTATGGCTACTCGTGGTTACCGGGGGCTATCTTCCGCCGCCGTCAGCCGGCGCCGCGGCTCAGAGAGTCACCAGCGGTCACCGACGGATGCCTATTGCTAATCATCAGTCAGCGGGTTCGCTGATATACGACATCAGCCAGCAGAGCTACTGATATTCACCATTCGCAGTTGGGATCACTGATATTCGCCGTAGCCAGCCGCGTCCCTGATATTCACCATCATCCGGCAGACCAATGATATTCACCATCAGTCAGCAGGGGTCACTGATCCTCACCATCGCTGAGATCACTGATCACCATCAGTCTATAGGGGTCACTAATCTCCATCATCGGTCGACGGCAGTCGCCATTCATCATCGACGTCCACCGACGCCGATCGAAGGAATCGTCTTATAGCGTCCGGAAAGAAATGGCGGCACTCTGCTGGAGCTAGACGCTGTAACCCACAGAGCTACCGAGGCGGACACGAAACATCGCCAGCCCTCTGCAGAGATTTCATTTTTTAGATTTGTTTAGTAGATGACTTTGAGCCTGACTTTGTCTATATGTTTGGCAAATTGAGCCAATCATTTGCCATCTATATGTTACTCACATGCTGCTTCAAGTATCAGTTAGCATGTCTTTTGATCGCAGCTGTATGCTGACTTCTTCCAGTCCATGACACTACTCGAAAAGGAGCAGGGCTTGTTCAATGTTCATCCAACTCACTCGCTTTCCACTGGATATGGATTCCACTGGACTCACTCGCTCCACTGGTCGACTCGCCACGGGAGTGGTTGGCAGCCTGCAGTATGGCGCACTCCTTACCCGATACCAGTTCGTCGGCACATTGAGCCGGCGAATGGGGGGCGCCGAATGAGAAGAAAAATGACGAGCTCGACGGGAGGAATTCCAGAAAGGTTTGACTGCTCATCTCCAATGAAACGAATCGTAGTGGAGGTGTGGAATAGCTGCTGCAGTGCTATACGGCTCGCAATAACCATGGGGATATGGAAGGCTCAAAATGCTATTTGGATATTTGGCTCAAATTTTATTTGCTTTGCTCTGATCAATGAACTCAACGTCTTTCGTTGCATTGATTTATGTAAATGTGCGGCATCAACTAGAATGTCTGGCATGTATTGGAGCGGATACGCGGGTCTGGTGTATAGGGCGAACGCGTCAGCCTCCCCATCCGGAGTCTGCCAGAGGAAAATATTCATGGAGAGCCACCGAATTGAGTAAAAGACCCTTTCAACAAAAAGCACTACTAGACAGCGTGAAAGAACGGAACGGAATGATTTCGACACACTCATTTTTTGCTATTTTTATTTAGTATAGGAACTTAGGCGGTGGACTATTTTCCGGAGACTATTTTCGAGTGATCTATTCCTATCCCGCGGACCGTCATCTCCGCCTCACCCCGCTATCCTGCCCGTCCCTGGCTATTGTTCCAGGCCCGCGTCAGGCCGCGCCCTCCCGCCGGACCTGGCCGCGCCAGTTTCATTAGCTAATAATTTCCCGGGCGGCCAGAGGCATGTTGACGCAACGTTTGATTTACATTTCAGAACGCGCGGGGATTATTCGGGATCACGCCGGTCTGGGGACGCCATCCTCTCTGAGGGGGTAACCCCTCCGGCCAGAGAGCCGGCTGGATGAGTTGGGCAGGGGTGGGGAGGCAGTGAGCTAGGCAGGCGACCGCGGCCGAGCCGGAGAGTCTGATCATAGTATCTGACATCGAACTCGCTCGACGAGCAGTTTGTATTGTGGACGACGCCGGATAATGCCTGGCTTTATCTTTACCACAGGCAATTTATCCGGTGTCGTTCACTATACAACTCAGGAAGGGTCAGTGAAACTCCGGACGAGCCGTTCGGTCGCGCGGTGGTGGGGGATGATTCGTGTTTTTATTTTCGTACTCAAATTCTCCGTTTACCGCTTTTCTTGGTTGAGGCGTTTGCCGTTTCACATTTTCATCCGCCTCGCTGCCCATTTCCAAAGGCATTAGCGAAAGATACTGTCCTGTTTTGGTGGTCTGATCCACGGTTGGACGCCATCACCGCTCCAAACAGTCCCGCTGCGGCTGTTGGCGGCGGTCACGTGACCAACATCCCCCCCCGTCTGTCCCCGCCCTCGTGATCACTGCTGGTTCGGAAGCAATCGGGCGGGCGCACCAGAAGCTAATCACAACAATCGCATTAATCAACCCACCGGTTCGAAACAGTGCCCCGCGAGTGTCTGGAAACGTAATGACTCGTTCTCACTAGCCGTAAAAATGAAACGTCACAGATGGTGCTAGTGAAGTTGAATAGTTCACAAACAAACCATCTGCATGCAAGCAGGCATAATTGAAGGAGAGTGATTCCAACAAAGGAAAATGCCTAGCGTAAATATTGCCGAATAAAGTTCAACTTTCAGTAGCATAATTTCGAAAATTGTACAGATACCTACCTTGCAACATTTGTAAGCCCTCACTGGAATGCCTGCGACAATTGACCCATTTACCATGTCCGTCCACACCATGCCCGATCAGGAAGTCAGGTCACCAGTTCACTGGGCAAGTAAACTAAATATGCCCTTAAAAATATTCGTAATCCTGCCATTCCAACACTTTTATCCCCAAGAAGATTGAAACTCATTGAATTGCATGTGGGTACCAGGCCCAACATTTTGAATATTTCGGATTTTTTATAGCTGTGGGCTGGACTCAGGTCATATTTGTGATTTCACCATTATAAGACAATGGGGAAAAGTAAATACAAATGCCTCCTGCTTTGAACAAACGGCTGATAGTGCGGCTGATAGCTAATGGTCACTCAAAACGTCATGGTAGGTCATAAATGTTGTCAGTAATTTTTTCGGCAATCACTCTTTGATGGTTTATCGTATAGAGCGATTAAAAAAATATGAAGTGTCTTCAAGTAATCAATACGGATCGATTGAAATGCAGCATGACCTTTTCCGGACATTTTATGACTTTGACCTGCAGGGGTAAATATTTGAAGTTGGCCTTTTCAGGTCAACTTTTTGTTAACTTTATACGTCTCAACGAGGGAAGCACGATGTTTGCCAAATAAATGTCATGCAATCATTGACGCAAAACCCATTGCAAAAAGGAACAAGTGTTTCAGTAAAATCCGTCTACTTTGGTGGTCCAATCTGATGGCAAGTTAACGAGAAAAAAAAACGATTTAAAGGAAACAGTCCACTTTCCTGAAATCAGTATTTTGCTATTGATTTATGATTTTTTATGCTCAAAATAATCATGAAATAAAATAAAACGTTTTTGTAAAAACAATTATTTTCTATATTTTAATATAGGACGAACTATATTCTATGTAAAATAATGTTTGACGCGGAAGCTTATTACGCATTGACCAATCATATTGCGTAGCTCAAACCTACGCATACTGCATTGGCTGTAAGCAGCACGCTGATTGGCTGACGATGACGTGGCTGCATTCCTGTGCAAGGCACGCATTCCTCTACAAGGCACTCTTTTCGGAACGAGAAATGGAATATCTTCGTCTAGGGTGATCGTTGAGCCGTAAAAGCTCCTGATTTGTGCTAGTCTCAGCTCAAGCTACGAAACTGCTATTCCAGCTCAAAACCCCATGTTAAAAGTGAACTATTTCCTTTAAGAGCTTATATCGAATGTCCTTCTCCGCAACTCTCAATGTCTTTTGATTTACGAGTGATAAGACCACTTCTGAAATATATTAAAAATCGAGAAAGTTTTCGTAATAACCTTTGGTGACCTCCAGTGGCCTCAGCAATGACCAGATCGAAAAATGAACTTGAAAATTCGGAAAGATGTTATAGAGCTTTTTTGCTTCTTCCTATAGCTTTATCGGTTTTGGCGAGATAATCGGGTGTGCTAAATACTGACGGAACTAGGTAAAACTCTTACACTGGTCGCAACTCTACTCTAATGCAATGTTTCCACGCATAAATATTAAAATATCAACGTCCGCCATTACAATACGCCGTCCGTCGATGTTTCGAGTGACAGCAGCCGTCGACAATGCCCCACAAAGACCCCATTTGCCGGCTTATGCGGTGCATATAACTGTTGCCTTTGGGCGGTGATCGATGAGGACAGACGTCACTCAGACCGCGGAGCCGTGAAAGATTGAACGAGTCGCGTGCTGCAGCGTGGAGGGTGGCCCGCTGGACTGGGATCGCGGGGCGGTGGGTCCATGGATCAGTGGGTAGGTACTGGGCACTGGGGTGGGCATGGGTTCAGTGGTCAGATGCTCGGTCGAGTGTCGACTGTGGAATGTCGGTGGCCGAGTGCTGATATCACTGACAGAATCTCAGATGCCTGTCGGGAATACAGCCGCAGGTCGAGTGTCGGGATGTCGAAAAGCCTGCTCTGAGTATGCATGACTCTGTTGGATGTCAGGAGCCTGTCTATATCTGTCAGTCGGTAGTGAAGTCTCTGTGCCACCGCGCCGCGCCGGTCCATGCCAGCCGAAATACCCCAGCACAGCCCGGCGAGGGGAGGGGTGCGGACGTCGGGCTGTCGCCGGCTTGTGCCACTGTATGACATATGCCCGACAGCTCCGCACACCAGAGGTCGAGCCAGTTGACACGGCGTAAAGACCGTGTGGTCACAGAGGAGAGTTTCCGTCATATACTGGAAGTATTTGATGAATGAGCATTATGTTTTTAGAACATATAATTTGCAAGATCCCAGTGCAGGAGCATTTTAAAAGAAGTTCTGTCTTCTGAATCCCTCAGTTCATGCCAATCAAAGTAAAAGGCAACGTTGCAAATGACAATGATTCAACTGGCGCTGTCTGCTGGTCAGGAACCCAGCCCTTTGGACCTGCAAGGGATTACAGCAAATGAAAGAATATACGCCGGTTATAAACCCCGGAGTGAGACGCCTGGGGTATAAATAGTACATTGATGAAGAGTTTATATGCATACTTGGTATTTACGATGGCCGTATAGCAACGGAAGTTTTAACACTGGCGATTCAATGATGGCTTCGGGTACAAATTATTGACGCTATATTTGGAAAGGTTGCAAAAGAATACCACGTTACCCCAAGGCACCGTGCTCGGTCCTACGCTCTCTACAGTCATATGTGAATGATACGTCAGCCCAGGTCAGCAACACGGTGAAGACATTTGCAGACGACACTAATAAGTTGTATTGCTAGATGACTGCCAACCACGATGGCCTGCAGGACGACATCGAGGCTCTGGCCCGCTGGTCCGAGACGTGGCTGCTCCCCTTTAATGGTTCGAAGCAAGGCCGTATAGTTCGAAGTGCACGACATATGCATACATTCAATATACGGTACCTGAACAAGAATGTGCAAGAAATAAGATAATCTCAAACGTTTCAAAACGGTGATCAATTAATCCTTTCCAACATTGCCATTTCAAGTGCCATATAATCGGGCAAAAACCCTTCTCTTTTCCCAGAACCTTCCATGAGTCATGACACTGCTCCCCGGGGGCAGACAGCTACGGTTGTTCTCAGGCGTCTACAGGGGAGGTCCGGGGGCGGGGACTGGGGACTAACGACTCGTCTGTTCCCCCACTGGATTAGTGCTGACATACGACACCGTCCGTGCCGTGCCAGCGAGGGAGCGGCGGCGAGGGGGAGGGGGAGGTGTGGACAAGATCGCATTTCTCTGACGTGATCCGTCTACATATCTGCTTATAAGGTTTAAGTGATTCGGAAATTAGCAAAAGGTCACATCGCTTAGTAATGCATTATGGTACCTACCTACTTCGATAAATGCTTTCGTTATTTGGAGCATAGGCGTAGGAACAGGGGGGGCCAGGTGGGCAAGTGCCCACCCACTTTTCGAGGTGGGGGGGCCAACCATGTGTTTTGGCCCACCCACTTTTTACTCGAGGCCCCTCGTCTCGATTTGAGAGGACGTCGTCACCTTCCAGAATAAACAAACTCCGTAAAAATAAGTTCCACGAATCCCCACACACGGACTCCAAGGGGCCGTGATGGATCCAAGGAGGCCCTCTGTTCATACTTGTCAGTCGAAGCCCCTGAGACTGATGGCCTGAGAGGCCCTAGTGGATCTGAGGAGGCCCCAATATCCACACTGGTCTGGGGAGGCCCCTGACACTGGCAGTCTGGGAGGCCCCTCTATCCACACTAGTCAGATGTCTGAGACTAGTGGTCTGGGAGGCCCCTCCATCCACACTAGTCAGAATAGGCCCCTGACACTGGCGGTCAGCCGAGGCCCCCTACCCTCACTAGTCAGAGGAGGCCCCTCTATCCTCAATAGTCAGATGAGGCCCCTGAGATTGATGGTCTGGGAGGCCTATCCATCTACACTGTAGTCAGAGGAGGCCCCTGAGACTGATGACCTGAGAGGCCCTTATAATCACACCAGGCAGAAGAGGCCCATGAGACTGATGGACTGAGAGGCCCTTCTATTCATACTGGCCAGAGGAGACCCCCAAAACTTTCGGTCTAGGAGGTCCCTCAATCCGGCACCAGCCAGAAGAGTCCCCTGAGACTGATGGCCTGGGAAGCCCTTACATTCACACTAGGCAGAGGAGGCCCCTGAGACTGATGGTATGCGAGGCCCTCATATTCACACCAGTCAGAAGAGGCCCCTGAGGCTGATGGCTGTGAGGCCCTTCAGTTCATATAACTGGCCACTGGAGGCCCCTGAAAGCGGTGGTCTGGGAGGGCCCTCTATCCACACTAGTCAGAAGAGGCCCCTGAGACCGATGGTCTGAGAGGCTCTTATATTCATACTGGCCACAAGAGGCCCCTGAGAGACTGATAGTCAAAGAGGTCCACTCCTAATGAATCTGAGGAGGCCCGCTATCCACATTTACACTTTTCTAGGGAGGCCCCCGAGACTGATGGTCTGAGAGGCCCTTTTATTTATACTGTCCACAGGAGCCCCCTGAGATTAATGGTCTGAGAGGCTCTTCTATTTATACTAACCAGAGGAGGCCCCTAGGATTGATGGTCTAACAGGCCCTTCCATTTATATTAGCCAGAGGAGGCCCATGAAACTGATGGTCTGAGAGGCCCTTCTATTCAAACTAGGCAGATGAGGCCCCTGAGAATGATAGTCCGAAGAGCCATGCGGCGGCAACTGGCCGTGGCCATATTACGGCTCGGTAGGGCCCCACAGAGCTCATGAGAGCACCTCAAGGGCTCCTAAGTAGACACGCTTATCCCCATAAGGATGCCACGCCGGCTTCTGAAGGCTCCTTGTAGGCATCTAAGGGCCCTTTCCGGCCTCTAACGGCTCCACCCGCCTGTGATGGCTCCACGCCAGTGTTAATGAGCGCCACACAGCGGCGCCTTTGAGGGTCATACTAGTGTCTCTTAGGGCCCTATATCGGTGGCTCTGGGGGCCCCACACCGGCGCCTCTGTGGGCCACCACACCTGTGCATCTCAAGGCTCTATAGGTACATTTGAAGGACCCACACCGACACCTCTGAGGGCCCCACACCAGTATCTCGGAGCTCTGAAGGCCCCCAGTGACTCCGAGGACTCACCGGCTCCTGAGAGCACCATGTTGATGTCTAACGGCTCCACAAGGTCACTGAAGGCACCACACAAGCTCTCACTGAGCTCTAATGTCCATGTACCGGTCTCTGAGCGATTTAAGCCAGCGCATTCATAGCTCCACACCAGCAATTGTAAGAGCTCCACACTGAAGTATCTGAGGGTTCCACACCGGTGTCTCTAAGGGCCACATACCGGCATCTCTGAGGGCCCCATACCGGCGTCTCCGAGGGTCCACATCTGGCGGGCACCCATCAGCGACTGAAGGTCCCACACTGTCGACTCCGAGAGCCCCATCTGCGTCTGGGAGCACCTCTTAGTCTAATCTCTAAGAACCACAGCGGCTCCTCCGTACGAAAGATGGGCGTCTGCATGCCAAAGGGGAGCGGTTCTGAGACAGTAGGGCACCTACGTGCAATAGAGGGGCGCCTCTGAAGCCTACATATATGGGCGTCCACATGCAATAGAGATCTGCAGACTGCAATTGATCAATGCCATGGGGCCTGGGGGTGCATTCATAAGAAACAGGAGCGCCGGCATGGCAAAGAGAGGCGCCTTCAAGTGTCCATAAAAGAGAGACGTCTATGATAAGCGCACATTGTATGCGACAACTTGTATTGTAATTGTATGCGACTGTGGGACAAATAGGGATGTCTCTGATGACTATACATATGGCGCTTATATGCCAAAGAGGGCGCCTATGAAGCTAATGGGGGCACCTGGGAAACGAGGAAGACATTTGTGTAAGGATTTTCAGGGGTCATGCGCCGTTTGCGGCAAATAGATTCTAAAAAAAATCGGAGGGGGAATAAGTTTTAAAAATGGTGCTCGGACTTTCCGCACTGTTCGCTTAAGCGGTTACTCCCCTGGGTACATCTGCCCGAGCCCAGAATTTAGATTTGGAGGTCATACTTGAAAGCAGCCAGCAGGACGAGGCAAAAGTTGGAGGCCCCTGAAAATAGGAGGCCCCCTGGAAAAGGAGGCCCCTTGACAGGGTGGCCCACCCACTTTTCATGACGTTCCTACGCCCGTGATTTGGAGGCATAAATCGAGGCATTTAACCATCGACATCAAATATAAATGTTTTTGTTAGGCAATTATTATATTGAAGATATGCTCTTAATTTTGATTAATTTTAGGTAGGACCTATCTTACTTCATACATGGACGATTCCTGTTAATTTTAGTTTTCCAATGTCCTCACATCTACCTGAGCCTAACTTGTTTCTACACACTTCAAACTTCTAAATGACAAACCCTTCTCCAAACTTTCGCGAAAATCGTCTATTTAGTTGAGTCCCTGCAGCGCCACTACTGCTACAGTAGATCGCCGCCTAAAAACTCTATCCGGGAGCTCTCCGGTCGACTGAGCGCTTCTTGTGGCGGCCGGCGGCGGCTGTCGGGGCAGTCCGATGGATCACCGTCGAGACGGGGTGGACACTCACCGTCACCGTTCATCACGGAGGTGCTCAGCCTGGTCTCCAGCGTCAGCAGCAGCAGCGGCAGCACGCGCATCCCGCTCCGTCCGGAACAGCTCGCGGAGAGCCAGAGGACGCGCCGGGGCCGCTCGTTGGTGATTCACCACACATAAAGTTGGACAACTTGGGCGGCGACCAATCGGGCCGATCGACAACTCACAGTCGGAGCGATTAGAGATCGCCGACGACCGACGGCTCTCCCTCGATGCGGGACGCTCCCGGCGGAGCGCGGCAGTTCCGGGTATGATGGCCTTTGGATGAGGCTGTTCGGTGGAACTCCGCTTAGGAATGTCTGCTCAATGCGCCTCCTTTCTGCAACAGTGGCACTGTGGCGAGCCCCGCCTCCTGTCCGAGTCCCTCACTCCCCCGTCGACGGCGTCGGACCGCCGCTGCTCCGTCGGTGCCGACGATCCTACAGCGACCACCGCTGACGGCACACTGAGCCCGCCCGGCCCGCACGCGGCGGCGGCGGCGGCGGCGGCCCGCGCTGTCTGGCACACCGGCCGGCAGGATACGCCCGAACTCTTTGAAGCTCAGCTCGCGCACCTCGGCGGCTTTGAAGCTCAGTTGGTGAAGCACTGGTGCGCCCACGTGCGTCTCCCCGTATGCATCCCACGACCGAGAAGATTGTGTGAAAGAGCACCGGAAGGTGCGCACGAAACCGGACACATTAGCAGTGGAGCGCTGACCTTACGTCAGCCCTTGTTCATGAGATCGTGCTCAAAATTCAGCACCAAGGTGCGCAGTACGTCATTTATCAAACGGCCTCCATGCTTTTGCCTTATGAGTGTCGATTCGGGATCCTTACATCTCAATAACCGGAAGCAGGATTGCCGAGTTTGTGATCCCTTGAGGCGCCCGCGACTTGCGTGCTAACAGAGCTCTGTCGACCGTCACATATCACCGTGCAAGTCAAACAGAGAGCTGCTAATAAATGGCTTAGCAATAGCATATTACCCACATCTTAAAATTTGAAGCATGCACAAATATCGGGAGAATGGTTGATCGAAAGCAGTGTGTGCATTTTGCATTGCACATTACACATTCTTATGCCTATTGTTTATTTGCAGCACAAACAAATCGTGTTAACACGATGCTCACGGTTCAGATCCAGTAGGTACCCAATTATTGATGTTTATTTACATCTTATAAAGGTCGGTATGGCATCAGGGACTATGGATGGCTAATGTGCAACATGCAGGATGGTTTTACATTTTTCATTTTTTATTTTACGTCTGCGGGCTCTCAGCACGAGCAGTCCTGGATATTGAATTTGTGGGCCTTGTCAAAAGCTATAAAAAATGAATGATTTGTTGGCGGAGTCAAGAAATATACCACTATATGGAGCCGGTCGGAGCTGTTACAATTTTTTAAAAGCACGGTGCATAAAAGACCACTGTCCCGCCACCGTTTTCACGGAGGGTGGGCGATGAAGTCGTTCCTGCCGAGTAATTCTGTTCAGTTTCTAGGAGGGGGCGGGGTTCTCTTCTCATTTTGTGACCATAACACGTCACAAAATGAGAAGCGAGCTCCTCAGGCCCCATAGGCGGCGGAACGGGGAGGGCACCGGGGCACCGTGCCCCCCTTTGATTTTGGCATTTTAACATTAGCCCTATGGGCGTTGCATGGAAAGAATGAGACCAAAGTTCGGCAGTGCCCCTCCCCCCTTAAATGAAGGTGTTCCGCCGCTACTGTCAGGCCCTCCGAACACAAGCATTTTGTAGGCAGCGATTGATGTTTGGAGGTCGCCCATTTGGCGAGACGTGTGCACTTCTGGTCGAACATTTTGCAGTCCTGTAATCTTGCCTGTAATGACTGGTTACAATAGTTTATAATTTCCATAAGCTTGGCGTCATTTCTGTTCGATCCAAATTGCCATCTAATGCAGCTACGCAGATATAGGTACTCGCATCTTACGCGCAAGCGGCGATGCGGCAAAATTGAGATGCATGCAAGTGCCTGCACTATAATGCTGTCAATATGACGACCAATAAGACACAATAGACAAGCTAAGACAGGTCAATCGGTGAGGGATCCCAGACTACTCGCTGTCAGATCAGCGCTCGTTTACAGACTGATCCGCGGCGATCATCTCGGATCAATCATGCAGCCTGACTGGTCAGTGGTCGCCAATCTCTGCCTGCTGCTCTGCCAGTGGTCTCCGATCTCTGCCTGCTGCCCTGCCAGTCGGTGGCCGATCGGGAGGTTTTTCAAACTGTCTGCAATTTTTCCTCTGACCACTTCCGCATGCCTTCGAGTGCTAGTGGCCACTTCTGGATCTCCAGCCGGTCGGCGAGCTATCCCGACTCACGCCGGTTGTGAATATCCGACCGGTCTGCGGTCGCAAGTTTTCAGGAACCGTCAGTCCCCTAGCCCGCGCCGGGCCGGGGGTGTTTGAACACCCCCTGCGGTTTTTCGAAAATATCTAAAAAAAAGGCGGCGCTCCGCGCCGCCGTTTTTGGCACACCTGTTTGTGCATCTTTTTCGCACATGTTGTGAAAATTTCAGACCCAGGTCGCCTTAGGTCAGGTCACCAGGTCACGCCAAGTGACCTCACCTCAGAAAAATAAGAATGCTCGTCATAGCTACACCGATTGATCGATTGCCTGGAAACTTTCAGCGATTGATTAGAGCAACATTATCTTTAAAATGTATATCTCGGAATTTTTACATCGGTGACCTAAGGTCAGGTGAATTTTTCGGTCTCTCCATTACCTACCTAGGTATAGTAAGTTATTGCCGAAAAACGCGTGTTTGCCCTCTAGAGGCTAAACCGTTGACCTGAGGTCAAATCTGAGAACAATACTCAGAAAGGTCTGTAAAAGGGCTATCGAATGCGCTTTTCCGCGGCGCTGTAGCTCTATCGGTTCCCGAGATAGCCGTCTGCAGTTTCCAAAATGGTGACCTCTGGTGACCTGACCTTTGACCTGACCCAAAAAATGACTGAAGTGTTTTCGTCCTTATTTTGGACGTTCTTTCGATTGCCACTTACCGCGTGTCGCTACGTGGCCCAGGAGCCGAGTTAGAAGGGGGTGTGTACAGACACCCATCCCCCCCCCCCCCGACCCGGCGCGGAATCTCGGAGCACTGGCCCGGCGCGGGCAAGTGGTAGTACGACTGTCGACTGGGGCTTATTAGTGACCAGATAGTGGGTGCCGTTCACAAGTCAGTCGGGTTTACCCCCTCGCACTTGCGGATGAGCAGGTGCCGCCGTCGCAGTTCGCATTCGCTCGTTTGTAAATCCTAAAAACGTCTTTTCTGGTCTGGGAAAGGTTAAATCAAGGCCCTAAATGGTAAAATCAGGTAAAATTGCCGCTCTAATATCGCGGACTATTATTGACTTGCAAAGAATCTTGTCAAAAAGAAATGCTTGCTAAAAGTTAGCCATTTATTTCGAAATATCTTTTTTGTTTAAATCATTTTAGAGGCAATTTTAACCGATAATTTATTTTGAAAGAAAATTATTAAAACACCTTGAGATGCTTGAACCTTACATAGAAATGACGCTAATAGTTCAATTCCAAACTTCAAAAACGTTTGTGATAATGTTCTGCAATCCTGGTCCTGTCAGTAAGAAAAGCTAGTTGCCTAGCAGCTGGCTGTCAGAATTCTGTTTGGGAGCTAGTTGCCTAGCAACAAGTAGGTGAACCTGTGAAAATTATGCTGGTCATGCGAATGAACAAGATTTGTCAACAAGCTCCTGCTGAGCCCCCGGTAGATGTCAGTCGTCGGCGCTGGTTCGTCCTTTCGGTTTTTAGTCGGTAAATGCCAGGCAACTATATCAGATACCTACCGATTTCAAATTATTTTTGTTACTACCTACCGTAAGTTTTAAAGTAGAACAAGAAGTGAGGTTATGTAGATCGTTGATGGGTGTCGCTGTGAAACTTCCTGTGTTTTTCGTAGTGACCCGCTGGCCGGTGGCTGCATGTGCGGCTTTGCCAGTTCAAGTTGCGTGCTATTACTTACTTACTTACTTACTTAAGATGCACGGAAAATTTTGAGAGGCCCAGGGCCTGTAGTGTCCGCTCCAGTCGAGTTCGTGTTTGACAGTGTTACTGTTCGTATGGTAGGGGCGGGGTGAAGTGGAGGTGTCTCCAGTGAGTGTCGAGCCGGTTCTTGAACGAGTTTAGAGAGTCGGCGTCTACGACGGATGATGGTAGGCTGTTCCAGTCGTTAATGACTCTGACTGCGAACGCGTTTCGACGGATGCGGGTGACGGCATGGGGCTTCGCAAGACGCCAGGAGTGTCCTCTTGTATCTCTGGTCGTTACTCGGTTGAAGAGCTCCTCCGGATTCAGGTCCAGTCTCCCATGCAGCACATTGTAGACAGCGATCATGTCGCCGCGTCGACGTCGGTAGTGGAGGGAAGGCAGCTTCATAGACTTCAGTCTTTCCTGGTACGGTAGGTGACGTACTTCCTGTACCAGCTTGGTCGCTCGGCGCTGGACTCGTTCGATGAGGAGCTGATCCGCTCGATTGAATGGCCCCCAGACAATGTTACCGTACTCCAGGAGCGGTCGCACAAGCGTCTTGAACAGGATTGGCAGGGTCATCTTGTCCAGCAGGCTGAATGACCGTCTTATCACGGCCATCACTCGAGATGCCTTGTTGACCGCTGCCGCTGCTTGCCTCCTAAACTTCAGCTCCGCGTCAACAATCACTCCTAGGTCCTTTTCCTCTGTCGCCGTCTGCAGGACTTCACCGTTCAAAAGGTAGTCGTGCCGGTGGACGTGACGACCGACGTGGAGGACCCTGCACTTCGTGTCGTTAAATTGCAGTTGCCAATCCTCACCCCACTGTGTCACAGCGTCCAGGTTCGCTTGGAGAGCCCGCGCGTCCTCATGGTCACAGACGACCTGGTACAATTTGCTGTCGTCGGCAAAGACCTTGACACCGCAGCTTAGGACATTTGGCAGGTCGTTAACTTATAGGACAAACAATGTAGGTGCCAACACAGATCCTTGCGGGACTCCACTTGGGACTGAGGTCCATTCCGAGCAGGAACTGCCGATCGTAACCCGCTGCTTTCGCCCCGTCAGGAAGGCCTCTATCCATCGTAGCAGCTTCCCACGGATTCCATGTGCAGCCACCTTGTGGAGAAGCCTGCGGATTGATACAGTGTTGAAGGCCTTGGCCAGGTCAAGATAAATGATGTCCATGGGGTCACCACGTTCTGCAGCACGGCTCCAGTCCTCTGCTGAAAGTAGCAGTTGCGTGACGCAGGACCTGCCCGGCCGGAATCCATGCTGGGCTTCAGTAATCAGGCCCTCTGCCTGCAGGTGCTCCATCAGCCTGTCCCTGATGATGGCTTCCAGCACCTTGCAGGGCACTGGCGTCAGGCTGACTGGTCGGTAATTGCTGGGGTCGTCCTTGCTGCCCTTCTTGTAAATGGGGACCACGTTGGCCGACGTCCAGTCCTCTGGAAGGATCCCTGTATCGAGCGACTCCCGGTACATGGCTGCTAGTTGAGCTGATATTGAGTCTCTCGTCTCGTGGAGTACCCTTGGATGAATGCTGTCAGGTCCAGCGGCTGAGGAGGTCTTGATCTGGGCGAGCTTCTGTTTTACCAGGTCCTCTGAGATGTCAACGTCCTCTACCACTGGTCCCCTGTACGCGTCCCCGGCGTGCGGCATCGGCCGAAGGTCATCCTCGATGCAGACCGAGCTGAAGAATGCGTTCAGCACCGCGGTCTTCTCTTCGTCGTTTACTGTAAGCTGACCCGAGTCTGTGCGGAGGTTCTCAACGCCGGCCCTGCTCTTGGTTCTTGAGGCCGAGTACCGCCAGAACGCCTTTGGGTTTGCCTTCAGGTCAGCCGCCAGCTTCCTCTCCAGTTCCTTCCTTAGATTGCGGGTGAGCCGTCTCAGGTCGTTGCTACATCGCTTGTAACGTGCAAGGCAGATGTCATCCATGGATTGGGTGTACTGGATCCACAACTTCCGCTTCAGCTTTTTCAATCGCATAGCTTCCCTGTCCATATAGATATTGCGTCTCTTATTAGTTGGGCAAGACCTGGGGATACACTGAGTCGTCAGAAGATCCAACGTCCTTTTGAAGTACTCGTATCTGGTGCGCGGGTCCGGAGGATCGGGCACTTCCCAGACAGTCTCCCTGATCCGATCATTCAGGAGCGCATAGTTCCCTTTGTTGAGGTTCAGCCGGGGCTCCCTTGGTTCTCTTCCCTGGTCATAGTGCACGGTCTCAAACCTCAGTACCACATGGTCGCTGTGTCCTATGGGTGGGTGGTAGACAAGGTTTTTGACTAGCCCCTCCTCGTTACTCAGGATAATGTCCAATCCGCTAGACCTGTTGCCTTCCCTGTATCGTGTGTCCCTGGTGACATGTTGTGTGAAGCCACAGTCTTGCAGCCCTTCCATAAATTGGTGTGTATGATGGCCCTCAGGGGCAGTGGAGTAGCTGTGAGTCCAGTCGATTTGGGGGTAGTTGATGTCCCCAGCAATCAACACTTGGGTGTTTCTTTCAGATGTGCAGCTAGTGATGAGCTCCAGTAACTCAGACGTAGAAGACGGTCCGTGGGCAGATGGGCTACGGTAAATACATCCAATGAGGAGGCGATTTGGGTTTCGCAGAGGGATCTCCAGCCACAGATGCTCGATTTGATTGCAGCCTGGGAAAGAGCGCTTGGTAGTCCTGATAGAAGTTTTGACGAATATGCCAATCCCTCTGTACCCACTGCTGCCAAGGTTCTCCTTTCCTGGATCGAAGTTCAAGTAAAGATTATATCCCAGAATAGCAAGGACTGCAGGTGAAATGGGGTGAACCTGTGCCTTTGGAATTATCTCTGTCAAGAGGATTATGTCTGGCTCATCGTTTACCAGGGCCATACAGAGGTCATCCCGTTTGTTAATAAATTGGTCTATGTTTGTGTAGAGGACCTTGAGTTTGCTTGACCTCTGCCTTCCTTCCTTATCTAGTCAATGCTGGTTGGGTGCCCCAGCGCCTGGCGCAATGGGCTCAGTGGAAGGTTCCGCTCTTGTCTGGGATGCCGCCAGCTGAGCGGTGTTAGTTGGCAGCCTGGTCTCAGTCCCATTCCTTGGGACTCCTGCATCTGGTCCGCTTGCTGGGAGATGTGTGCTCACAGGTCGGGAGTGACGTCTTTCAACTGGGACTGGGACAATCCTGCCTTGTCTAATGTGGATGTGCTCCTCCCCAGATGCTTTTCTCCTGGCCAGTTCTTGCCTCAGAGCACGTGCTTTCTCTCGTTCTTGCCAGGTCAGGTCCGGGGTGATGTACACATTGCCCCACTCCACGGTTGTTCTTAGGGTGGCTGCTGACCTCAGGATGTTTGTTCTGTCTTCCATGGTGGCAAGGGTCACCAGCAGCAGTCTAGGCTTGTTCTCTGTCTTCTTTCCGATGCGGAATGAGTTTGTACATTTCACGACCAGCTTCATCCCCTCTTTTATCATGCTTACAAACTTCACCTCATCACTTTTCTTGTCTGGTTGGGCTGTGGTGTCTGTTTCAGGCAGGTTATGTACAATGACGTTCATTTTGCGCCTTTCTTTGTCCTGCAGCTCGTCTAGAACCCCCGCAATCTCTTCCCTGTTCCTTTGTACTGGCACTGTCACCTGTGGCAGCTTGCTTATTTTCTCTGTCACTTCCTTCACAACTTCTGTGCTTATCCCCTTTAGAGCCTCTGCATATGTTTGCTGCTTCGCTTTGTCTTCTGTTGTAACAGCGTCCATCTTGTCCAACACCTTGCACTGGACTGCAAACATTTTCTCCTGGTTCCTCACAGACTCCAAGATTGTTGCAGAGTTGTGCCGCATGATGTTCTCTAGCTTATCCATTCTTTGATCAATTCGGGCAAGATCGTCCTTGGTTGTGTTTGATGCCATGGGTTGCGTCTTATCATGCAGCCATTTCGTACAGTTTGTGCAGAGCCACACCAGTGTGCCATGCCACTTGTTCAGTGCAGACAATGCACCCTTTGACAAGCCTTGGCATTTGCTGTGGTACCATCCAGAACACTTTTCACATTCAACAGCTCCTTCACCGTCTTTGACCTCCTTGTTGCATACCGTCTTTCCTGGACCACCCCTGCAAACTGTTAGTCCCCTCGGGTCCTCCCCATCTTGATCAGCGTCGAAACGCGACCCCGACCCCGGGTCAGGGCTCGTGTTGTTGGACCGAGTCCCCCACGGTCTGTAGGCATCACTATCCAGCCTCCTTATTTCAGGGGTTTTGTTCCCATTCAGTTCCTGTGATGAGCTTGAGCTACCATCCCTCGTCTCCCCGGGGCCCCGGTTGGGTTCCAGTGGGACTTGGCCCCCCTCCACTGTCTCAGCCCCCGGGGGCTTCTTATCATTTCTAGTTTTCTTACCTCTAGTTTCCTGTTTTGTCACGCCTGATTCATTCGCACCGCCGTCATGCACTTGATTATCCGTATTATACGTGCTGCTCAGAGATTCAGACGTATCACTCACAGTTTGCGGTGTTTGCGGCATATTCGGTGTGCCGGTGCCTATTCATAAGAATGATCACATAAGCGATAAGCATATCAAATTATGGTATTATTTAAAGGGACCCTCCCAAGTCCCACCCTCAGAAAATTTAATGAATTTGCATGAAGGTGATGTACATTGTACCATGGTTCTGAAAGAACTAAAATTGATAAATGCTAAATTTCCATGTATAATGTTAACTTGAACTGATGTTTGAGATATTACTTTCATTTTTTTATAACCTCTGTTCCCATGATGTCATTTATAAGCAGTAATTTGGTGTCTTAAAAGTGCTACTGATGTGCGCAAGACAGTAGGTATTTACCAGGGGCGGATCCAGGAATTTTCGGGAGGGTGGGCGGCAAGTCGAAATAGGGGCGACCTGGCAATCCGGGGGCGCTCAATACAAAGGGGGCGCCAAACCGTCAAAATCGGGAGCTAAAACGCGTACAGCGTCCGGGTCGTCAATGACTGGAATGCTCTTCCTGCTCATGTGGTTGAAGCGCGATCCCTGAACGAATTCAAGTCCAGGCTCGACCGCCACTGGTCTCACCTCCTCTACACCATCCACTCCAATGACTGAGGCAGTGATATCGTCATGGAGCTCGATAAGTCAGAGTCCCACAGGCCTAAGGGCCTTCAAAATTCTCGTACATCGTAAGTAAGTAAGTAAGTAAAAGCCTGCGCCGTGCTAGGGGGAGTTATCGCGCTCCCCCTCAGGTTTTTCGCATATATCTGAAAAACGGCTGCGCGCAGCGCCGCCATTTTCAGCATACCTTATCATGCATCTTTTTTGCACATGTTGTAAAAATGTCTGATGCGGGTGATGGAAGGTCAGGTCACCAGGTTATGCCAAGTGACCTAGCCTAAGAAAAAGTTCAAATGCTTACCATTGCTATACCGACTGAACGATTGCTTTGAACCTTTCAGCGATTGATGAAAGCAACACTATTCATGAAATGTATATCTCGGAATTTCGATATCTGTGACCTAAGGTCAGGTCAGTTGTGCGACGTCTCCATTAGGTAGGTAGGTATAACTAAGTCTTTGGGAGAAAACTGAAAGGCATCTCTTTTGGACGAGCGCCATTCTAGACAATATCAAGCATTGGGATACATATAAAATTAACACACTGAATAAGAACATTGCACCTAGTGTGACCACTCATTATGTCCTAGAGGTCATCCCATGTCATGATAGGTCCGCAGCAGTTTTTTTTTTAAATAACTTTTGATTGATTCGAGCTAGAGCGATAAAAACACCTCAGCTGTGTTCAGCAGAGCTGACAGCTCGACGATACGCATCGACTGCTACGCAGCATGACCTTTCCCGGTCAGGTCATGACCTTAACCTGAGGTCAAATTCTCAAAATTACCTTTCATAAGGTCAACCTTTAGTTTGTTCGACGTGTCTCGACGACAGAAACGCAATGCTGACAAACGTAATGTCGAGACTCTCTTGAGTCAAAAGTTATTGCAGGAAAACATTGTTCGTAAAAAGGCTATTTTTAGAGTCTTTTGCCCTCTGAAGGCTAAACCGTTGACCTGAGGTCAAATCTGAGCGCAGCTTGCAGAAACACCTTTAAAAGGGCTATCGAATGCGCTTTTCTGCGGCGCTATAGCTCTATTGGTTTCCGAGTTATGTGCCGCTGCTTCGAAAACGGAAAAATGTTGAAACAGGCAACATTTTACCTTTGATGACCTCTGGTGACCTGACATTCGACCTGACCTAAAAATGACCGTTTTGTTTTCGTCCTGTTTTTTGACGATCTTTCGAATGCCGCTTATCGCGTGTCACTACGCGGCCCAGGAGCCGAGTTAGACGAGGGAGTTTGCCCTCCCCCCTCCCCAGCAGGACACGGAAAACTCAGACCACCAGCACGGCACGGGTTAAAAGTCGTAGATGGGCACCGCTACCCTAGCAAAAGATATTAGCAAAAAGGTGGCCTCCATTTACTGGTGCAGTCCTTCTTCTCCCGGTGATGCCCCCTCCTTTTTCTGGAAGCGTCTCACTTATGCTGGTATGCCCAGGGGCGCGGGAACTACTTTCCGACTGGGGGGGCACACCATAATAGAGATTAACCTAGGGTACCCCAAATCTAGTTTTCTCACCGGTTTTAGGCCACTTATTTTTCACCCCTCGGCTTTTTCAACAAAAAAAGAAAACATTTGCAAAAAAAGTGTGGTATTCCGTCTCAAAGCTGTGGGGGCACCGCCCCCACGGCCCCAGAGTTGGGGGGGCAAGCTGCCCCCACTGCCCCCCGGCTCCCGCGCCTATGGGTATGCCTCACTTCCCGGGGGCGCCCAACCTCTGCTTGGATCGCCTAATCCATTATGGAGAGACCCAGTTCTTCCTTCTAAGAACGACCAATTTGCTGTAGGCGGCCCACTTATCTGGGACGCCCATCTTCTGCTAGAAGTGCCCCTCTTCTTCCTGATGCGTCCCACTTCTACTACGAGTGCACCTTTTCTGTTAGGGCGCCCCTCTGCTGCTGAGGAGTCTTTTTTCTACTGTGAATAGGGCGGCCCTCTCCTGTTGGGCGACCCCAAATTCTGCTGAAGGCGCCCCACTTCTGCCCAACTTTTGGTGGGGTGCCCCTCTCTTGCAGGGGCACTTCTCTTTTGCTGGAGATGCCACTCTTGTGGGGGCGCCCTTCCACTGCGGGGAACGTCTCTCTTCTGCCAGAGGCACCCCTTTTCTTCTTATGGGGCTCCAGTTTTTTTTTTTCTGGGGCGAGGCGACCCTCTGCTGCTCGGAACGGGGCACACCTCTCCTTTTACTGGGGCACCGCCCCTCTGCTGGGGTTGCCCTTCCGCTGTCGTCAGGGGCGCCCCTCTTGGTAGAATATACTCCTTTTCTTTTTGTAATGGGGCGCCCCTCTTCTACCGGGGGCGCCCATCTGCTGCTGGGGCGTCTGTCTTCTGCCGGATATTGTCAATGGGGCGCCCATATCCTGCTTGGCGGGCCCAACCTCTGCTGGAGGCTCCCTATTTCTGATTAACTTTTGCTGTGGCGCCTGTCTTCTGCTGGGGCGCCCCTCTTCTGCTTGGGGCGCCCGTCTCCTACTGGAGACCCCTCTCTTCTGCTGGGGCGCCCCTCTTCTGCCAGTGGCGCCCATTTTCTTATTATGGGGCTCTTTTTTGCTGGGGCGCCCAGCTGCTGTCAGGGCGCCCCTCTTCTCGGAATGGGGGCGCCTCTCTCCTTTTGCTGGGGCGTCGCTCCTCTTCAGGGGGACACGTCTCCTGCTAAGGGTGCCCTTCCGCTGCCAGGGGCGCCCCTCGTGAACAGAAGGTATTTTATATTCTTGTAACGAGACGCCCTCTTCTGCTGGGGGCGCCCATCTGCTGCTGGGGCGACTCTCATCTGCTGGGAATAGGCAATTGGGCGTCACTCTCCTGCTTGGTGAGCCCAACTTCTGCTGGAGGCGCCCTATTTCTGCTGAACCTTTGCTGTGTCGCCACTCTTCTGCTCGGGGCGCCCTCTCTGCCGCGGGATATGGGCGCCTTTTTCGGATGGCGGGGGGGGGGGGGGCCGCCCCCGTCGCCCCCCCCCCCCTGGATCCGCGCCTGGTATTTACCAATTACCATCACAGCAACAGTGGTCTAAGGTCTTTTCTTTTACCAAGGTTAAAATATAAGATTTAGAAATTGTTAGCTCTGCAGCTGGCATTCAAATGCATTAACCCCTTAGAATCTGATAACTTGAATTGCAGGCCTTGAAAGCCAATGTCTCCAAATTAAAGGATTTCTCGATCTTGTGAGTGCCGAAACCGGTAAGAGAAACCGGTAATTGCACGCCAGGGACTCTTTTTGGATAGGTATCTCAACTCGCTGATGTTGATATTAATTAATACTAATGTTAAGGTAGTGTGTTCACTTAAAGTTTGAAGATTTCAGACTGTGGGCAGGTCACCGTTCGCAAACTCAAGAAACCCTTGGCCACCAAAACCATGCAAGTCCTGTGCAGAAATGCATTCAACTTTAGGGTGCTAAATGACCTGAACTCCCTACAGAGTGCAGGCTACTGTTGTCATGCTGCTGTCAGCTGTTGTCATGGGCAGTGGCTGACAGTCCATCAACCATTTCAACTTTCAAGGTCTTGCTGGACAAGCACTAGGGTGCTGTTATGTTCAACATGTATCTTATTAGATTGTGTTATTTCTTATTAGACGTGTATTTAGTATTTCAGCAACAGTATCTATTTTATCTGCATGTCCTTCTTAATGTTCATTTATGGTGCCTAATCCTATATTCTTTGACAGAAGCCAGTGGTGTGATTAATACCTAAAGATGAAGGAGACAAGTAGGAGCAAAGGTGCTGCTCCGACAGTCCAGCAGATCAACGCTGACCGTGTCACCCAGGTAGGTGTCCGTAGTGATGGATACTTCTCACCCACCCAAGCTGCTGGGTCAGGTGGGATGTTAAGCTTTGGAATAAGTCTTGGCTGATGGGCTTTAATTAGCAAATGCTTTAGTGTCAATATCTTTGCATGACATCTTTGCATGACAGGGTGAGCAAGGGCTGGATGTGACTGACTGGAACATAAATGGTGAAGCAATGATCTATAAGTACTTTTGTCTGAACCTTGGTCAGTGAATCATGCAGTGCTCAATAAGTGTGTGTGTGTGTGTGTGTTTTTTTTTACTCAAGTGTCATTGACTCATTTGTAGTTAGCCTAGGGCATAACCATATCACTGACTGTGTTTTCAGCTGCTCAACCAGTGCTGGTCCCTGTACATTGCCAGCAACTGTTCCCAGTATGTCATCAGTTACCTGTGTTTACATTAACAGCTCGCCAACCAGTACTGGTTCCCGTACATCTGGTCTCCGTACCTTCGTCAGTTACCGTATATCTAATCCTGATTTCAGCTGGCCAACCAGTACTGGTCGCCATACATTGTCGGTGTGGGCCAGCAGGCGCCGTTCAACCCGGCCATTATCGAGGAGATCTACCAGCAGGAACTCGTCGGGTCAAAGTCAGTGCTTAACGGGAGCTTGTCGGGTCAGAATCAGCGCTTAACGGGAGCTCGTTGGATCAAAGTCAGTGCCACGGTTCTACCCCCGTCCCATTTAGCAAGGCGTTAAATTACCTATTATGCTGTGTTTCGTGATATAAAATAGCATGTCCTAGCTAATAAATGTTGCGAGCTTAATACATTTGGTACGATTCTTCCTTTTAGACAGGTGTCTCACCCTACCACGTATAATACTTTTATCTTTCGATCAAAATTCCATAGATGCTAATTTGAACGGTTTAATTCCTTTGATTATCTATTAAAGCTACGATTACCGTATACATTGCGACTGCTGACGAAGATACCTACCTATATTCTCCCACTCCGAGTGTCGTGAGATAAACCACCGCTGCTCTGTCTGCTCCCAGTTTCGCCGTGCGCCGTGTGATGCTGCTCGAGTTCTCTCAGTACCTGGAGAACTACCTGTGGCCCAACTACAACCCGAGGCTGGCCACGCACGCACACCTTATGTCCGTCGTGGTCACCGTCAATGAGAAGTTCCGAGAGCGCGTCCCCGCCTGGCACGTGAGTCGACTCGGTGTCTGCTGGACAGTAGAGAATGCGGAATGACTAAGGAAAATAATGACAATTGACATATTTAACAAGAGTTAATAGAGCTTGTTCGCAACTACGGTCCCTTTCCGCCATATCAAGTATTGATCGATCACTGGCGCTATCTAACGCCACTGTTTATTCAGCTGTTTATCTTCAACCCGGCGCATTTGTCCTCAACGGCCTCCATATGATCCGGGAGAGTCACACTAACCCGTCTCTGTGTTCGGCAGCCGTTCGTGGCGGCGCCGGAGCACTTTGGCGCCTTTTTCGACCAGGTGACGCGCACCTGTCTGGAGCGGGTCTCGTTCAGAGAGATGACGGCACTGCTGGTGTTCCTCGACCACTGCTTCAACAGCATGGAGGTGGAGCTGGTGCGACAGCAGGTCCAGCGGCTCGTCAGCCTGCCCATGTGGATCTGCCTGCTGGAGGTGCGCTCTGAAGGGGGTGTGGGATGGGTCCAGGCGCTGCTGGTGGGATGGGGAGTAGGTAATGAGATGATTGTCAATTTTTTATGCATTGTTAACCCTGCCATCCAAATTACAACCATGTAGACTGGTTGATGTGGAGTTTATTCGCTTCTTGAGCTGTGCACATCATTTTATTAACTACATACTTTCATAGATAATGCGAAAACTGCGCAGAGACGTTCGGTTAGGCTGTTCCATATTCTTTCAACACGCAAGCCTGCTCTACATGCAAAGATAAAGTGGGGATTCACGAGCAGGCACATGGGGAGCACCATGCAGTGTAAAAATTTGCACCAAGCTGCTAACAACTGGTACCTGGCGGCCCGCGAGTCTGACACAGTGTGTGACGGTGCTGCAGAAACGCCGCGAGGCCGAGCTGCGGCGCATCCCCAAGTGGAGAAAGTTCTGGAAGATCCTGCAGAAAAAGGACGCTCAGCTGGACGAGAAGGAGAAGGCCAAGCTGGACTTCCAGCGGCGGTTCCTCTACAACCTCATCCAGAAGTTCTTGAAGATCCTCGAGAGCACACCAGATGAAGGCAGGTGGAACGATAGTCGCTCAATGTGGTCTGTGATTTCGGATGATGACGAAAGTTTTTTTTCTACGCCTTGAGAAATCCACCGGACTCTCCAACGATGTTCGAAAAGTTTTTCTCGTTGGATGTGTTCTTGAGAGTTCATCAGTAGGTAATCTATCATCAATCGCTTATGATATGTCTCCTATTTCTTTCCCCTGGCTTAGATATCCCTGTCTCTATCTGACCTGCTGTATGATCTGACCCGACCCGGGTCTGACTGACCCGAACCCCGTCTGACCGGCTGTGAGCGCTGAACCGACCTCTGTCTGTCTGGCCTGACCCGCAGGTCCACTGGACAAGCGGCGGGTGACGTTCTGCGAGCAGATGCTCCAGCTCATGATCGACCTGGAGGCCCTCCTGCCGACGCGCCGCTTCTTCAACACACTGCTCGACGACACCCATCTGGTGGTGCGCTGCCGTCTCTCGCCACTTGCCGAGCGAGACGAGGGCAAGCTGTTTGTACAGGTACGCACAGGGTGGGTGACGGGCGAGGAGGAGAGATCAGAGTGAGGAGGAACATTGCTTACATTTGTGAGATTCGGGGCGTCGTTGTGTAGGTGAGAGGGAGTGGGTGGTGGAGCCAAGCCAAGGGAAGGGCATATGTTCGTACAGGTTTGACGGGGCGGGGTAGCAACGGAGGAGGGCAGGAGAGAAGTTACTTTACATTACCGGTATGCCGTGGCGATTAAATCTTCGCTGGATATTTTCGCCCATCGCAACAAATTTTGTTCCGATGGGCGAATATTGCATGATGGCACGTCCTAAAAGCAGCTGTATGATGTGTATCTCTGCGTATGCCATCGCTGCCTAAATTTACGGGGTGGTGGGTACGTTACCAATATCTGGCTCTGTGAATTGTAGTGTTGGTATCGCTCCCCTCGCCTCTCTTCCCGTGTGACCGTGCCGTCCCTAACTCCCTCCCCCTCCATCTGACCAGCTGCTGGACATGCTGGCCTTCTACGCCCGGTTCGAGATCAGTGACCAGACGGGAGACCCGCTGTCTGACCGGGACATGATGCAGCTCCACTACGGACGGATCACCTCGCTGCAGGTATGGCCGAACACCGGTGCCGATCCGGGGAATGGGGGGGGGGGGGCGTCAGAGGCGGAGACAGGGGACTCTAGCTAGATCAGTGTGTGTTGTGTGCAGCTGGGGGAGCATCGGTAATGAGTAAATGCTAGTGTTTATGTTTGTCTGTTAACATGTGAATGTGTTTGGTGTTTTCCCCTGCATACCACAATTTTATCAATTAGATTTTTATCAGTGGTTGCAAGAAGGGCTGCTGTGAGCCAGGCATGCGTAGTTGGAGGTTGTCTGAATGCTACCGCAGTGTAAATATGTCGAGCACTCGGGCCCCGACGGCTCCCGCTGTAGTGTATTATCTGCCGCTCTCCGGTTCTGACTGCTCGCGCCGTCCGGCCAGGTGGCGGCCTTCTCCAAGTTCCCGGGCCTGCGCCAGTTCAGTCTGTCCAACGTGGCGTCGGTAGACACGCGGGAGCAGCTGCTGAAGCAGTTTGGCCAGCTGAGCAACCGGCAGCTGCACGAAGTAGCCGCCTTCCTGGCGCTGCTGCCGGACCCGCCCGCGGCTCCGGCCGTCACAGAGGGGGCCAAGGAGACGGCCGACCAGCCGCCGCCCTACGACTCCGAGCTGCTGCTGGAGATGCTGGTGAGTGGCGAGACCTCTACTTAGGGGAACTGGAGCTCGGGGGAGTGGAAATAGGTTGCGGTGTAGGTCTTGTGGGTGATCTGTTGTGAGTGAATAAGACCAATACCTTGCAGTGTTTTTATCCTCCAGTTGATCAAGCTTCTTAGATTTTATATGCTTCATTATCGATAGGAAATGGACAATGAACGGGTAAAGTGTGCGAAGGCAGCTGAGGATTGCAGGGCTCTGCACTCATTGGCGAGTCCCTCAGCCAGCGACCTTGCGACCAGCTCCCGCAGCTGAGCTTCTCACGCCGCCCGCCAGGTGTCTCGCCACGAGCGGCGGACCTCTCAGCTGCAGACTCTGAACGAGATGCCTCTCTACCCCACCGAGGCCATCATCTGGGACAGTAACGTGGTGCCCAGCGAGTACTTCTCGGGCGAGGGCTGCCTGGCGCTGCCCAAGCTGAACCTGCAGTTCCTGACGCTGCACGACTACCTGCTGAGGAACTTCAACCTCTTCAGACTCGAGTCCACATGTGAGTAGCTGCGGAGTCGCTGAGGTGGGGCCGGGCTCTCAACGTTTGTGGCCAAGTCAACGATTTAGTGGGCGACTTTCTATGCGTATGTTTAGTGTGTAATTTAATCAGACTAGTCCAACTGGCAGAAGCCGAGAACACCTTTTCCTTCTGTGAAATAGCTGATGCAAACTAGAATTAGACTAACGATCACTATAATTTGCGGAGCGCACAAACTTTACTACTGATATGGTGGTTTGAGCTGTTTGTAGGTAAGTTGCGTACTAAAGAGATGTGGGCAGCACCCCGTGACTACCCCGCCCCTTGTGACCCACCCTGCCCCTCTCCCTGTGACCCACTCTGTCCCCTCCGCCCGTCGGACAGACGAGATCCGTCAGGACATTGAGGACGTGGTGCTGCGCCTCCAGCCATGGAAGAACGAGCTCGGACGTACCATGTTCGGCGGCTGGGCGCGCATGGCGCAGCCCATCGTCAACTTCGCCATTGTCGAGGTAGGTGGCCGTTAGAGTAGGAGAGCACAGGCAGCTTGACCAGAGAAGTGTGAAGTCATTGATTAAGTCTTTTACATGATTTATATGACATGATTGATATTTTTTTTGTAGGCGTAATCGACATAATTTTATCTTTTTCTGCATGGTAGTTATATTTTTAGTTGGCGAATTCCCTGCCCTTGGCAAATATTTCAGCGCCATACCACGGTTGTGTAAACCTGGCCCCTACCCTCTAACAAAACGTTCAGGATCATCGGCCTTTTGCGACCGCTCCTCAGTACAACAATAACTAGCCTCCCCCGGCCGTTTCTCACGAGCTGACAATTCCTCCATCCGCCGCCAGGTGGCCAAGCCGAACATCGGTGAGCGTCGGCCGGCGCGAGTGCGCGCTGACGTCACCGTCAACCTGAGCGTGCGACCCGAGGTCAAGGCGGAGTGGGAGGGACTGCGGAAACATGACGTTTGCTTCCTGATCACCGTCAGGCCACAGATGACCTACGGTGAGCGAGACAGGGTGGCAGGGGAGGTGGAGAGGGTAGGTGGGGGACCGTATGGCCACAGATGACCTACAGTGAGCGTGGGTGGGCTGGCAGGAGACCATTCTCCCTTAGGATGACCTGCGATGATCTCTGAAGGTGGCAGATGGGCCTGGGAAGGGGGCTGGGAGAACCCAGAATATAACACACTGTGAGTGAGAGCAGCAGTGTCGGGGCATGGAACTTGTTGGTCTAGATAGAGGGAGGAATAGCAGAGACGTAGTATGATTGGGCTCTGCCCTAGCCGAACGTTTCCCGCAGATTGTCCTATTTTCAATGGGTTGCCTGAATGGGCGCAAAATGACCTCGTAGTCGGCAAGCCCTAAAGCCCCAATAAACAAACAAATGGGCTGCCTGACCCAGCCTTTGCGCCCTTCCACAACTTGGTATCAGCCTTCTGACCCTGTGGCTCTCCCTCCCAGGCGCGCGGTACGACTCGGCGGCGCCGTTCGTGCCCCAGGTGGGCCTGACCTATGTGCGCGGCTGTGAGGTCGAGGGTATGCTCGACGAGGGTGGTCGGGTGATCGAGGACGGCCCCGACCCGCGGCCCGTGCTGCCCGGCGAGCGGCGCACGTTCCGCGTGTGGCTCGACTGTAACCAGTACCGACAGGATCTGGACAGCAACGCACAGGGAAAGGAGGTGAGCTGTCGGTGGGGGTGGAGGGGGGGGGGGAGAGTAGCCGCCAGTACCGACAGGATCTGGACAGCAATGCGCAGGGAAAGGAGGTAAGTTGACTGTGACCAGTACCGACAGGATCTGGACAGCAACGCCCAGGGAAAGGAGGTAAGTTGACTGTAACCAGTACCGACAGGACCTGGACAGCAACGCCCAGGGAAAGGAGGTGAGTTGACTGTAACCAGTACCGACAGGATCTGGACAGTAACGCACAGGGAAAGGAGGTAAGTTGACTGTAACCTGTACCGACAGGATCTTGACAGTAACGCTCAGGGAAAGGAGGCGGGTTGTTAGGCCCCAGTCTTCAAACATATTATGACATCAGTGAAGTCCGTTTTTTATCATAGATATATCATAATATGACATCAATCCCGTTCCTTTACGACGGCTTCATACATATCCACTGACGCCGCCAGGACGTTTACGAGACGTTCAACATCATTATGCGCCGGAAGCCGAAGGAGAACAACTTCAAGGCGGTGCTGGAGACGATTCGGGACCTGATGAACAACGAGTGTGTGGTGCCGGACTGGCTTCATGATATCATCCTCGGATACGGAGACCCGGGCGCCGCGCACTACGCAAAGTACGTGAACAGCTGGCGGTGTGGGTGTCCTTGTGCTAAAGGATAGAGGATGGTGGGAGGGGGTCTCGGTGTATCGTGGTAGGGCGGTGGTGGGACCATTTGCCGACTCTCAGGGGTGCCAATTATGCGTGCTGAAAGAGCTCAGTTTTTGGATGGCAATGTGATAATTTTTCTGACCAATTCGCCTGACGAAACATAACATTTGTTTTGCCGCATTCTCTGGCGACTTCAGATGAAATTGCAGTCACGACTGTGTTATCATTCTGACAATGCCTCTTAACCAAACAGCTTCTGAATCTGACCTATGACCATTGATCTTCGATACTGACTTCCGACCTGCCCTGAGCCCTCTGCCCTCTGACAACCTACCCCTGGCCTCAGTCTGCCCTCTGACCACTGGCCTATGCCTTATGACCACTGATCGCTGATCTCTGCCCTCTGACCCTCACACTGACCCCTGACACCCTCTTGACCTCTGCCCTGTCAGGATGCCGGACGAGATATCGACGCTGGACTGGAACGACGCGCTCCTGGACCTCTGACCTCTGTCCTCTGACCTGTGACAACTGACACTGACCACTAACCTGTGCTGCTCCAGGATGCCGGACGAAATCTCGACGCTGGACTGGAACGACACGTTTCTGGACCTGGAGCACCTGCGGCAGAGCTTCCCGGGACACACGGTGCAGCTCAAGGACGGCTGCCGGGACGTGAAGCCCTGCGCGCCGTTCAGGTGGGTGTACCGGGGAGCAGATCTGGACAGTAGCCTACAGGTTGCAGAATAGGTATTTTGGGCTCTGGAGGCGGCCGTGCTAGGCATGGATGGTGAGCTAGACAACCGGAACTGGGAGAAACCTGCACATGTTGAAATGAAAGGGTTGTCCTTTTTCCTTTCTCTTGTATTGACACGCTTTCCTTTTAAGATGTTAACTTGCTTCCATCACTCACAAACTGACATTTGCCCATGTCCATTGCTATAGGGCTGACTTTTGTATATAACTATATAATAACATCCCTTATTGCTCACAGGCTGACGTTTGTCGGTGTCGAGGAGAAGAAGACTCGGCCGGACTCTGGGCCCGAGGAACGCTCCAAGCTGATTCTGGTCGAGCCGCACGTCATCCCCAGTCGCGGACCGTATCCCTACGTGCAACCCAAACGGTTAGTGACAGTTTGCGCGGTCCAGAATGGAAATGGACACTCGCCGCGTACTGCTACGATGATTTGTATCTGGTGTTAGGTAATATATTCCTTGTCTAAACATACCCAAATCCAGTTGCAGCCGCCATATTTTTACGGAGAGCTGTTTGCTGACCTGTTTTTGACTATTGAGCTCTAAATGAGCTGGTTTGTGGAGGAAATAGGTGTACGACTTAGGATATTCGCTAACACCCGTTTCTCTCCCCCTCTCTGCGCAGGAACACGGTGCGTTTCACGCCCACCCAGGTGGAGGCTATCCGTGCGGGCACCCAGCCGGGTCTGACTCTGGTCGTTGGTCCGCCGGGCACCGGAAAAACAGACGTGGCCGTTCAGATCATCTCAAACATCTACCACAACTTCCCCGAGCAGCGTACGCTGATCGTGACGCACAGTAACCAGGCCCTGAACCAGCTGTTTGAGAAGATCATGGCGCTGGACATTGAGGAGCGCCATCTGCTCCGTCTGGGACACGGCGAGGAGGCGCTGGAGACAGAGAAGGACTTCAGCAGGTCGGTGGCTGAGGGAGAGGGCGGTATCGGGGAGATGGGACGATTACATGGAGAGGGGGTGGAGACGGGGAGAGGGGTGCAGACAGGGAGATGGGCACGGTATCGGAACTAGCCCGGAGGCTGCTGCTGTGCTGTCCTCTTGCAAGGCATTGATAGATACTTGGGACTTAGTTTTTTTTTTAACTCTTATCCGGTACCCATTGGAGACTGTTCCCCGTGCTCGAGCCCCACGACCTGTGATTTCCGCCCCTCGCATCGGCTCCCTCCCCACCCACTGACCGTCCCTCCTCCCCCTCTCTAACACAGGTACGGCCGTGTGAATTTCGTACTCTCCCACCGTCTGGCGTTGTTGGACGCCGTCCAGCGACTCCAGCAGAGTCTCCAGGTAGCAGGGGACGCCGCCTACACGTGCGAGACGGCCGGACACTTCTTCATGCAGCACATACTCAGCCGATGGGAGGAGTTTCTCAGCCGAGTCTCCCCCGAGAAAAAGGAGGTGAGGGTCACGGCGGTGAAAGCGTGATTTGAGGAATCTTACCGGAGCTTTGGTATCAAATGCCTGAAATGAGAGACACCCTTTGCCAGCTGTTGATAGGTGTTTTGGATAAAATCGTATGGTAGTGTTACAGCTAGCAGCAATGACATGTTTCTTTCTTTGCCACAGACCCTCCCGATCAGCAGCATCAAGACCAACTTCCCCTTCACACGGTTCTTCGAGGACGCGCCACAGCCGATCTTCAAGGGCAACTCGTTTGACGAGGACTTTGAGATCGCCCAGGGCTGCTTCAGGTAAATAGCAGCAATATCTTTTACTCACAATCAGCACCTCGCCTTGCCAAGGGCACTGCCATACTAATGCCATTTTCTGACTGATGCGAAAAATGTAACGTGGTGGGGACTGGGGAGACAGTGTTTCTAAACTACATTACAATAAGTCCTTCCTTTCTGTGATGGCCACGGTCAAAGATACATGGCACCCGCCTATCACAAGTGAATAGTAACGTCATACCACATCTGAACAGTCACTGACCATGCCTTGCTCCGAATGTACCGTGTACCACGCCGCCCGCTCGGCCGGCAGGTACATCAAGAAGATGTTCGAGCAGTTGGATGAATTCCGTGCGTTCGAGCTGCTCCGTAGCGGCCTGGACCGGTCGCGCTACCTGCTCGTCAAAGAAGCCAAGGTGATCGCCATGACCTGCACCCACGCGGCGCTGAAGCGGAACGAGCTCGTCCAGCTGGGATTCAAGTACGACAACATCCTGATGGAGGAGTCGGCGCAGATCCTCGAGATCGAGACGTTCATCCCGCTGCTGCTACAGAACCCGCAGGACGGATTCAAGTGAGGAGGGGGAGAGCTGGAGGGGGGGGGGGGGGGTCACGCAGAGGACGGTTGGATTGAGGAGAGTGGGGCTGAGTCCAGCCCGTGCGGTGCGTGTTAGCTGGCACTGCTGATGCCAGCCTTCTCGTGTAAGTTTGTTTCACTATTTCTAGCCCAACACCGTCAACTTGCATTGTATGTCACGACAATACGGTTTTCGCAGTTCTGTTCGTCTCGGGCTTTTGGACGGCAAGCAAGCGTAGCCTGGTTATTGGTTCCAGAGCCACAACAATATGTCACAATGTTAAGAAACCTTTGTGTTTCGTGGATCCCCTTACAGCCGTGTGACCGGCCCTCACTATCGTCTGACCGTCTCCTGACCGCCCCCGTTCTTCTGACCGCCCCGCCTTCCCCCCCCCCTCCACAGCCGTTTGAAGCGTTGGATCATGATCGGCGACCACCACCAGCTTCCGCCTGTCATCAAGAACATGGCCTTCCAGAAGTACTCCAACATGGAGCAGTCGCTGTTCACGCGCTTCGTGCGCCTCGGAGTGCCCACTGTACAGCTGGACGCACAGGGTCGCGCCAGGTCCAGGTCAGTTAGGGGATGGGTCGATGGGAGGGCAGGGTCCAGGTCAGTTACTGGACGCCCAGGGACGCGCCCGCTCCAGGTCAGTTACGGGTCAGTGGGAGGGTCAGGTCTAGGTCAGTAGTCTGTGGACGCCCAGGGATGCGCCAGGTCTAGGTCAGTTACAAAGGCGTTGGATGAGCGAGTGAGGTCCGATCCAGGACAACTCCTATGGGTAGACCATGATTCAGTGATTGGCACTTGTCGAGTAAACGCATTCGATCATGCGGACTGCTGTTGGGGCACCAGCTAAATGTGTGTATGGATTTTTTCAGTAATGTTTAATGAGCGATTCGCTCTCCAAACCCCTCACCAGCTAATCGCCCCATTTCATCTCCACTTCATCGTCTACCGAGTACTGACTCCCCTCCTCCCCCCCCCCGCTCTCCCCTGGCCGACAGTATCTGCTCGCTGTATAACTGGCGCTACAAGGTGCTCGGTGACCTGCCGCACGTGCAGCAGCGCGCAGAGTACCAGCGGGCCAACGCCGGCTTCTGCTTCGACTACCAGGTGGTCAACGTGGAGGACTTCAACGGCGTGGGCGAGAGCGAGCCCAGTCCCTACTTCTTCCAGGTGAGCCAACCCAGTCCTTACTTCTTCCAGGTAAGCCAGTCTAGGAGGGAAGAGTGGAGGGATTGGAACGGGGTAACATAACAGGGCATTGAAAGGCGGCTACGGTCGGTGAAGGTAGACGTGGTCGAATGACTTGAAGGTAAACTTGAAGGATGGGTAGTTAAAACACGTAGATAACCAAAGCTCTGACTGAATATGGGTGATAAATGTCCTTTGCATTGTGCATTTATGCTGTCAGTAAACATGTAAGGTGTCAATAAACTGGCACCAATATACGCGTATGAAGTTGTTGGTTGGTGCTAATGGTTTTTGTTTATTCGTTGCTTGTATTTATTGCTGTCTGTCGATGTTCTACTGGATGGGTTCGATCATGGATCTCCTGCACCCATCACGGCCCAGAGCATTGCACTCTGCCCTGGGTTGTGGAGCGGGAAGTCTCGCCATCTGTCCTGACGCGTCCCGGCCCCTCTGTCCGACAGAACCTAGCCGAGGCCGAGTACGTGGTGGCCGTGTACATGTACATGCGTCTGCTCGGCTACCCCGCGGAGAAGATATCCATCCTGACCACCTATAACGGCCAGAAGCACCTGATTCGGGACGTCATCAACCAGCGCTGCGCCAACAACGCAGCCATCGGCCTGCCCTGCAAGGTGAGATGGACGGAGAGACCGGCGGTGTGGGGCTGGGCGATTGGATCGGGGTTTCAGGGACTTATCAACAACGCGGCCATCGGCCTGCCCTGCAAGGTGAGGGACGGTCGGATCGGGGAGTTAGAGAGAAACCGGACTTAAGAGGCGGCGCTGTGGGCAATATAAAGTAGAAACTGGATTAGAAGGAAACTTCAGTCACATCAGGAGGAGCGGCAGAGCCGGGACTCCATATTCCGTTACGGCTGGTCGCTGATTGGGCGCTCGAGGAACGCGCTTTTTAGGGCAGGGTCACTCGAATGTTTGCTGAGCCGCGTTTGGGAGGAGACGCGGATCCATCCCCCGCTGTGAATGATTTCACGGCTCCGGCTCTCTGACACACTCGCGCCTCTCCCCTTTCCCCTTTCCGTCAGGTGGACACTGTGGACAAGTACCAGGGCCAGCAGAACGACTATATCCTGCTCTCCCTGGTGCGCACCAAGGCCGTCGGCCACCTGCGCGATGTGCGCCGGCTGGTGGTGGCCATGTCTCGCGCACGACTCGGACTGTACGTGTTCGCGCGCGTGGCCCTCTTCCAGAACTGTTTCGAGCTCACGCCGGCCTTCAGTGTGGTGAGTGAGGGGAGGGTAGAAGGCACCAGTTTGTGATCTGGGTACTCCGCTGGTCAAAGTACTGCATCCACTCGCAGTATGCTGTGCGTGGCGCTAGGGTTCGTCGTTGGCGCTAAATTTAGGTGTGAACGCAGCTGTCGTAGAAGGGAGTTAGAAATCGAATAATATATAAGAAATCTCGATATCTAAAAATACGAAAATAGGTTAAACAAATCTTGATTACGGAATAATAAGAATGAATCTGGAATAATATCGATGAAGTTAGAAATCGAATGATAAATCTACAGTCTACTGATTGCTGATAATTATAGTGCTTCTGCAGTAATTTTCAACATGCCCTTTGATCACAACCCTCTGACAACCCTCTCCTCTCCACCTGGCCAGCTGGCGACCCGGCCGACCCAGCTGCACCTCTGTCCCGAGGAGCGGCACCCAACCGCGCGGCCGGTGCGTGTACCGCCGCGCGGCGCGCCGCTTATCGCAGCGGACATGCCGCATATGGCGCAGTTCGTGTATGATATGTACATGGAGCGCCTGAGGACTGGGGAGGTGCAGCAGCGGCAGCAGCACGAGCGGCAACAACAGCAACAGCAGGCCCAGGTACTCTAGATGTTGGAATTGGGAGGATAGAGAGCTGGCGTACACGGTGGGCGACTTATGGCTGAGCGGGTATTGGTTAGATCTGCTTTGTCGTTTGCATTAGTAATAAAAATGGTTGACTTTTCAAGAGTGGGTTACTTCCTCGCGTGTATTGTTTCGTGTTGCTAAATCTTAAACGCTCATTGCATCGTAATCGACGTTTGTTTACCGAGTTATAGTAGCAGTTGTGTGCTGTCTGATAAACATTATTTTAAACCTTCTGACCTTCCGCCCTGTCTGACGCTTTGCTCGTTCGCGGCAGACTTGGCGCTCTCCGGGGACGATCGTGGCGCGTCCGATGCTGCGCCGCGCCGCGCCCCAGCACCCCGGCGGAGACCGGGACAGTAGCGATGACGAGGATGGACCGGCGGCGCCCGGAGATGACGACACCGCGGCGCCCGGAGATGAGGCTATGGAGGAAGACGCAGAGCCGGCGCCGGCGGTCGAGGGCGAGAAGACGACCGCAGGGGAGACGGCGCCAGCAGGGGAGAAGACGCCCACAGGGGAGAAGGCGCCCTCTGGGGAGACGGCGGCGCCCGTTGGGGAGAAGGCGCCCACAGGGGAGAAGGCGCCCACAGGGGACAAGCCGGCGGGAGACGGAGTCACTCCAGTAGCCATGGAGACGGAGTCTGAATCGGCGTCGTGAGGTGGGAACGTCAGGGTCTGCGTGAGACTCCCGGGTGTCTGACCGGAGAACTTGGTGGAATGAGGGGCACCGGCGCCCCGAGCCGGCCCTCAGCCCGGTTCAGTCCTGTGCCCAGTGTTGGTGTCGGTGTTGATGTCCGGCGGTGTGGCTGTCGGTGCTGCCGATTGTGTCACAAATATGTGCAGCCCCGGACGAAGCTCATTGAATGCGTGGTATGTCGGTCATCTCGTTACTGTGTGAGGAAGCAGAGCATAAAATGTGTTACTTATGACACAGTCATCGCCATTTTGTAATGAACGGGAACTATTAACTTGTGTCTTTGTGAAACAGAAAGTGGATTCGATAACCGGACTGCTCTAAAGCTGTTCTTTGAAGGAGCTGCTCGGCTAGAATGAGAACGCCAACGGGTTCCGAACGTGAGATCTGTCGGTGAAGTCTAAATAGGCGCGGGGGCTTGCCTGGATATTGCAACTATCATTGAGGATACATTTGTGCAATGTGCAATGATTGACGGGCATGCCCCTAACTGGTTTTGCAGACCACTTCCCTCCACATGCCAATGGCACGTCAGAAGAACAATGAAGGGTGGGTCATTACCAATCCTCAGAAACGCACGGTGGGGCTCGAGCGGCGAGCGCCTGAGGGCTGTTGTGTTTATCACACAATTCACTTCTTTAGACTTGCGCTATTCTATTTCCAAATTCGTGTTTAGTTTCCATCTTCCACGGGCATACCTAACCAACCAAATCATGTCTGGAACTGGAAGGCTCGGGCATTTGACACCTCAATCGGATCCTAACGGGTCATCAGTAAGAATCCCTCTCACTCGCGGCCCGCCGGCGCTTCTCTCACCGCGCTTACATCAAGCTTACATAAGCCCTAGGGACCTAGAATTTGCAGAGCTGGGCGCGTTCCTCGATTTTCGGTAGTGCGTTAGCGTTCCTGCGTTCCTCCGGCCGCGGTTAGTGCGTTCCTGGAATAGCGTTCCTCAATTTTTTTTTCGTTCGGTGCGTTAGCGTTCCTGCGTTCCTGCGTTCCTCCCTCAAAAATACCGCCGAACCACGCGGCGCGGGCCCAACTAAACACGGGGCGAATCGATCACAGAATACCCAGAATGGCGACGTGGGGCCGAAAAGCAACTCGACATCTCTTTTCCGAATCGAATATCTGAAGTACGTTTTACCAATATCATCCGTAGGGTTTTCAACAAAAATACGACCTGCTTAAAAAAACAATAGTTAAGTTAAAAGATGTATCTTAGTAAAAGTTATCATATTTACTTTACACATTTAATGCCTGAAACTGAATCGAATAGTAAACATCACCACTAATTTTTTTTTACACATTTAATGCCTGAAACCGAATCGAATAGTAAACATCACCACTAAATCTAAGCAAGCCTTCCTCGATTCGACCGACAAGTGGCGCCTCTATCGGCAAACACACGTACTCGAGATTCAAACATTTGACACAGAGGTCATTGGCAGCAATATAATTTTTCGGGTGGTTCCGCAAGAACGCAGGAACGCTTCAAAATTTCGGGTGGTGCGTTCCTCTTACTTGCGTTCCTTTGAAAAACTTTGCGTTCCTGCGTTCTTGCGTTCCTAAAAAGGGCGGTGCGTACGTACGGAAGAACGCAGGAACGCACTAAAGGAACGCACTTGCCCAGCTCTGAGAATTTGGAAGCATTTGGTAGCAGTATCGTGATCAAATGCTGCGCAGCTGAGCCATTCACGGCGTGATGTCAAGGTCCCTGGACTACAGTACGCGATCGATGAAAATTATTATTATGTATCGATGTCAATAACATTTTTGCAGTGATTCCTCAGGTTTGTTTAGAGAACAATTATTCTAATGCCCAGTTTAAATGAACATGGGAAGTCATTGTTTACATGAGTTATATTTGAAGCGTACCTCTTGTGCTCAAATGATGCTATGTGATCGAAATACAATTTTATCAATCGATATGAGTTAAAATGACCTTAACGCGGTATTCCTTTGAAATGTCACGTTGAAGGCGTCCACCAGCTATATTTCGATCCAACCTTCACAAAAACTTTCACAATACTTGGAATTCAAGTCGACGCAGGTTGTCTTGAAATAGTCAGACTGAATATAACACTCATGGTTATATCGATAGAAAAGCTGTAAAAGTCCACATCGCAAACCAAAAACAGGCCTGCAAGTGTTTCCGATTTGTGTCTGTTTGTGTCCGGTTGGTAATTGTGGGAGGGCAAGACCCTGGGAGAGCGAGGGGTGGGGCCTTTTTCGGACGGGGACGGTTGCTCTGAAAGTTGGTGCCGGTGCTTAAAGGTGTGTGGGTGTGGTTATGTTTAGGCTGATTTTTGGGTTGGGAGAATGCTGATGTGTATTGAAAATGCTGCTTCAAGCAGCATTCTGCTTGTGTGAAATTGAATAATAATGGAAGTCCCCATCCTTCATGGGCAATAACTCCCTAATTTTGTCTCACACAATCATTTTCATGTATGAAAATGCACCAGCACATTGGTGCAGCCTGCGGTTCATATGGCAATTTGCATGTTTTCCTGCAAAATCTTCTCTGTAGGTACTGCTCAACCGCAATTGATAGGCATAGTATAGTTTTATATTGATATTGATATTGATATTGTAATTTGATATGCATTTTGTCAATGGCTATATATTGTAGGTATCTTTTAAAGCAATGGATTTTGTTTTCAGCATACAGCACCATGGGGCAACATGTATCCCACTCAGATTTTGAGTGGTCATACACAGAAGAGCCCCATGCAACAAGGAGGAAGGAAATACTCAGTAAGTAGCCCTGATCCTACTAAGTATAGTGGTGGTCATTGATGCCTAAGGGGAATCAAAGTTTTGCATTTGTAAGCTCGAGCATTCAATCTTAAACTGAGGAGAAATGCCACTTTTGACATGAGTTTTTGAAATAGAATAGCATTTTTGTGGCAGAGTAGCTTGAGCTAAAAGTAACTCAATTCAAAAGGGCAAAAGTTTTATGCCCTTACAATTGCCCTAGATATATGTACTTATTTTCATTCTGAGGTTATTCCCTTATGCAGGATGTTTCCTTTGTTTGTGGTCTGTGGAAGAATGTCAAGAATGCAGTGACCTACTTGTCAGAATTTTGCTAAGATTCATGATTTCTATGGGTCTTCGAACAAATGTCTTGTTTAGACCATTGGTCTCAGTGCAGCTCTTGGATATGGAGGAGCTGGATCTGAAGTCCCATAATATCCCTGATAAGCATGGGTGTGATTAGATCTCATATCTATTTTCTCAGATTGAACACATGTCTGTGTTTTTCCGCCCCACTTCCCGCTCGTCTGACTCCCATGCTGTCGCGTCCGCCCACAGAGAAGTACCCAGAGATGAAGCGTCTGTTTGGCCGCGACGAGCGCATGCCGTACAAGGTGACGGCCATGGTGCTCTTCCAGCTGGTCAGCATCTACCTGGTCAGCGGCCGGCCCTGGCTGCAGGTCATAGCACTCGCCTACTGCCTCGGTGGCGTCATCAACCACTCACTAATGCTCGGTGAGTGTATGGCTGTCTGCTGACCAAGGAGAGAGGAAGGAAGAATGGGAGGCAAGGAGGGGAGGGATGAGGTATTTGTGAGGTTCAGAAGGCGCTTCACCTACCCATTCAATCTCTCGTGAACACACCTACTCAGGTACACTTCATGCTTTTCCACATTTTCAACTGTGGTTATAAATCCTATGGTTATAAATTGGTACTGTGGTTGATTGATAATTTCAGCCTTTAGGAGTACAATACAGATAATGGCGACTCATGTGTAATACTCTTACATTTTGTATCGCAAAAGGAGAGTTTAAAGTGAAAATCGTCACTTTGATTTGGACACTCCTATTCCTCATCGTACGCATTAAAATTTTGCAGGGAAATACTCAGTGTCTGTGCGGTTGGGTGTGGGCTGTGCGGTTGGGTGACTGTACAATATTAATTCAAGGAAATACTGCTGGCATTTCTTGTCTTTGTTACACCCAAATATGTGGAAATCCATCATGCCATCCTCTTATATAAGGCTATGGGTACTGTGTTGGCCATTTGATGGATCGTCGGAATGTGGCTGATAAGCAGTTAGCAACTAATTTACCAGCGGCTTTTCCAGAAGCTAGTCCGCTCATTGCTGTGTAGCGGTACGATGGGGATCAATAATTATTCACGAAAATAAATGATGCACCGCTTGCGTTCTGTGTCGATGGCTTTGCCTAGAGCTGAATGGTGCACAATGGTCCAGTGCTAGGACCTGTCGCTAAATACCATAGACGAGCTTGTCCCGTGTGTGTGTGTGGGGGGGGGGGGAGGGGCTTATTGGCTGTACCGTCCAATGTGTACTGCACCATCCAATGTGGGCTGTACCGTCTGGTGTGGGCTGTACTGTCCGATCTGGGCTGTGTCGTCCGCTGTGTACCGTCCGGGCTGTACCATCCGGCTCCGGCCCTGCCCTGCCTGATCGATGGGTACTATGACTCCCACATTTGCCGGTGGGCGGGCGGCCGACGCCCAGTGTGTGCCGGCCACTGTGTCCATGGTATCTCTCCCCGCCCGCCCTCCTCCGGTGCTCAGTTTGCGTGACCCCGCCCCCGGCCCCGCACCGAGTGACGAGCCTATTGATTGGTTGGACTGACAGCGAGCGGCGGCCACCTGCAGGCTAGGGTTACATTGGGAATGTCAGGGAGCCCATTGAGCTCGAGCTGGAAAAGGCCGGCTCGATTCCCATTTCGCTAATTACCTTTTGTCAATTCATTTCTGATTTCTTTTAGCGAGTTTCCAAAAGATATTATGTTTTCTATTTAAATTCGAAAATGCGGCTAGGTATCTGGTCTGGTTCGTATGCGATCCAGAATGCACTGCGTGGGTATTATAAAGTAGGAGTGCTTGAATCCACTTTCTTGCATTTTTTGCACCAATTTGTTGCATCAATTTTAACTGGATTCATCGACTTTTGTATATTTGCCGCCTTTTTAACCGATACTAAATAGGAGTCGTCTGTATGGCACCACTTGTTACATAATAGTTTTTCGTGAACAAGCTCCTTTTGTACAGTAGGTCTACTAAAAAAGTCCCCCACTCCAGAGGCGGCCGGCCGGCCGAACCCCCGGATTCCAGCCCCGACTCTATTGCGCAGGCCGCGGCAGTGACACGGGTCAGGTCGCGGCGCCCGGCGAGTGGGTCAGTTGGCGGCGGCCGGTCGTGGAGTGAGGACGCCGTGTGTGGGGCGCAGAGATGCCGCAGTGCAGAGGAGGGGAAGATAGTGACTCTGCACGATGCCGGAAACGATGCCTTTGTGATCTAAATTAAACACCTGCACTGCAGTGCATATCCTCCCTTGCCCCGTTCCTATTATATCATAATCCTGCAATAATCCGTAATGACCATTCAACGCAAGCAAGCAAACAAAACAACCCGTTTAGTGGCGACATCATCTCGGATAAAAAAGGCGACAGGGATGATTAGAATTGATTTTGCACGAGGGCAAATCGAGGGGTATATATGCATCATATGCCGAGTATTTTATTCCCATCTAGCAAATTAAGACTGGGATCTTGTCCAACAAGTCAGCGGCCGTTCTAGACACAGATAAATGCTTTGTTTTCGGTCGCATCATTATCTGCAATAATTCGAAGCGAGGTTTAACCCTCGCCGGCCGAGAAGAAGGGGTGGGTGCCGCCACCATGTATTTTTTTTTTTGCGGTAGCTCAAAGCACACTGATTATAGAAGGCTGACATTTCATATGCTTTACATTTGATTCAAGCCGGATCATTTGAAATCAACCCGTTTTCATGTCAGGTCACTTAACTATGACGTCTTAAGTAAACCTCTGCAGACTGCACGGTTGTCGGTTATAAAATGATGCAAATCCGTAATGCACTTAGTGTCATATAAGCATAATGGGAAAATATGGAAACTGTTAATTTGGCGTCGGAAATGAGCTAAAAATATACCTCACGCACATGAAATCGTGACTTCATACATTCTTGGCAAGGTTTAATGCTTCACTTTTGCATTGTTCACCTTGCGTGACGGAGTGCTCGTCAATAACTCCCGATCAAAATGAGCTAGCCAGTCGGGACAGCTATCAATGGACTCTGCAAGACTGGTCGAATCAAATGTTATGCAGCATGTCCTCCTTTCAAAAGCTTCGTGACCTGTGTTGCCCTAACATGACATTGACCTAGACATCCTAAATTGCTTCACCTATGCAAAAAAAGCATATAAATCGACGCGTCTGAGAACAGAAAACACGATTGTATCGAAATGACGATAATGCGACCTTTATTTGCGAAGTTATTCACCAAAAACCGATCCAATGCCTTGGGGCCCTTGACCTGCCCTAAGAGGTCACTGATGTTTTAAAATGGGGTGACAGTCGCTGCGTCACGTAACGACGCAAGCGCTCGTTTTTTTTTTTTCCGCGAGGCTCTAGCAATTAGCTCAATTATAGGAGCTAAACATGGGGTTGGGGAATCGCTCCCTTCTCACTCACTATTTGGCCGGGATAGTGTTTGCAATTATTGTTAAAATCTAACATTTTAAGATTTCAAATGATCCATTTTTCCCGCCCAAGTCTTTCAATTCAAGGTCACCAGTCACGTCAAGTGACCTTACCTCAAGGAAAGTTCCTGTGCTCATCATATCTAAATACATCGACTAACCGATCGCTTTAGAACCTTCAGCGATTTCAATGGGCAACAGTATATGTATTTGAAACGTTTATTTTGCAAGTTTGACATTGCTGACAGAAAGGTCGAGTCAATTTTGAGATCGCTAAATTCAATGGGAGAAAGTTGAACTGCGCTTTGTTTTGGATGGAACGCATAATAAACACTCTGAAAACATGTGGTGCCTGATGAGATACAATACTGAATGAGAAAATTGTTTGTTTTGTTGTGAGCCATCTTTTTGGTCTGAGAAGGCCCTTGCAGAGTTATGACATAACTATGCTCTGGTGTAGTAATTTGGTTGTGCGAGCCAGCGACAGTGATCTGCGGACTCCGGAAGCGTGACTGTTCCCGTGGGACGATTGCCCTGTCGGGCGGTCAAGCCGTCTCCCCAACGGTCACCCGAAGAGGGTTATGCGTCTTGGAATGGAACCGACATCAACTACAGGTTGGCTGGTGGGGTGACCTCCAGTCCAGAGAGGGAAGCATGAAGACTAGGGGCGATGCGGATTGGTTTTTCCTGAGGATAGTGAGGACAGAAAGAATCTAGCACCCTTGACCCTTCCTTATACTGAATGTATCTCAGGCTGTTAAATCTCCTAAGCGTTTTTTTCTCGATATCGTCAAGGTGTCATTATTAAAAATATGAAATCCGGGAGGATAAATTAAATATAGAAATTCTGGCCAACAGAACATTATCAGTTGCGTTCAACATACTCGTAAGCATGATCACACACCCAGCTTACACATGAGCCATGTAATAAATATTTTTGATAGACATGTTTAAGTTATGAAATCATCTAAAGTGTTTGTAAAGTTTCACGAACACGATACGGATCTAATATCCTGCTATCCATCATGACCATTTCTGGTCAGGTCATGTCTTTGAACATAGGCCAAATTCTTCAAATGACCTCCCTCGCCGGCAAAGGGAGGGAGGGTTGATGCACCCCCCCCCCAAGGTTTTTCGCGAATAACTCGCGTAAAAAGCGGCCGATCACGACGAAACTTTCAGTACCCTCGATTTGATAAATTTTACACCTACCTTGAAAATGTCATGACCCTGACCCAAATGACCTTTGACCATCTGAATCACCTGAAGGTCAGATCAGGTAATTGACCTTTGGTGACCTCGGTTCACTTTTTCGAGTTTTACATGTTTCTACGCTAGTTTTTGGAGCTGAATTCGAATTTAGCAACCATTTGAACATTTACGAAGTAGTTTTGGTGCCTTCGTAACATGTTACGAAGCTGTCAGAGGCGGATGACAGGTATTACGAATACCCGTCGTGACCCCTACCGGTTGACCTGACCTGACCTGACCCGACCTGGTCTAAATGCTTTAAGACATCATTTCTGATCAAAACTAACACGATATTCGTGATCAGCGCCCCGGAAAACCCCATAGCAGCCACACTTTACGACTTTCTAACAGGTCCCCATTTTCCCGATTTTCGGGTCATTGACCTGACCTGGAAGGTCACCCGATGACCTAGGACCTTAAAATTGGGTATCACCGGCTTCCTCTCGTGACGGGCAACACGCTCGTTTTTTCCGCGAAGCTCTAGCTCAATCAGGAGCCAAGCGCGAGTGGGGTCGTGCCACCCCCCCCCCCCCCCTTGTGCCGTCGAAGGATGCAAAATAGCCTGTGCCGGCGAGGGTTAAAGATCAACTTTTGATTCATTCGAAGCGTTTTGATAAGAGGAACACGAGGCTGGTAAAATTAATTTCATGCAAGTTTAGCTTAAAACTTATAGTGTTTGTGGAAAAGCAATTGGTTTTCTCATAATACCGATGGTGGCAGTTGCTGTTATTTACGTGCTAGGCCGTTGACCTTAATTAAATCTGACAATATTATTCAGACATAGCGGTAAACGAGCTGCTTGTTGTGTTAGGTTAGGCTCTTTCGGTCGATTTCAGAGTGGGAAGGATGACAGGAATTAGGGGGAGACAGGGGGCCTGGGCGGGAGTCCTGAGCCTCATGCTCCGCTGGGGCCGAGCCTATCACGTGGGTTGGATTGCCCTGACACATGGATAGCCCTGGGCGGTGTTTCACGGTCCCGCGCTGCAGCACGCTGCGCTGCGCTGCCATGCATTGTAGCGGCGGTTGATATGAATTCGGCTCCACGCTAGTGTTACGAGCTTCCGAGTCTGTTGATGTTTCCATGGAAATTGGAAACCCAATGCACCGGTGCGCACAACGCACCCTGTCCAAGCGAAATTTTACCATCGATGACCTCTGGTGACATGACCTTTTGCTCTGAACCGATCTAAAATTGGCTGAAGTATTTCTTCTTCTTTTTGCTACTTTCGACGCTACTTCGAATGCCACTTAAATGCCCAAATTAGAAGAGTTAGACATTTTGTTTTCCTCACAGACAATGACAATACAAAAACAATGTAATAAGACCAGACGTTTCGACAACAAAGTGCCTTCGTCAGTGGAAAACAAGATATAGGCTTTACATCGATAAAAATATAGATTTTTTTATATTTTTTATCGATGTAAAGCCTATATCTTGTTTTCCACTGACGAAGGCACTTTGTTGTCGAAACGTCTGGTCTTATTACATTGTTTTTGTATTGTTATTGTCTGTGAGAAAAACTAAATGCCCAAAGCTGAGTTATAAGAATGATGCTCAATCCCCATTTCCCCTCCAACAGGGCGTGAGAGTCTAGGCATTCCTGTGGGGCACGGGCTAACAATGACTATTCTCATAATCATTGTGGCCATGAACATCTACTGCCATTCTTTAACACCGGTTTCGCTGCGCTGAGCGGTGGCCGTCTTGTTTGTTGGATTCTACAGCTGGCTGGCGGAAAGCGTTACCAGCCGCCCGTCCACCGCCCGCGGGCCGGACCGAGCGGTCCCGCTGACCCTACCTGACCTGAGCCCGGCGCGATATGGGACGGGCAGACGGGGGTTCGGCTCAGCGAAGGCAGCGCCCACTGGTGCTGGGGACTTTTTTAATAGACCTACTGTACATAAACTGCCGCGAGCGACGTGACGTCTCGAAACAAACTTATGTAATAATGACGTGTGCCAAGGCGGATATGGTCTGCTTGCGAAATGGATCGTTATGTGGGGCATGGCTGTTAATGTGAATGCACTATGTTTGGTGCGAAATAGTGGCATAAAGACGTCAATATATTCGTGTTTAAGATGACATTCATGTTAAAAATATCAATCTCAACTGTGTGTCCCAGTCCCTCGGTGATCCTATTGGTGGTGTGTGGATGATATCGAGTCATATGTATGCAGCTGTCAACAGCCGAATTGTTTAGCGAGCACGCTTACGCTAGGTATAGCATATGTGCTTACTGCTTACAGCATTGACCCCTCCTTCGGTAACAGGTGCCGCGTGCTGTAATTCGGAATACCGAAAAACCGCTAACAGTAACACACTTGTTAGCCCGCGAATTAGAGCCACAGGCATGTTACTAAAGCTCCAATGCTGAGCTTACCGTCATTGTCAGGCATGACTGTCCTTCCAGCATGTCCTTTGTAATTCTTACAATTACAAATAAACCATAACCAAAATTTTGCTCCGGTCGTACCCTCCCTACTCGCTGCTTGCTCCTCTACGTCCACTTATGTAACATTCCTGGGCCTCGTTTCATAAAGCGAGTCCGTACCTAGTTTACGGCGGTTTTTGGTCTTGTATTGCAATTTGCAAGTGCATCTGAAGCGATGCCGTTAGTTTGAATCGTTGAATTTATTTATCTTGCTAGCAAGAACAGAAGGGAGAAGGGGAAATAAATGTATCGCTTCACATGCGCTTGCAATACAAGCCCAAAAACCGGCGTAAGTTACGGACTCGCTTTATGAAACGAGGCCCTGGACACATTCTTACTCTCACTCTGACACTGACTGATACGCTCTGACACACTCTTGACGCGCTCTGACACACTCTTGACCCGCTTTGACACCTCGTAACACCCCCTCTCCCCCGGCAGCAATTCACGAGCTGGCGCATAACCTGGCGTTCGGACACAGCCGGCCGCTGGCTAACCGGCTGCTGGGCATATTCGCCAATCTGCCCATCGGCATACCGTTCTCCGTGGCGTTTAAAGCCTACCACCTGGAGCATCATAGGGTGAGTGCCGTCAGCCGAGGGGGTAGTGCAGGCCTAACAGAGAGTACGGGTTACCACGGGTAAATAACGGGGGAGTACGGGGTACCATAGGGTGAGTGCCGAGGGGTACGCATGGGGCACAAGAGGTGAGTACTGTGGGGGTGCATGTCAGAGGGGGGTCAGGGTCAGTATAGGGGGAGGGAAAGATACGGGGTACCACAGGGTGAGTGCCGGGGGAGGGGTACGGGCCACGGGTACACACAGAGTGAGTGCCGGGGGGTACGGGGTACCATAGAGTCAGTTCTGTGAGATGGGAGGGACTCAACAGGCTCAGTCTGCTGAGAAGGGTTAAGTTCACTCAGTAGGATTTCATTGTTGCAGCCTATCAATGATTCATGAATTGATACACGTATTTAATCTATCATACTCCAAAGTAGCAGCCCTGTGACGTTACCTTTGCGAAGGGAACTAGAAACCGCCACGATGACTGAATCGTCCCGGCCCCGGATTTCGTTATCTTGCGGTTGCCATGGTGCCCACTCCCCGCATTGCCATTCCCGTCAATGACGTCCAATAAATACGTCACAGCGCGTGTGGCGTGTCGTCACGTGCGGCCATCTGGGCCGAGTCCCGACCAAAGGTCACCGATCGAACGACAGTCGGGGTCGGACGGGGGGCTGGTGAGGGGAGGGGGTGGGGTGACCTCCGTGAGGGTCACAGTTTGAGTTGTCTGTAACCACTGGTCTGCTGCTGCCACAGTCCCCACGATAGACAAGCTAAAGCTCACGAATGTACAAAGTTAAGTGGACGTCTCTTGAATCGGCTCTGCTCTGAATAATAAACATACCATATAATAAGCATCATGCCATTTCTCCCGTGGCTTCAGCCAAGATGGAGTACGGGCTACTCATTCATTTCTCGTCGAGTTGTCGAGGATCTCATCGGACACGTGAGCTAGCGTTACTATCAACTGCGTTACCCGGCGGTGTCACGTGACTTTGTGGCCGGTGTAATATTCCACTCGGCTGCAGTCACGTGACCGGTAGCACGGCATGAAGCCGGCCGAGCTTTTGCTTCAATGTGTTTCGTTAGGTGACGCTGACCTATCGGAGCTTTCGAGTGTTATCTGGAGAGGCAATTCGCAGGCAGCACAGAGGCCTCACACAATGTTGCGTCGCCGTGTTTGCGCCAGTGCCGCTCAGTTTGATACGGACGTAGTTGTTTGTTCGCTCTGCTATAAACCGCAGCCTCTGTTTTCGCTAACTTTATGCCGAGGGCGCTGGTTGCTATCATCTGATTCACAGGCCAGCCCCGACCGATTCCGTCTCATGATTCACATCCGGTTCAAAGTTCCTGTGGAATCCCTACTACCCAATAAGTAGCCACAACCGTAATCCAATTGCCACCTTCATATATTGTCGCTTTATTATCTCCTACAATTTCAAGCGAAGTCGATGAATCAACATTCAAACATCACCATCTGTCGTGTTTTGTTTCAGAATTATCTGACGTAGTCTACCTCCAGGCTCTATGCCAATACAAAACTGAGGCTCGCCCCTTTTCACCCCCTCCTCTACCTGCCTTGGTGTCACTCCCCCCCCACCCTTGGTGTCACTCCCCCCCCACCCCCCGCAGTGCTAACGACACCCCTCCCCACAGTCATGCTGACAACACCCCTCCCCACAGTACTGACATCACACCCCTCCCCACAGTGTTAACGAGTAACGACCCCCCCCCCCCCCACAGTACCAGGGTGACGAGCGGCTTGACACGGACCTGCCGACGGCGCTGGAGGCGCGTCTCTTCTGCACCACCTTCGGCAAGTTCGTCTGGGTGTTGCTGCAGCCGCTCTTCTACGCGCTGAGGCCCGTCATCACCTACCCGAAGCCGCCCACGGCGCTCGAGCTCGTTAACACCACGGTGCAGATGAGCTTCAATGTGGCCGTCGGGTACTATCTTGGTGAGCTGTGGGTGCGGCGCGGCTGGGGAGGACTGGTATAGGGATGGGGGGGGGGAAGGTGGGGAGGTAGCATGGTGGGATAATAGGGTATTGGGACATTCATGGGGTTGGTTGGGGAAGAGAGAAGAGCGGGAGAAGATTCAGGGTGGCCGAGGGAGGGTCGGGATGAATGACGAAGGTTGGGATGGGATACTTGAGGAGAGCAGATAAATCATTGTGGGATAAAGCGAGATCGGTGGGGAAGGAGTTGAAGTTTTGGATGGCTTAGGATGAGTGGGGGAGATAGCTGGGGTCGGGCTTGTCTGACGAGCTAAAAAAGATATCGGCTGCAGTTGAGTCTGAATAGGTCGGTGGTGACGTCACCGCTCTCTGTCTTACGAGCGGTGTTTGTGGCCCGCTCCAGAGGCTGCCCGACCAGTCCCCCGCCGCCGGTCTGCCCGCCCACCCGCCGCCGGTCGCTGAGCCCCGCCCTCGCCCGTTCCAGGCGCCCGGGCCGTGTTCTACATGCTGGGAGGCTCGCTGATGGCTATGGGCCTGCACCCGGTGGCCGGGCACTTCATCTCGGAACACTACATGTTCAAGAAGGGCTACGAGACGTACAGCTACTACGGTCCGTTGAACGCCATCACCTTCAACGTGGGCTACCACAACGAGCACCACGACTTTCCGGCGATACCCGGCTGCCGGCTGCCCGAGGTAGGTACTGCGCCGGGGACGGGAGAGGGGAGGGCTCTCTTCAAATAGGCACGGCCCTCGCGGGCTTAAGCGGTAGGTTTTGTCTTTTTACATTTCCGGCTATATCTCAGAAACTAACCGCTATACGATGAAGCCATTTTAGAGGATCATGGTGTACGAATAAATCGATCACGTCTTCAACCCTTAAAAGTTTAAGCCGAAGCAGATATAGCCGGAAATTTGCTAAATTTCATTGGGGCAAAACCTACCGCTAAAACCCGCGAGACCTGTACACCGACGGGGGTAGCTACCATCACACAGAGGTAGGTCCGCCGCTGGAGCCGGGGAACTGTAAGAGGGGAGGAGTGGAACAAATTGACACACCGGACACGGGGAGGGACACAATGTATACAGTTCTTTGTACAGTGTACACTGCACACTGCTCAGTATAGCTCCGATAGGAGCCGCCCTGCAGGTGGGGTGGCCGGATATCAGTCGTCATCGCTCCTGCAGCTGTTGACTTATCACCGGCTCTGGGGTTTCCTCGACCTGCACCTGGCCATGACTTAACTGTCCAATCACTCGGCTGGGTTTTACCGCGGTGCAGGCCGGGGCAGGCTGAGCCCAGGATCAACAAAGCCTGGGATTATGATGACATTGTTGAATGCTGATAGGTTAGCTATTGCGCCGATTATGGCGGTTTGTGGTGTTTACTGAAAGTTTTACACGGGAAAATGTAAAACGTAATTCGTACACGTCAAAAGAAAAGGTTAGTAGTTATCTTCGACCATCAACGCATTAGGCCCTTCACACTGAAGATTTTGTTGGTGTAAAATTACTGACCCTGTATCCCGAACGATCTGGCTGACCCCTGCCCCCCCCCCCCCCTACTGTGTGTCTTCAGGTACGCAAGATCGCGCCCGAGTACTACGATAACCTTCCACAGCACAACTCGTGGGTGCGTGTACTGTACGACTTTGTCACCGACCCGGAGATCGGGCCTTACGCCCGCGTCAAACGCAAGCACCGCGGTCTGTAGGTACCGGCCACCGGCAGAGGACGGGTCTGAGACCTCCACGGCTGTCCCCACTGGTCTAAAGGGGACCGGATTGGTCCAGTGGGACCGGGGTGGTCCCGGGAGGGAGACTCTGGAGACCCGGCGAGAGACCCGACTCCGGTGGGTGACCTGAATTTCTGGGATGTGTGAACTCTAACTGATGTGCACTGGTAGTTCTCTCTCCTAACCTTAGACTTGCCTACCGTTACGAGCGGGCGGCGCCGCGGTGCCCGGCCTGCGACTCTAGAGTGTCTTCGGCCTATAGATGTGCCCCGCCTGTGCTGGCAGACTGAACTCCGTTATACTCACACCCGCGCCGCGTATGGGGCGCCCCTTGTAGTCCCTTGTTACCTCAGTAGTCTCATGCTTCAGTTACCTACCGCGGCAGCCTTCAGCTTCAGCTTTCCCTGTGCTCATAATACCACACCTAACCATCCTGACCTATAGCCGCGAAGAGTAGACTTCCATTATGGGCTTCGATAGACGACCGCCGAATATCGTGTATTCCTGCCCGGCGCGGGTAGCAGTGTCCGTCCGTTCCGGGCCGGCGTCTATTGGGAACAGTCTGTGATAGTCAGCATCTGCCAGCGACGCGAGGTGGAGCGGCCCGTGCAGACCGCACGGCCTGGTCGCATGTACGGCCACCGCGCGAGGCACAATATCACGAGCGGCGCACTGACTAATTTTATAAGCCGATCGCATCCAGCTGCCGAAGTGTGCGAGACGCTTTGAGCAGTTATTTTCTGGAGCTGATATTACAGAAGGCGTAGAGAGGCGGGCGCGTGGGATTATCTGAATTGTCTGATCGCTTGCTAGCAGCGTTGTTTCGATTGTTGGTAAGTCTCGGTTGGGTCAGCATACCAGAAGGCAGTCCCGTAGTGTGGCTAGTATTTCGAAGGATATTTTCACCGTTAGCATTACGGTAGTATGAACGCCATCGGGAGCGGCGGAGCGCAGGCCACCCAGTACCGCCCTGCGAGTGAGACTTTTGTCAGAGGATCTGAGGGGAGAGCGCGCTGAGGGGAAAATACACTGGTTTTATCGGGCAGCAGTGTGTCTTTTTAGCTGAGCCTGAGGAGCACCAAGCGTGTCGTTTTAGCAGAGGAGCCCCAAACATGTCGTTTTAGCAGAGGAGCCCCGCGTCGGTGACGCGTGCGTAGCGGTGGAGTCTGTTGTGCCGGCTGTAGCTCCCTGGACCATTGCCAGAGAGAGGTGGAATCAAGGCAATGGCTTCACTCGTTCTGGCAGTAGGCATTGCGCAAGCTTTCGCTCTTGATAATATATTGTTCGAAAACATGCAGTTACACAAAGCGTACACTGACGAATATACGTATGTAAATGTCACATAAGAACCATTTACCGTGAACTCTCCGCCAGGGACGAGCGATACAACACTATTGTTATATCAATGGCTCAAAGCTCATGACAATCCAGCCTCGCTTTGTGGAAAACCGAGCAATCACAATGCGCCGATCACAAGGCTCCCCAGCTCGGTCGTGCTTGTCTGTCCGTCCTCGCTCGGGAATAATGCTTCGCTGAGTTAGATCCGCTATCCACGGAAACTGGCACTCAAACAGAGGCCCACTGTCGCGATTCCGCTCACGTAGCTGGTGTATGTTGTACTTACATACGTGCTACCGTCGTGCTACCGTCCACCATCGACGAGCTTGCGTCGAGGCTTCGCCAGCCTGATCTGGTGTAGTTCTGCCCTCTAACGCCAGGTGGCAGCTGCGATCAATCACCAGATGGCGCAGTCGGGGTCCGTGCAGTACTGCAGCCAGGCCTCCATGTGACCCTGGTTGGCCTGCATCAGAGCTGTGTAGACGCTCAGCTGAGGCCGAAACACAGAGCAGTGTCACAGTGAGAGATCGGGTAGACGGGAGCCAGAGATGCGGCATTGCGCTCGATTCAAGGATTTTACCTTGCTGAAATGTATGTTTTTTTTTATTCAGGCCTCCCTCCACCGGGCTCTTGTATTGTCCCAATTATAGGAGGGCTCCATCTCCTCCCGGCCACTGTACCCCACCCCCCAGGCTACGGCTGAAGTGGGAGCACACCCCACACCTGGTGACACAGCCGGGGACGACGCCCGCGGAACGGGCGGAACCGGGAGTCGAACCCGAATCCGGCACCGCCCGCACCGCGGGTCGACGCCTTAACCGACTGCGCCACCAGGGCCGCGATATGTTGATTGTTGGTTGCGCTTTTCAGGACGCAGAGCGAATGCCCGCAATGGAATGTTCACACAGCTTGCCTGAGCTGCTAACATGGATTATTTGCTTATTTCAAAGGACTTCTAACAGCAAGCACGCTATCCAAGCAATGTCTGTTCGAGGACCATTCGATACGTACCCGATTTCGGACGGGTTTGGAGTTGAGCACGTCGTAGAGAGTTTCCGGTGTGAGTTTGTCAGCCCCCAGGCGGTCCATGCAGCGCACGCCGGGATCGCGCCGATTGTCAAAGAACGGCGGACGCTTCCAGTGGTCATAGTTGGTCTGCAGAAGGTACCTGCAGGCGGCGGGTCAAGGGCACGCGTTCAGAGTTTGGGGTCACCATCGCGCTGGTATCCCTAAAAGACGAACGGTGACCGGGGAAAACGCTTTGCACTGATTATTTTAGCAAATGGTATCTGTACTGACAGTCGTGACAGATAACATGAATCATGTTATCTATGGTACTGCCTATAAGAAATGCGACTGATTTCAAACACCGAGGCAGAACCGGTGCCCGCCGATGAAATATATCAGTGTTTTCACAGTTCGCACCCGCTGCCGCGGAGACTGACCAGGTGGATTTCTGGCTGACCGAGGGGGTGCCCAGGGGCCAGATGTCCGCCTTGTACTGGTCCCGGGTGATTACACAGGCCTGAAAACGCCGACAGATTAATTGTAGGTGCATGGCAAACCGACGGTCAAACAGGTCATACAGCAAATAGACGGCATGCTTAGGGTATACTTCAAACGGACTTCAGGCGCACAACCGGGATTGGGGACTGCCGCTCTCCCGGTCGGGCATAGTGATCGACATTTTATTGAGCACAAAATAAATAAAATAATTGAAACGGATTGTGCAGTAACACTATTCTACTGCTTGTCTGAACAAACGCAGCCTCAACGTGGATTGCAACTGCTGTTCTTAAAACATGAATTTACGGTTTACATCAGATGTTACAGAACCAATCGACACTATAGATACTTCCACAGACATCTACTGACCTCTGAGTAGCTCTACCGACTTCAACTGACCTCAGAGGAGCCATTGCCTCCCAGGATGAAGTAGACGGGAGCCATCAGCGGCGTTTTGGCCAGCTGCTTCTGGACCGCTGTGTAGTCGGTACCATTCTCCAGGACCTGTCGGCGGTGGATGGAATGGCACAGGTCACAGGTCAAAGGGCGGTGGAGTGGGGGAGCGATTGTGTCAGTTGTCAGATAGTATGGATCGAGGTGGAATCCTCGATCTGGGATGCTACGTTAGCAAACCGACATCTTTTTCTAGCGCAGCGGAACTTTCTGTGTTAAAATGATTAATTGCGGGCTGAATTATACGTGGCAATTGGTGACTTGATATCGATAAATAAGCGTCAATTTCTCCGTGTTTAATCATTATTGTGATAAAACAAGTGGAACGGATATCAATCCATGTGAACAATAATAAGCATTTCAGTTTGTCATAAGTTTTAATTAAATCCGTCGTGTTTATTCATTGATGTTTGTATCCAGAATGCCTCCACTATCGTGTAATGGCCGTGCCTTGTGATAACGATATCGTGCTGTCCCATCGCACGTGTGATATCGGATAACCGTGACCCATCTGTGTGTGACCTGATAACCGTGACCCACCTGTCGTGTGATGACCGTGTTCCACTGCACGTTTGCTCCTCCGAAGGCCCACTCAAGCATGTACCAGAGGCCAGGCTTCAGGGTGAATCGCTCGTCGATCGACAGCGAGAACAGGCCCTGTCGAACAGGGATAGGAGACCTCAGGGCTCAGACCGGAGCGGACGGACGCGCTAGTCAAGCGTGTGCCGTAATACACCGGTGTATGGCGGTACAGTCTATCCAGCAGTCACTACTGACTGTCCTATACTCGCCAGCGAACCGCATGGCGCTTCTGTCATTCGAAGTCGAACGTAATTGCTTCGCTCTTGTTTAATTATAATTGTTGAGTCTCCTAGCCTGTCAGTTACGGAAAGAGGCAGCGTCACTGAACGCGCAGATATGCTGAAAATGTAAAAGATCCGCATAAACATGGCGATATTTGTGGCCTCCAACGTCCAAATGTCCTGAGATATCACACGCCTGCAGTCTGCCTACATAAACAACATCAGGTAAGATTGACACAGCACACTGCCGGCTCTGAGCGCTGCACTGTCAGGCTACGCCGTGCCGTGCCGTGCCCAGCGAACGTACCGGTCGTACTCCAGTGAGCACGCCCACCATGCCGGCAAAGCCCGCCGTTCGGAACAGGGTGCGGTTGTCGCGCTGGTACTCGAAGGTGACGGTCAGCGGCCGCAGTGCCTCCGCCACCTTCCACGTGTGGTTCTGCATGTCCCAGCTGGAACCGGGTGAGACACAGACCGAGGTCGGTCAGTTGACAGACGGTCAGTTGACATGACTGAGGATGACATTATAATACATATCCGTCCGTTTTCCGAACAGAATGGATATCCGGCCGAGCACTGGACATTGGGATGTTATGCTGCGATCGAGTTATAGTCGGTCGGTGTGTGGTCGTTTTAAGATTCTGACAGCGTCCATGGTGCTTAAGTCCACCTTAGCATGTGGCGCTGAGCGTCATATGCTATCATGGGTGAGGATTGTATATTCTGTAGTAATGAAGTGGTAAGTGACATACAGTGATGCAGTTTAGAGGCACGACTCGTCTGTTTCCCGGCGTCCACAACGGCAGGATCGGATGTGACCTATCACAGAGCCGTCCGGCCGGCGCTTCCTGCCGCTCTGCCGGTCACCGGATCACGGTTCGGACACACACACACAAACACGGCGGCCCCTACCACAGTCCGACGGTGAAGCCCGGCTGCCTGCGGCCATCCGGAGCAATCGGGCACACGAACATATAGCGACAATGTCAGACTAAAAACTTGCTGCAGCTGGAGAGTTTAACAAATAAAGCGGGATAAAATACTGAGGCCCTCTGTGAATAACACGACTCATGCTCAACTTTTAGTTGGTGTGAGCCGTGAGGTTCACACGGCTCACACCAGACCGTGTGAGCCGTGTGAACCTCACGGCTAACCTCACGTTAGCCGTGAGGTTAGTCACGTATACCTTGTTTACTTGGAAGAGCCGAGACTCTGGCCGTGGCATAACCCTTCCCATCCCTCCCATGAAGGGCGATACGGCGCAGGTGGTCACTGTGTGGGCCACCACTCACCCCATGAAGAGTCCAAAGTCGAGGTTTCGTCCGTGGTAGAGGGTGCCGTCGGCGGCGCGGCCAATTATGGAAGTGCACACGGTGAACACCTCGTAAAAGATGTTCATCAGCGCCACATCGCCTGCGGCAACAGAGCGGTGACACAGGTCAGACCCAGGAGACACAGGCTTGTTCCGAGCTGCTTGTTCTGTTGACAGACCCCGTCCCGAGCTACTCTGTCTTTTAGACAGACCCCTGTCCCGAGCTGCCTCTGCCTGCCCTGTCAAACAGACCCGTCCCCGAGCTGCTCACCCTGACAAACTCTTCCCGGCCTCCCCAGCTCCCACCTTCTTCCATGCTGGCGGCGGTGGCGATCCCTCGTATCTCGTCAGGGAACGGGTAGGGCAGCTTGCGGCCGATGATCTCCGACAGCTTCTCCACCGCCTTGAACGTGTTCTCCCCGATAATGGGTGCCACCTCGGAGCGCACGATGCTTAGCAGATGACTCGCCTGGCGGTGTAAGTATCATTTGATCCGGGTGATCATTTTGACCTACCAAGGGTGACGGCATTTAGGGGAGACCCGGGAGGTATGGACCGGTTTTGTGAAAAGGCAATTTTCTTCCAGTGGGCAGTGGCTAGACCCGGTTTTTCACTCTGTGCACGTGAAATTGCCTTTCGCCTGCAAAGTGTGCCTAGTATTAGGCATTTGGGACCGACTATTTTGTCTTAAGATAACTTTCAATAAATCATGCACTTTTTCGATCCACCAAAATACACCGGGAGGTATGGGCCATGGCCCGGGAGGTATGGGCCGGTGACATGTTTCATATTATTTTCTCGACAATGAGAACAATACTCGTGGCTGGTATCTACCTTGATCTCTTTAGAGCCCAGGAACCGCATAAGCGGCAACAGCTTACTTCATGGAGGTTACTTAGGCACATATGTATTTTGGTAAATTCAATCATGCTCCACGAAATAAGCTAAATAATATTTTTTTCCGTTCGAATGAAATTTGTAGTTAAATTTTCGACCTTGCGCGACAAAAATGAAACTTATTTAAGAGGACATTTAATGAAAGCATGATTTCATTGATTTAGGATCAACGGGGGTCGGTGGCCCGAACCTCCCGGCTAGGACGCCATAATGTGCGTAACATCTCAGCTCATTATCTTGCAAGAAAGCTTCAAATTGTCTATCCAGTCCTAATTTGCATGCTTTAAACTTTATGTTAGCGATGGTCTAACATAATAAAACGAGCCTGGCTCAAATTTATCACGAATTTTCTGTATGTACCGTATTTTACTCGAAGAGGGCAACACTTTATTACCGCAACACTTTATTATCGCTCATTGTCAAAAAAGACCGAGGAAGATTTTGAAAATCACGTGGATTGTTATAACAGAATGGCTGCTACCAGTTTACGCGGTCACATGTGTAAAAATACGCAACACTTCTTCAAAACTGCGATGGCCCATACTTCCAGGGGGCCCATACCTCCCGGGTCTCCCCTATACGGGAGGCTGTAGAAGGCAGCGGCTATGATGTTATGCCCGGAACGTCACTAGCGATATATCGTGGTACTTATGTACACTCGGGGGCAGATTGATGTTCCACAACTCTTTATCCACCGGGTTCCTATGGCTCAGCATTGGCAGCAGCCGCCTGGTACCGGTAGACTGTGCCGCTTCACTTACTTGTCAAGCGGCACAGCCTACCCACACCGTATGACACCGGTCTGGGTCGGTGGCTGGAAGGTGATGTGGGCCGCCTGTGACGTCAGCGCAGCGGTGAGTGCCGAGCCCGGAGGCATGGCTCGGGTCGGCGCGGCGCGGCGGCTGGCGAGGGCTGGGGAGTGAGGTGGGGTGGGAGCACGGACATCGCGCGGCTGAGCGAGTGTATGTAGTTAACTTTCGCGTCTCAAGGCGCCAATTATTCTACCTAACAATTGTGCTAAAGCAGTTGTTCAAATGTCCTATCCCCAAGACAGCGCCTATAATCATGCTTGCAATGCACATTACGACACACTTAAGCGTGGCAATGGGATAGCCGATAGAACTTATGTCACTCGTGCATCGAGGTGCGGAGCTATATTTTGTATAACGTATTAGTATTAAGGCCTTGATTGAGCAGATTGGTGTCTATTGTTTCGCACGGCAATCGTCCAGAGACGTGGGAACTGGGGGTTATGAGCAGTGCCGCAGCCAACGCCCCAATTTAAAGTGATTATTACTGTTGCTCTAATATGTGGTCGCAGCCCCCAATAGCAAACCGTTCCAACTAGGAGCCAAAAAATCGGCCACTCAGGGGGGTTCGAACCGGGCTTTTCCCACCGGCCAATTCACGACACGAGCGTTCATCCACTGAGCTACCGAGAATGGTCCTCGTCTGCACAAAACAAAAATGACATTCACCCGCTGACCGCCAATGACAGTATTGTGACATTTGATCGCGTTTGACCGCGGTGAGTGATCGCTGGTTTCGGCAGCTCAGTGAATACACGCTAGCGTCGTAGGGTGACCGGTTGGAGAAACCCGGTTCGAACCGTCACGGGTGCGCGACTTATTTGTTCCTAGATGGGACGGTTTGCTATTGGTAGCTGCGACCACACATAAGAGTAAGAGTTGCTTAAAGTTGGGACGCCGCGCTATCCAAAAACCCCAGTTCTCACGTCTCTGGACGATTGCTGTGCGAAATAATAGACACCAATGAGCTCAATCAAGGCCTTAATACTTATCTGTTAAAAACAATGTAGCTCCGCAACTCGATGCACGTGTGATATAAATTCTATCGGCTGTCCCAATGCCACGTTTAAGTGTGTCGTAATGTGCATGGCAAGTATGATGATAGGCACTGTCTTGGGGATAGGACATTTTAACAACTGCTTTAGCACAATTGTTAGGTAGAATAATTGGCGCCTTGAGACGCGAAAGTTAACTAAACTCGCTCAGCCGCGCGATGGTCCGTGCTCCCACCCCACCTCACTCCCCAGCCCTCGCCAGCCGCCGCGCCGCGCCGACCCTAGCCATGCCTCCGGGCTCGGCCCTCACCGCCGCGCTGACGTCACAGGCGGCCCACATCGCCTTCCAGTCACCGACCCAGACCGGTGGCATACGGTGTGGGTAGGCTGTGCCGCTTGACAAGTAAGTGAAGCGGCACAGTCTACCGGTACCAGGCGGCTGCTGCCAATGCTGAGCCATAGGAACCCGGTGGATAAAGAGTTGTGGAACATCAATCTGCCCTCGAGTGTACCACTGTTTGAGTAGGCGCACGTGATGTCATAGTGTGGCGTCGTACCTTACGCTACAGCATGTGGCGTAAAGTAGGTACGACGTCACACTGCGCATGAACATCGAGGATGTCTTTAGACACGATTAACTCAGTTGGATAAATTGAAGCTACAAAGCTGAATGCGTTCTCAGCGTTGTTGTTACGAACTCGCAAGTTTAGGTTACGAGATTCTTGCTGATGTCAGCGTGACAGCGTCTCTCAGAGCGAAGGCCGTGTGTGTTTTTGTTCCTGCTAGCGACGCCGGGCGGCTATACCTACAGGCCGTGTTACACTGCCGAATTTTGGCCACGACCCTGTCGCCGAATCATGTCGTGTAGGAAATCGGCGAACAGTTCACCGACAGAGACGAACAGTTCGCCGACAGAGCCCGATTTTCAGAAAACGGGTAGGGGGCCCCCTGATCGTGCGCGGGTCGAAGCTGATCCATGATTCGGCGAACATCGCGAATGAATGGCGAATCTGTTGCGAATAGTCGGCGATACCTTGGCAACAAGTCGGCGCACGCAGCGACATGTCGGCGGCGACTCGGCGACTGTTTGACGATCATGTTCGTTTTTTATAAATTCGGCGAACGGCCACGAAATTTTCATTTTTCATGAAATATTCGTGGCGGTCGTGACGAACCGTAAAAGTCGCGCGGTGGACACCGACTGGTCTGCGAAATGCCAAGACCGTGGAAGAAAGATCCCGAATCGGTCCGCGACATAGGATGACTTGCATATTCGTGCACATTCGTGTACCAAAATTCGGCAGTGTAACAAGGGCTTACCACGACGCGAGACGCATCAGACCACGCTGCGATACGTACCGCCGGTCCAAGGTCCTCCATGACCTTGCAGTAGCGGTACTCCGGTGGCAGGTCCAGGTTGATGATGTAGTGGGGTACGGCCCGCTCCGGAGGAGGAGGGTAAGTGCCCGACTCACATACCGTATTTGCTGCCTGTGGGGAGCAAAAACGGCTGAACATAAGATCAAGAGAAGGTACAAGTGCACGATGAAAGCAAGCGTGCCTCGGTAACCTCACGGTGGTTGTTCCACTAGCGGGCGGCACACACAGCTTTTAATGCACCGGTATAAAAACTACTCATTAATGCAGAACTATTCCTTATATCATGATTTACTACCCACCTGCCTGCAATTTGCAATGCGCAACTGAACACTTGCCTATTCCACCTGCCGTTACTTGAGATGGTGCGCCACTTGCGTGTGACTTACGTCCTGGATAGGAGCGCGGTGGTGCAGGATACAGGGGCCCGGAGGGATGTCGGGTACTCACGGCGGACCCACTGACGGGCCCAGGCCGCTGCCGATGCTGCCGGAGCTGCTGCAGGCCGGTCACTGCGTGCTGCCACTCAATGTCGTTGGTGAGCCTGCCGTGCGGCCGGACATGACGACTGTCTGAGGCGGCCACCAGCAGTCCAAGCAGGGCCGCCGGCAACATGGCTGAAACATGGAGAGACACAGCCGATGCTACTCACACCGAAACGCTAGTGGAGGAGAGTGGATACTGTATGGATGGACAGATAAAGCTAGCGAATCCTGTAATGAGAGTGACCCATAGAAAGGTACAAGGCACAAAGCAAATGTAAGGCATAAATGGCGTAGCTATTAAAATGCAGCCTCCTTACAATTCACTTGTTTGCTCCCGATCTGCAATGCAATCGAGATGAAGCTGGAATCCATTGGAACGTTCCAGGGATCATGCTTGGGACCGCTTCTGTTCAATATTTTCAGCAACGATTTCTCATGTTTTATCCCAACGCACATGAATGGCTTTTGTGTCACTTTAGTTCGATACGCTGACGATGCCCAGATAGCTATCACAGGACCTCGCAACAAACTGTCTGAGATGCGGGCTTCACTTGAAACAGTGCTTGATATCGCTTGTACATGGTTTATGCAACATGGTATGAAGGTGAACGCAGGCAAAACCGAGATAATTCTGTGTGGAGACAGTCGACAGCTTCGGCAGGTTGACTCTCCTGAGTCTCCATCAATAGAGTTTATGGGCGAAACGCTGAGATGTTCACAAACAGTGAAAAACCTAGGAGTTGTTATGGACCCGTCACTGTCTTACAATTGTCACATCGATCGAATTGTTAAAAAGTGCATCGGCATCCTTATCGGTATACTTAATGTTAAATATGCCCTACCTCAAGCATTGCTTCCGAAAATAATCGACGCCCTCGTTTTCTCTCATGTAAGGTACTGTGCACAAGTGTATGGCAGCGCAAATCAGTCAAATGTGTCCAAAATCCAAAAAATATTTAACTTCGCTGCAAGGGTGATTTCAGGCCGTAGAAAATATGATCATATTAGTAGCGTTTTAAGCGAATTAGGCTGGCTATCCGCCCACCAGTTAGTTATTTATTCAGATATCTGTTTGATCCATGACATTATCAGAACCGGCAGACCTCACATGATCCGATCATCACTGGTGTTTAACCGCGAGAGAGCTGCCCGCGACACCAGACAGTCAACTCAACTTAGCTTACCGCGCGTTAAAACTAACTATGGAAAGAGGCAATTCATGTACCGTGCAGCTCAAAAGTATAACAGATTTATAATCTCGAAGGGCTTGTCCAGTACATCCAGGCGAACGGTGCGCAGAAACGCACGTATATCGATTCAGGCAGATGCAAGGTGATCGGTCCGCATGTTGTGATCTGGCAGGCTTACGTGTGTACCTAATTGAGTGTGGTTTATGACCTGAGTGTGAATACTCTTATTTTACTGTATCTTGTCTAGGAACTGTGCCTCGACTGAAAAGCCCTCTTTGAGTGGATGTCGTTGTATGTTTAACCTTCGCCCCAGTGGGGGGGGGGGGGCATATGTTACCACCCTGTCGCGTTGTTTGCGTGTGAATAAAAAACCGCGGCGCGTAGCGCCGCGCCGCTTGGGGTAGCTTTTGGTACATCAATTTTGGACAATGTGTGAAATTTTTGACCCCAGGTCATGTCAGGTCAGGTCACAAGGTCAAGTTAACTGACCAAACCTAAAAAAAAGTTTGCAATCATGTCCAGCCTGCAGTGTTTGTCAGAAAGGTTTTAAACTTGTTGGATTGCATGCTGTTATGGGCGCCTACAATTTGTATATCTCGGATTTTTTATATCCGTGACCTAAGGTCAGGTCAGTGGCGTGACCTTACCATTACAAGTCAATAGAGAAAAATGAAAATGCCTCTAGATCCGTGTGTACGCATCGGAAAAGTCCAAATATTTCAGACTCACAATGATTTAGTTCACTCGTGATGACCAAGGTGTCAAATTTGCTGATAGCCTCTAGACAGGTCATCCGAGGTCACTTGAGGCTACAAACAGTTTTTTTTTTGCCAATAACTCGCGATTGGAACGAGATAGAACGCTGGGGATGGTCTCATTGTGTTTGTCTTGTTGAGACGCATCGAGTGATATGCAACATGACCTTTTCTTTTCCGGTCAGGTCATGACCTTGACCTGAGGTCAAATTTTCAAGTTGACCTTTCAAGGTCAAATTATAGTTCATTCGACGCGTCTCGGCGAGAGGAACACGATTCTGGCAATAGAAATGTCGTGGCTTTTTGTAGTCGAAAGTTATTGTCGAAAAACACTTTTCGTAAAAACAGCTATTTTTGGAGTTTTTGCCCTCTGGAGGCTAAACCGTTGACCTGAGGTCAATATTGATAATGACCTTTTCAAAAGAAAAGTTCACAAGCTATCGTTTGTTGTTCCATGCGTTTTTCTAGCTACCATAGTTCCTGAGATAGCGGCATGTTTTCTGAAAAATATAATGACAATTGGCAAATTTTGACCTTTGATGACCTCTGGTGACCCCAATATTGCTCTAAGGTGAAAAATGACTGAAATACTTTCAAACGTACGCATTGAGAGCTATCGACTGCTTTTTACCGCGTCTTTCTAGCCCTCTTAGTTTTTGAGTTAGAGGTGGGTGGTAAAATATGCCCCCCCCCCCCTCACTAGGGCGAAGTTGGCTGAGACCGCCACTGGGGCGCGGGTTAAATAAATAAATAAATAAATTAGCTGGACATTGAGCAGAGACAATGAATAGGTAGGTATGCCAAACTATTCTGCATGACAACAACGTCAATGGTCAAAGCCAATTTGTATTTTCTATTGAAGATTAACAAGTTATTTCAGCGTAACGTAATCAGATGTTACGTAATATATAACGAACAGTCTCAACTAGCCAATTTATTGAGCAAAACTGAGCACACATTTCCATTGACAATATCTGTCTGACCTGCTCGCTGCGCCGTCCCGCTGTTCCGCTGTAAAGTCGCGCCTGTCGCCTATTCGCCTGTCGCGCGCTGTTCCGCCGCGTCCCTCCGTCCCCACGAGGCACAACTGCGGTGACTGTGGCGCCCAGTCGCCGCGCCGAGCTGGGCTCGTCCACGGCGGCGCACTGCCCTCTGTCCCTCACACCCGTGTCGCTGAGTCAGCGGCCGATCGGACCCCCGCAGTTCAGAGATGCCAGAAACGATGGTATTCGGTAACTCGTCTCCATACTGCAGATACCCCGGTAGATTTGCTGTAGCGCGAGTCTGCAGCAAGGAGGAGGTGAGGAATATGATACTCGTATTTATGTATATTTGTGACATTTATCAGTAATAGAAGCAGATCTGATTTTTTTTCGTGTGTGGACACTCCATAGGAACGCCGCTGCTCCATGAAATCCTCAGTTCTATGACTTATCGAAATGCAAGTATCAACATAAAAAACATCGGTTTTCATAGTCAAAACAGATTAGTTTATTAGCCTCGCACCTCTCATTGCCCGAGAAAGCGACCCCCCCCCCCCCCCCGTTCCATGCCCCTCCACAGAGGCCGGAGTTTGAGGTCTGACTCAGGCTTGAGAAATCCAGCTGAACGAGTGCTGTGATCGTGTGACCTCACATTCCCAGGACAGAGGCCAGAGGGAGAGCTGTTTATACGCGTGATGAACGGGGGCGTGACCTGCAACTACATACTGTGATTCATCACGTGAATGACTTTAAAAAGTAAACACGGAGCTGAAAAGAGATAAACGTACATGTTACAGGGAGTTTGAGAAATCCGTGAGTTTGCAAACTCCCTGACCCGTCAGTGAGTTCACAAACTCATCGACCGGTCAGAGAGTTTTGGAACTTTCAGAGCGATTGGGACAAATAAAATCAAGTGTGTAAGATGAGTACGTGTTATACGTGCCGTCCGTGATGTTAACCCTCGCATGTCTAGGGGGGGTCGGATGGACCCCCCCATGGTTTTTCGCGAATAACTCGCGTAAAAAGCGGCCGATCGCGACGAAACTTTCAGTACCCTCGCATTGATCAATTTTACACCTACCCTGAAAATTTCATGACCCTGACCCAAATGACCTTTGACCTGTGACCTCTTTTCCGAGACCATGTTTGGCCGGAATCGCGATTTCGCGTATGTCGGCTCGCACTAGCCGCGTGTTTGCAAGCTTTTCGTGGTTTCAAACGTTCAAACATGTGATTTGATGTTACTCCCGTGTGTGTCAAGGTCACCTGAAGGTCAGGTCAGGTCATTGACCTTTGGTGACCTCGGGTGACCTCGGGACACTTTTTCGAGTTTTACATGTTTCTAGGCTAGTTTTTGGAGCTGAATTCGAATTTAGCAACCATTTGAACATTTACGAAGAAGTTTTGGTGACTTCGTAACATGTTACGAAGCTGTCAGAGGCGGTTGACACGTACTACGAATACCCGTCACGACGCCTACTGGTTGACCTGACCTGACCTCACCCGACCTGGTCTAAATGCTTCAAGACATCATCTGTGATCAAAACTAACACGATATTCGTGATCAGCACCCCGAAAAACCCCTTAGCAGCCACACTTTACGACTTTCTAACAGGTCCCGATTTTCCCGACTTTGGGTCATTGACCTGACCTGGAAGGTCAACCAATGACCTAGGACCTTAAAATTGGGTATCATCGGCTTCCTCTCGTCACGGGCAACACGCTCGTTTTTTCCGCGAAGCTCTAGCTCGATCAGGGGCCAAACGGCAAGGGGGGGTCCAACCGACCCCCCCCCCTACACATTAGAAGCTGGCAAACGCCGCACACATGCGAGGGTTAAAACAAAGGCGGCGGTCCTTCGACGGCACAAGGGGATGATTGGTACGACCCCCCCCCCTCCTCGCGTTTGGCCCCTGATCGATCTAGAGCTTTGCGGAAAAACGAGCGTATTGCCCGTGACGAGAGGAAGCCGATGATACATAATTTTAAGGTTCTAAGTCATCGGTTGACCTTCCAGGTCAGTTCAATCACCCGGAAGTCGGGAAAATCGGGACCTGTTAGAACGTCGTTAAGTATGGCTGCTAAGGGTTTTTTCGTGGTGCTGATCAGGAATATCATGTTAGTATTGATCACAGATGATGTCCTTATGCATTTAAGCCAGGTCGGGTCAGGTCAGGTCAGGTCAACCGGTAGGGCTCATGCCGGGTATTCGCGTAGTACGTGTCAGCCGCCTCTGACAGCTTCATAACATGTTACGAAGGCACCAAAACTACATACTATGTAAATGTTCAAATGGAATTGCTAAATTCGATTTCAGCTCCAAAAACGAGCATAGAAACACGTAACACTCAAAAAAGTGAACCGAGGTCATCAAAGGTCAGTGACCTAACGTGACCTTCAGGTGACCTTGACACCCACCCTAATGCATGGGAGCAACATCAAATCACATGTTTGAGCGCTTGAAACCACGAAAAGACTGCAAACGCGCGGCTAATGCGAGCCGACATACGCCGAATCTCGATTCCGGCCAAACATGGTCTCCAAAAGTGGGGCACAGGTCAAAGGTCACTTGGGTCAGGGTCATGACATTTTCAGGGTAAATGTAAAACGGATCAACGGGAGGGTACTGCAAGTTTCGTTGCGACCGGCCGCTTTTTACACGAGCTATTTGCGAAAAACCTTAGGAGGGTTGCATCAACCCCCTGTGCCGGCGGGGGTTCTATAATATGACCCAGGTCACTGCTGCTGCGAAGTAACCTAACTTGATCCTGTTGCTCATTAGCGGTAGAGTTCAGGATGGCTCAGGCCTTAGGCATATAGTGTTACGTTGCTAACACGAGATATTATGTATACTCATGGTAGGTATCTGGCGCAACCTTCAGCCTAAGCCTTTTTATCAGAACGTACATATATTTGCCTAGATCTGGTAAGTTCTCAGCTCATCCATGTATGTAGTATGCACCATGTCCTTATGATTTTCACTCACAAAATCTTTTACTCATATATATTATGCAGTTCCAACTCATAGGCGTCGCCAGAGATTTTCGGTTGGGGGGGCAAAATCAACTTTTGTGTTAAAACTTGCCTTTCCCCAGTCTTTACTCACTCGTTTTACATATCATTCGACGCGCAATGATGCGAAGAGTCCGATGGTGACAAAGGTTTCCTTCTAGCTATGACATGAAATTTTTTACAGAAAAATTCGAAATTTAAAGATTTCATGACAAAAACGACTGGTAGAATTATACTGGCTGCGATTGCCGACGCACTGCAGAGGGCCCCTGTGCAGGCACTTGACGCTATGATCATTAACCCAGAAAAAGGTGAAAAACGCTCCATTTAATCGAATCACCCTGCTAAAACCTCCATTCACGCATGCATGCAGAGGTTTTACGTGAAATGCATAGGACTTATCCCAGCCGCCGATCGTAGTAAAGTTGGGCATTTGGCGGAGAGCGAATGTCAGAAGTGTGAATCGGAAGTAATTCATCTTTGCTCCAGTGAGAGGAAGTGTTTTGTTCACTCGAGTGTGAACAAAAGTTTCTCGTTTTTCGTGTGAGGGGAAGCGCTGCAAACGCGAACAAGAACTGTTAAACGGAACCAAAAGTTACGCACGGCATAGCGGCAAGGGATTCCTTAAAGGTAGGTTTGGGACTTCCAGGCCATTTCAGGCCACTCAGGGTCAGTGCTGACTCTCAGAAGCATGCTTAGGATCCCGGAGATCGGCATGGGTCACCTCAAATATTTACGTGTACATGGTGTTTTAGGGCTTTCCGAGCCCAAGGTGGGGCCCTCAGAAGCCAGTGTGGGCGGCGGGCGCTAAGAGACTAGGCCCAGGTTGAGCCTGGAGCCCTCGGATAACAGTGTGAACCCTCGGGGTCTGTGTCGAATCCCTAAGGACCCTACGTAGGGACATAATAAACATGTGTTGCGGACCTTAGAGGGACACGTGAGCTGTGACCCCTCAGATGCCGGCTTGGGGTTAGCAAAGTCTGTCGCCTCAAAAGTTTGGCTGAACTATCAGAGGTCAGTTAAGGTTCTCAGAAATGTTCGAAGGCTCAAAGATCCCTGCATGGGCCCTCAGAGAACATGGACATCAGTGGGACTTTCAGAGGCCGGTTTGGGCCCTCTGAAAGCTTCGTTAGGGATCAGTGGAGCTCCTTAGCAGCCTTTGTTTAACCCTCGCCCGCACATGCCATTTTCCCATCCTAGAACGCACATGGGGGGGGGGGGGTGGTTGCCACCCCCCGCGCCATTTCGTTCCTGTTGGAGATAGAGCTTAGCAGTAAAGACCAAAAAGATTCTTTGGGAAGAGACGAATCCAATGATACCCAGTTTTACCTTCTCAGGTCAGTCATTGACCTTCCAGGTCAGGTCAAACTAAAAAATGTTGCTGTTTTGGGTCACCGTTGGATATCAAGTGCGCTGCTTATCAAATACCGATGACGATGCTGTTTTCTGGTGCCAAGCCAGCTAGAACCTCTTTGTCACACTATCCGACCAGAATTTTGCTGCTGAGGTCATTTCAGGTCAAGTTAGGTCAAGGTCAATTATATGTGTTTGTATGTCTGTGTGTGTCTGTGTGTATACTGATGTGTGCACCGATTGTTTTTGGGTCCATATTACATGAAATCATGATCTGAGAAGCTTTTACCAAAAATGCAGTCAAAAAACTTCACAAAAAGTAAATTCAGCTTGCCTAAAACGCAATTATCTTAGATGACCTAGGTTGACCTTGACCCTGACCTTGACCCCTGTATATCGTCGAACAACATGTTCCATGATAGGTGGGAGATAAGACTGGCAAAAAAGGCCGAAATCAGGGTGTCAAAAGCTCACAAGGCCCATGACAAACGCAAGATGTTGAGAATTGGCCATTTGGGTCATGACATGACCTGAAAAACAAGGTCATATCTCCGAAACAAAAAATCACAGAAACTTGAAATTTTCAGTGGACATCAAGAAAGGATAGACGAGCAGCTATACGAAAAATCAGCTCTCTAGCTCTAAAAATGTTGAGTGCAGAGCAGAAAGACTGCCTGGGGGGGGTGGCAACCACCCCCCCATGTGCGGGCGAGCAAGCTCATGAGCCCTGCGACACTTGTACGGTACTTGAGCCTGTCGCAGACATTTGACGAGAGTTGAGAAAGACCCCGAAGATTTCGTTTCACGCTTTGAACGAAAATCGTGTCAGCACTCCAAAACTTATGAAAATCAGCTGTAAAATGTAATAAAGAACGAACTAGGAACATGGAATGAATCACAGCATTGACATTTCCGAGTCTGGACTCGGAGTCTTGAAGATTTTGGCGACTGCGACTTACGAGTCAGACTCTGGTTTGAACTGCACGCTCCAACCGAGTCTGACCTCACAGGCATTCTCAGAAAGGTACCGCCATTTTTTCCCGACTCCAAAATCTCATCGGATCTGTATCGATCTCAGGGGGTGCCCGGTCCGAGGTTGGGGGGGCAAGCTGCCCCGCTTGCCCCCCCCCCGTGGCGACGCTAATGTTCCAACTAAAAAAAACGTTTCATGCAAAGTGAGATAACCTTTATTACGAAACATTCAATTTGTAATATAAGGCGCCGAATCACAAGATTATGTGCCCATCGGATGGGATCGGACAGCCTTTAACCCTATTAGTGGCAGGGGGGGGGGTTGTTTTTATCCACCCCTCAGGTTTTTCGGGAATATCTCCGAAACCGCTGAAGCTACGATGCTGAAATTTTCTGAATTTTCCTAAAACTAAATTGGGCATATTCCCTGAAAATTTCAAGTTCATAACTTTACCAGGGGCGGCTCCAGAGCACTGGGAATTGGGGGGTCCTATTCGTGAAGCGAGTCATTTGGGCGAAGATCACGATGCTGCACCAGTTTTACGAACAGTGAATGAAAGGTATCATGTGATAACATATACAAAGTTATTGTGCATCCTCTTTTGACACGTTTTTGCTATAATAGGCGGATCCAGGCGTCCAAAAAGGGGGGTTATTTTTTACCTCCCAACATAGGTGCCCTGACACCGCCTATGCATGACCAATACAATTTTAGTCGTTCTCTCATATGAAAATTGTAACATAACAAGACCATTGCCACCCTTTTTAGAAACAGTACCAACAAAAACCTTATTTACCTACTATACTTTTCGTGTACCCCCAATCTCAATGATCTGTATCCGCCTATGATTTTTTAAAATGCATATTTTTAGGATCCATGTGAATTCCCATGGTTCATTACCTATCGATCGGCAAAAGTTGCGTTAAGATTGGTTCAGAAACCTGGCCTTGATAAACAGTCTAAAATATATCTGCAATTTGCCCGTTTTTACCCCCTCTACCCCCCTATTGACATTTTTTATTTTTTTTAGAAATGTAGATCTCGTTGAGCGAAATCGAATGCCGTTTGAATTTTGAAAATCGGCCCGTTAGATCTCGAGATATCAAGGGGGGTCCTAAACACCCCCCCCCCCTGCCACTAATAGGGGGTAGCCAGGAGCCTGCCACTAATAGGGTTAAAATGAGGATAGAAATTAAAATATAAATGAGAAATGTGCAGTAAGGCGAATAGGGTTACCTTACTCACGTCATATACATACTCACGTGTAGGTAGGTATACGAGTAGACTGCCTAGCCGGGAGTTTAGCAATTAGCATGTTTGTTGCGGTCATCCGTCCCCATCATGTAGGTACCCTGCGTCCCTGATTAGCTATTGCCATTCTGTGCCTATTGTGACCTTCAAAAGTCGACAGAAGATACAGTGAAATCATCTGAACGCCTGCATGTTTATCGCTGATCACATCATGAGCACACATCAACAGTATCGTGCAATATTTATGAGCGGGATTGTTTGCTGGACAAAGACGGTCATCCGCCACGCCTCCATGATCTGTACATTCGAGGAAATGTTTATTGTTCACTAACGGTACCTTCTTACATCAGATCAGACTGTTTGATATCAGTAAACAGCACACGAGAATGTCTAGCATGCCACGCTGAAAAAACTTACAGTGCGCGGGGCGGAGTAGCATCTCTCTAGGTGCTATTTCCCAGCCAGCAATTCACTTGGGCTGAACTGTGGCAAACGTCGGGCAGCTTGGGCTTAGCTTGGGTTTGCCCACTTTGATCAAAACCAATGTATACAATGTATACTTTTACTAAGGCTGAGCTTGGGCATGCCGCAGCTATGCCCACGTGCGGATAGCAGTAGCTCAGCCCGACATCTGCCCACGCATCCAAAACAGGCTTAACTTGGGCGGAGCGCGGGCTGATCAAGCTGGCTGTGTCCTTCGGCTAACTGGAGTAAAGCCGGAGTTAAGCCATACTTGTTCGGCTGTTCGCGCATGCGCAGTTCTGCGCCAATCATGTGCAGCGTTTGTGACAGTCTGCGCGCTGTGCGACGAAACGACACACCGGTGTTGGGGCATTTGGTGGTTGATGTTTGGGCGCGTGTGACAGCGCGAAGAACGGATAGTGCTCATTGCTCTTAGCAAGTGGACTGGCATGGAGTTTTACGGTAGGTAATTGTATTGAATGGTGCGCTTGATCGTATGTAAACGTCATTATTTTGACTGAGTTTCACGCCATCAAACATGAAGCTGAATAGCTGTTCAGCCTGGCGACTTATACCCTCGCTCAGAAAAGCCGCATTCCGTGCCTTTATGTATATCTTTGTGAAATACCAGCACTTCTGAACCAGGAAAATGAAATGCAAAACACAAATATTTATCTACTTATCACCGAGCACGCTCATTCTCTGTCCGCGTTGAAAAATTCGAATGAACATTTTATACGGATCAATGAGAAGTGCTGTTACAGTATTACTGCAACAATACGTTATTTTTCAAGCAAACATGCAATGTAAATTAAACCAATTGATCTCTTTTTCAGGTACGTACCATTAGAGCAAATTGTTCCAAAAAATGGAATAGTTATACAAACCAGGACCGGGTGGACGCCGCTGTCGCCCTCGCCAAGTGGTTTAGCGGAAAGTGCCTGCTTATAATTAAGTAGGTATACCTACATATACGGAAACTGCGCCGAAAGCTGGCCGACCACCTTCTGCAGATGTGTGTGTGTATGGAGGAGCCAGACGCCTCCAAAGCTCCCATTCACCAGAGTGAAGTTCTTATAAACGATTGTTTGCTAATTGCTTTATGTCTTATGAGCGATTACTTGCTGTCCTTACTTTATGCTTTCGGTTAAGTGTTCAACCAAGTATTATGAACGGGGAGGGAGGCTAGCGGGCCTTGTGATTGATTTATAGTTTTGATGGCGCTTTTTCATGACTCATGCCATATTATTGCTGCAGTTTGCAGTCCACTGTTTCATGTATTTGTGTTTCATTTGACGTGTCTGTAGTCGTTTGAAATAAATATTCAATCAAAGTCAACCACCACTTTCCTTTCGCAATGCTCGATGACCGGTTAACAGAGCATATGAGTGACCGTAGCAATTCTAAATATGCATTAAAACCACACAACCTGCTGAAAGTGCATTGGCTGCTCCTTGCTACTTGATCCAGTGTGAAGCAAAAGCAAGATGAAGTCAAGTCGAGACTTGAGAAAACAGGAGCCGTCACTCGAGCCGAACCCGAGCAAAGCCACAGCAGTTTGCAATGCATAAACCCCATTCACTTCTATGGCTTAAGTCGGGATAGACAGGGCACACAGAGTGGGCTTGCCGGAGTTCAGCCCGCTCGGGCCCAGAGTAATTTCCATTATATAAATGGATTCACTGCTCGGGCTTAAATCGGGCTAACGCCAATCGTCGCTCAACTAGGGCTAAACTACGGCTGCCCGGAGCTCGCAGAGCGGGCATACCTCCGGCAGAGCATGGGCTTTAGTCGGCGTTTCTGTGTCATACGCCGACTTTAGCCCAAGCCCTAGCCGACTTTAGCCCGACTAAAAGTCTCGGGCAATCCGCACTTGAGCCTGCTTGGGCCCGGAGCAAAATTGCTGGCTGGGTTATAGCTCACGGTTAATGCGATAAGATTTCATCATACATCCGGACAAGCATATCTGCATAGGATGCTATGCATGTGGCACACTTAGCCCGCACCCTGGTGTGGTCTGTTTATAACGCGACCTGGTGGGGGGGGGGGGGTGCTATTTTTGCACCCCTCGTATCTCCGAAACTACTGGACGGATCCGCAAAATTCAAACGGTCGGGTCAAAGATAGAATGTTTCACCGTCCACGGGTCTTCTAGGGAATGCGCTATAACGTCGAGTAAAAGGCATTTAGGGGAGAATGGGGCACTTTCGTGCATGGGGCACATTCGCTTCCGGCACTTTATGGGAACACGAGTGGCTGCCCAAGCTCAAGGTAAACTATCAAAACATGCCTATCATCAGAGGCGAATCCAGCTCAGAGGTTTGGGGGGGGGGGGGCAAACCATAACAATTTATCCATTCTTTCCATGCATCGTCCATAGACGTAATGTTAAAATTATGCCGTTTGGGGGGGGGGGCAAATGCCCATTTTGCCCCCCCCCTGGATCCGCCACTGCCTATCATTGCCGCCCCCCCCCCCGTTCACTGTAGAAGACAACACTGAACCCGCTATCATGTTTGATAAAAACGCAGAGTTGTATTATGTATTTGTGCGTCTTTCAAACATTTTTCATAGCATCCGTTTCACGATCCTGACTCCAAAATGCGGTTCAGCTTTCCAAAATTCACGGCGAAAAGCTCACTCTATTCAAGGAACTGTTGCAAGCTTGTTAGTTTAAAAATGTAACTTTTCAACGAGAAATTTTGAGATACCTCGTTGAAAAGTTACATTTATATATTAGTTACATTTGTAGGGGAGAGTGGGGCAAAGCGGCCACCCGGGGCAAAGCGGCCACCCATCGTTTTAGCCCTTCATAGCTGGCGTCAGTTCCAATTTATGGCTTCCAATTATACTTCTCTTCACGGTCGTTCGAATGAGCCAGACCGGGGTTTCAGGCCCATCACCATTGTTCTGCGAAACACGGAAAAGCATTTCTTGCCAGGTTACCAACTATATTTACAATTTTTAAATGTTATGTTATTCCATAACCGTTTGGAATTTTTATAAGCGTTCTTGTCCATGCATTGCATGGTTATCGTACATGTATTCTACCTATTTTAATGTTTTTTACCCCACTAATAGCTAAGCTGGAATATTTTTGTCTCGGACGGTATGCGCGGGGCAAAGTGGCCGGGGCAAAGTGGCCACCCCCCAAGTGGCTATAAGTTGTTTCCATCTGGATAAAAAACATTATTTATATTCAAACGTGTCGTCATGCATTCATCTTGGCCACTTTTCAGTTGCATGAGTTACCAAATAATGCAATTAAATATTTTTTCATGAAAATCCTTTCTTTGTTTACCTACAGGTTGAAGATGAAAAAGTAAACATCCATCCTCGCTTAACCTTGTCACCATCAAATACCCTAGTCGTACACGAGCCAACTATTTTGTTTCTCATATCGGGACTTGAGAAGACGCCGGTGGCCGCTTTGCCCTGCAGGGTATGGGGCAAAGTGGCCAATATGCATAGGTTTAAAGTTTTGTCATTATCTGTCATATCTGAACGCCTTTGGAAATAAAACGCAGTTGAAATAAAAGGCAACTTAATAGGGATCACATTGGTATAGAAAGAATCTTTCCAAGTTTAAAAATCAAGCGTTGGCATCGTGAGAAGCGTTAGGGTGGCCGCTTTGCCCCACTCTCCCCTATATTACGTACAAATAACGTTGTGGGGCAAGTTCGTGTGCGGACCGCCTAGGGACATATGCGTGCAAATTTTCTGTCGTTTTTGCGATTTATGAGTTTATCTGAAGTAGTTTCATTTATGGCGCTCGCCTGACTCAATCTCGGCTGCTTGCGACCAGGGTTGGCAGGGGGTGGCAAAAACTGTTTTTTTTTTGCCAGTGGTTTTGACCGGTTTAAACCGGCTGGCAGAAACCCTGGTGGCAAGAACTGGCAAAAACTGGCTAAAACTCAGATGGCCAAACCTACAACTTTTCTAGAACTAGAAAAGTTCTAGAAAAACCTAACTTTAGGAATGGATTTGAAATGTACAAATGCATTTCTGGATGTTATAGAGATGCACTAAACATTCTTAAGCTGCCTCATTACTTATCCCTGCTTAAAATGTCTATGCATGTCCGTAGACATCCACAACGGAATGTATTTCCATGTAGGGGAGAGTGGGGCAAGACGGCTTCGGAAAGTAGGGTGCCATGCGGGGCCGTGCGTAAATCAGTGGCAGAAGATACCCCTTCGTACTTCTGATTGTGCAGGACTCACCCAGTCACCCTTGCACTGGCTCATTTGTCACCCCCAAAAGGCATCTTACTAGCTCCTTATGGAAAGCCCATGAAAATGTTTCTGAGTTATGAAGCATTTCAATGGTCAATGTCACTTCTGTTTAAAGCATTAAGCTTTCACCGAATTCTCCTCATGAAAATGTTTCATGTTCAAATTCATTTCAGGCATAGCATTGTGATATTTCTTAGTTTTTGCCAGTTTTTGCCACTTTTTGCCGGTTAAAACCGGTTTAAACCGGCAAATGGCATAAACTAGTTTTTGCCGGCAAAAATTCCAACCCTGCTTGCGACGTCGTGGCAAGTAGGATTCACGTGCCCTTGGCGAGGTCACGGAAGTGGACCGATGACCGGTAGTTGGCACATTCTTGTTGACCAGCCCATTCTTTTTACATTTGTTGTGCAATGCATTATATGCAAATAGCAAACATATGGATTTATCCTTTTTTTTTTGCATGAATGTGCCCCACGCTCCCTTACTCGTAAATCAGCGATAGAGCGTCAGTTGCCTAGAAAATAGGTTGCTAACAGAGGTCACTGATATCAGGTCAGGTCACAGGTTAGGTCACCAAGGGTCAACACATGAACTCAATTTTACTAGGGCTGTGCTATGCATGTTTTATGGCCAATTTTTCATCTCCAACTCAATGGTGTTGGTAAGAAGACCATCAGGAACGGTTTAGGTCACTTCCTGGTGGATGTCAATGAAAGGTCGAAAAGGTCAAATTTCAAAGTTGATATTTTTGCATAAAATGGACATTCATTCCATACAGCTCGTCACAGGGAGCCTAATGGTGGCTTTTGTTTGTCGCTATACGTGGTCTAGAATTGCTAAAAATTGAGTTTACTCTGAATCTATTTTTACATATATGAATACATTTAAATATAATATTTGATTAATTAAGAATAAACCTCAACATAGAAATATAAAGGATTCCTCATGGCTCACTCGTGGAAGATCGGATATATTTTCCTCGCGTGTTACAGAAAAACCTCGCTCGATCCTTCGTCGCTCGGCTTTTCAGTAACCCGCTTGGAAAAGATATCCTTATCTTCCATTCGGAGCCATGAAGAATCCTCTATATATCTGGTATGGAGCGTCTTATGACCGTCACGAGACGTTGACAGTTGACACGTCATTCATATGCACGAGACGTGAGGTTTCAGACAGAAACTGGGCCGAAAGGTAACCAGCGTCAATAAGTACGAGTAGATATGGTACATGTTGTCCCAATCAAGGAAGGGTTAAGAACGCCATAGACTACTCTACATATTTCACAATAGGTATTGCTATTACATCAGTCTATATTATATTACAGTCTTTTATAGTCTTTTAGTCTATTACATAGCTATTACACTTTACAGTTTACAGTATAACAGAGGTCAGAGTAACTTTTGTTGTATCTCCATGTGCAATAACGCCAGATTGAATGTGCTTACATAACTTGATTGGCAGTTCCAAAGAGAGTCCCAAGGAGAGTTCCAAGGAGGCCGGTGATCCCTCAGGTGCCCCTCCCCCTAGTACTACAATCGGGTGAGCTGAGTGACGCTGCCCATATAACATGACGACAGTGTTTGCCTTTTTGTTTGTCTCCGTTTACGCTCTACATACTTTTGACTCCTGGGAACCCTGCGCCTCATCAGACGTTCCAGGAACACTTAACAGTGTTGACTTTTAAACATTTGACACGTGTTAGCAACCGCACTATTGTTCTTCACTGCTTGATGCTTGTTATTGTGGGGGGGGGGGGGGAGTGATGCCGGGAGGTGCCACTGTGGTCTGTTCTCTGCCGTGTCAACTGTCGTCCGGAGGGGGGGGGGGGTGGGTGGGGTGCGGGGCGCGCAGGGATAATATCCTCGCGTCAGTGTGCAGCGCATCAGGCATCAGTGCAGCGCCGCCAGCCGAGCTGCGCGGAACGACTGCGGCGGCCGAGCCTTCGCGCCGCACTGACAAAGCGGGACATTCAACGAACTCGCCACCGGCTGCATCGTTCATACCTACCTGCCAGTGAAGACCAGTGGTCTGCAGCTTTGTCCGTCCTGCGTCCAACTTACTCGACCGGAGGCCGCTGACTACATACACTCTCCAGCCATGAATCGGGCCACGTTTTTCCTGGCGGAGGGCGATACGATAGCGGAGGAGGTGGCCGCCAGGCCGGTGGACGCCTCCTACCTGTCTAAACGTTTGCGGCGCAGCTCCACGCTGCACTCCGGCCTGGACCTGAAGCAGCTGGCCACCAGCCACGTCGGCAACGAGCGGCGCGTTCTGGTGCTCTACTCGGGAGGCACTATCGGCATGGAGAAAACAGCCGACTCAGGTCAGTGCCAACTTTTTTGTGAATAAGGTTATCGGTGTAGCCAACAAATAACTTATTGAAAATATTACTTTTATTGACGTTTCGGTTCCAAGCAACCTTCGTCAGAATTACTATTTTTTAACATACCTACACATATGTATCAAAATGTACATACTTCATTGTGCGCTTATTTTTTGCATTGTGCCTTTTGCTCTGGTTGTACATGTTGCATTGATTTGTTTACTCTCGTAGACTTCGAGCAGTAGACTGAGACGAAAAAGGGTATCTACTCACCTGTTTCTGTGGTAAATTTTTCCTTACCACAGGAACTTTGCATTATGTTGTGTCCCATGCATGTGTCTTTGAGATGTGCCATTGGTATCACGCATTCCCGTTGTGAAACGCTGACAGTGCCTCGACCTAACTTGTTAATAGAACATTCAAATGTGAGCATGGCTCTTTTATCACTCTGCATTTATTGAAGGTGGGCCAGCATGGCCAATGGCCAGCAGCTGGACGAATATGCTACACGGGGAAAGTGGAACCAGTCGCCCATAAAATGTTTTTGAGTACAATTAGCGGATAATTTTTGCGGACAGGCCACAGGGCATCGGGAATCAGGAGGTCACATTCATGAAGTGTGTCGTTTGGTTGAAGATCACGATGATGATGCATTAACCCGCGCCCCACTGGGGTCTGCGTATAACACGCCCTACTGGGGGGGGGGGGGGGCTATTCATGGCCCCCCCCTCCTAACTCCGAAACTACTGGGCCGATCGTCAAAATTCAAACGGCGTCTGATAGCACCGGAAAAAAAACTGTAGAGCGAAATCTAATTTCATTGACCTCGAGGTCACCGATGACGTCACAGGTCAGGTCAAAGTAAAAATTATTAGCATTTTGGCTTGTTCACGTTTTTGGCTCTGGCCGCCGTCTTACAAGTCAGATCAGGCTCATTTTTGGTTCACACACTCGTGAAGAGATGCTCTAGATACCCTGAGGGTACCAAACTTGTACTTTGATTTTCAGGTCAAGGTCAGGTCATCACAGGTCACGAAAATATTATATCATGGGTCGGTCACGTGACACATGTTTTATGGTCCATTTAGGCCAAAGATTTCGAATTGGATGTCGTCTGTGTCATTCGAGGTCATTTTGAGTCGAATTTAGCTTAGGTCAGGTCACTTTCAGGTCAAAAAAGGTCAAATTTTGAAGTAATCATTTTTTCAACAGAAAAGGTGTCTATGTGATTCAGTTTGAGCTCAGGAACACGATGGTGCTATTTATATTGGCGTACGATGTCAAATACGTGCTGAAAATTGATTTGAAAAATTAATAATTGTGAATTTTTTGCAATAATGCGTATAACTTGGCCATTTTTGAAGATATTTAGCTAAAACTTGCTAGAGTTAGTCATAATAACGCGTTCTATCACATACCTATATTCCGTTTTCTTTTTGAAAAGTCAAAAACTTTTTGAAAAAATGTAGAAATGTAAATTTTGAATTTCATTATATAAAATTTTCGAAATTTTCAAAATTTCGAACATCCGAGATAGCAGTTTGATAGCTCAGTCTATTCTGAGTCCTCTCATGCAAAGAAATTGGATCTAGCTTAAAACTGAGGCCTTGGGAGCGATTGCCGTGGTTGTAGGCATTCATTCGGTAAGGAAATCAACATTATTTGTACCTGAATATTACAGGCTCAAAAAAAGTCATAGGCGGTTCCAGGGAAAAGAAATAGATGTCGATGTTATCTCCCAACTTCGGTGCCCTGGCGCCGCCTATGAATTACCAAGCTACTTTTGGTCATACCATTGCACAAGTTTTGTAGACCATTTTACAAGACCATTGCCGATCTGTGAATGTGATGCACCAACGAAAAACACGATTTATTATGCATTTTAGTATCTCCCAAATTCATTTACCTGTATCCGCCCATTTTTTTTTTCGAAATAGGTACCCATTTCCGTAATGCATGTTAATTCATTCTGATCCAGTTCGCATTGATCGGCAGTAGCTGTGCTGTGTCAAAATTGGTTGCAAAACATGGCCGTGGTTAGCAATTAAAAAACCATACACAATTTGAGGTTTTTAACCCACTAGCGGCCCTTATTTATTTTCTTATAGCGAAACTAAATGCAATTTGAATTTTGAAAAGCAGCCGTATCGATATCAAAGGTGGTCCTAAACAGTCTCTGCCCCTTGTCATTAATAGCGGTAGCCAGGAGCCTGCCACTCTCAATTGGGATAAAATTGAAAAACACCTCTTTTGAACTAACGCCATTCTAAGCACAAGACTCTCCGGAAAAAGGCAGCCGGAGGCCGTAACCCTCCACGGCGCGGTGGTGGTAACCGCAGGTTGTTTCTTCATTAGACAAACACTATTCGTTAGAATTGTTTTTCGATTGAAAAAAAAAAACCGGAGCAGTCCCTCACCTATGGTAGTCAATGACCGACTCTCGGTGAATGAGCTTAGCAAGTTATAGGCGCTTTCCGGCAATTAATCAGCCCAGCGCTCGTGCTGCGTCTGAATGGGCCTTTCGGACGGTGTGGGGGGGGGGGGGGGCGGCCACTAAACGACTTCATTAACAAAGTTTACCAGGTACCCATATCTTTTTGTTTGTTATCCATTCGTCACCTTGCGATCTTTGTTCACTGTTCTATGCTTTTAAATTTAGGTACAGGAAGAAACAAATTTATTTCGACAACAAGCACATGACGATAAATAGGCACAAACACACATATCAACACTTCAAGCACAGCATGGCGCCGGTAACAGACACGTCAATAGCCGCACTGGCATGGACATCTTGGCCTCGACTTCAATTGTGATAGCCTTGTTAGTTGAGATAAAGAAACGAAGCTCTTGGAGAAATGATAGCTGCCAGTTCAGCAACGACTCTAGAACCAGCTGTCGTTTTGTTCATTGTTGGCTGAACCACCAAACACAAAAAATGAGTGTGAGTGGCGAGTGCATCATCGGGAGATGACAGGCTAAGGAACATTCTTAGGTGTTGTTTTTATCCGCTGGGACTGAGAGCGTGAGATGATGTTTTTCGTACTCCAGCGTAGATGGGTAGCCATACGGCTTCCACGGTTGACAGTGATGACATCAGTCATCTTTTCCAAACTCGTTAAGGAACATAGGAACATAACTTTTCGTATATGTATAATGTATATACGTGGCAGCAGCTACACTGATGTCCCTGAGCCCGACAGTAATGTTTTTAAGGAACATGTGGACATTTGGCTAAGGAACATAACTTTTCGTATATGTATAATGTATATGCGTGGCAACAGCTACACTGATGTCCCTGAGCCCGACAGTAATGTTTTTAAAGAACATGTGGACATTTGAGCGTGAACAATGATGACTGAAGATGGAACACATACGGAGCGAGCGAAATCTTTTGTTTAACGGAAATTTCAGAGAAGGTAGGAGCAACCGGCCGTAGACACGGTTCTGCGAGGCTTATGTCTCAGCAACCAAATCGACCGATTTACATGCGGTATTTTTGTATGATAGCTTGATTCATTCTACCAAGGATTGGAATATTTTCGATACATTTGGGTGACCCCTTATCCCGTGCCACGTGCAAAACGGAGAGGTTTCATGACTTTTGTAACAATCGCATTATCTCGGTAGTTCCTGGACCGATTGAGCGGAAGCTTGGCGTATAGGTAAGCACCCAATTGCAATACATTTCCATCATAGGCGGCGGGACGGGGGCACTGGGGCACCGTGCCCCCTTTGATTTTGGCATTTTAACATTAGCGCGTTGCATGCAAAGAATGGGACCATAAGTCGACAGTCCCCCCTTCATTGAAAGTGTTCAGCCGCCAATAATTTCCATGTGCCACAGTTGGGGTACTGCTGCACGTACGCACGTGCAAGCCCTGCGTGCAAGCAGCGGGTCGATTCAAGACCTCGAGATCGGCTGGACCGTTTGCGCGGCAAATTTGGGACACGGTTAGAGACCGGTTACTTGAGTGCCGGGCAAAAGTCAGCTGGGACCCAGCATGCACGTTCGCTTGTGCAGATAGCTGCTTCCAGATCTCAAAAACGGCTGGGCTGATTGCGCTAAAATTTGGCACATCGCTATAGAGCGGTTAGGAGTGTCATGCAAAAGTCAGTTGGAAGTACTTCCTCCCAATATCGGACGTGCCAGGCCCATTCTCTCGCTCGTTCCGCTTGTAGCCCCCAAAAGCTACACTGGTTAAAAGTTACGCTGGTTATCAGATCGCACAAAAGAACACTTGGTGTGGGTCGCTCCTCTTCATTGGACTTCCGGTCATACATTCACTCGTTCATCCACTTCTTCATCCTCTTCCTTTTTTTTCGTCTTTAGGGAAATAGACGGCCATATGGTCCACGAAGCTCCGGATTGCTTCTATAACGTCGTGTTCCGTCACGTCTGGTCCACAGTCAATACGCTCTACACCAGACCACAAGCCCCATCTCGCTACTGATCTCTCACAGAGGATCAGCGTTCTAAGCGAGCTGCACCTGCGGCGGAGCTCCATCACGCCCTCCAGAGTGTAGGTGGTAGGGGTCGATCGCCTCGGCGCCGAGTCCCCGACCTTCAGGGGAAGGACCGGCAGCTCCAGCTCGACCAGCGGTGCGGCGCTCAGCTGTTTCAGCAGGTCGTCAGTGATGCCGTCCGTGCCTCCCAGATTGAGGGAGCGGAGCGATGACAGCCGGCCGAGCTGCGCCAGGCCACGTGACGTTGGGCCTTGGCCCCACCGTAGAGCGAGCGACTCCAGGCCCGGGAGCTGCTCCACCAGCCGGCCGAGCTCGGCGTCAGTGACGTACGGATAGGTTAGAATGAGGTGGCGCAGCGTCGGCAGGCCACTGGATGGCAGGCAGGCGAGAAGTGATCCGCGCTGGTTTTGCAGGCTCAGTCGCTCCAGCCGGGCAAGACTGGTTAGCACGACCTCCATGTCATCCATTGGCACCTCGTACCATATTTGCCACGCATCCAGAGCCAAACTTTGCAGCCCTACACATCGCGACAGTTTAGCCAACGTTCCCTTGCGAAAGGCCCGGCAGGACACTGTCAGGGCGTTTAGCTCTGTTGGGAGATGTGAAAAGAACGCACCGACATCTCCTCCAGCAGAAACATGAAGTGCTCGAAGACCAGGCAGTGCAGACACCAGCACTTTGAGGCTGGCGTCGCCGATGTCGCCTCTGAGCGTGACGTCGCTCAGCCGGGGACAGTTGGCGCAGAGTCTTCTCAAGAGAGACTCATCGGGTTCGGAGGAGCACATCCATCTCAGCTGCAGCTTCTCCAGCAGCGACCAGCGGCCTGAACCATCCACTAGAGCTCGTCTCAGCTCCTGAGGGCACCCTCGCTCCGGCCGCACGTCCACATCTACATCGAGTTCACGCAGCCCAGACATCCGCGACAGGAGGTCTGTCAGAGGCGTCACTGCTTCTGACTTCCGCGACAGTCGCGCAGTTATCCGCGACAGCAGGCCCGGCCGGCACTCGGGACTGGGGCAGACGCGCTTCCACTCGGACCAGTCGAGTTTGAAGGAGCGCCGTCGGCCTAAGTGCAGCGCCACGGCGTCCCGGTAGCGGGCAGACACCTTCTCCAGCTGGAGCATGGAGATGTAGTCCAGCCGGGAGAGCACCTCCTGCAGCAACTCCGGCGGCAGGCCGTCCAAACACGCCATCCCGGCGACCCGGCCGTGTCTCGGCGCACCGGCCACGTCCTGCATGGGCAGCGGAGCCGACTTCTCGGTCAGGTCTGTAGTGAGGTCATCGGCATCAGCGGTGCGCTTACTTCCAGTGCCTCCGCTCGCGGAAGACGCTGCTGCACCGTCGTTGCACCCACGTGAGAACACCCACGTGTTCTCACAAGCAGTGGCACCTAAATCACTCTCGGCTGGTTTGTCGGCACCCACAGCGGCCATGATGTCACTGACCACTCGCTGAACTGCAGTCGCTCACTGGTGGCCCATAACGTTGTACTGGTGAGACGGGAATGTCACATCAGTGAACGGACGAACTAAAGGAGGCTAGGGCTGGATTAGACCACTGACGAACGAGCGGGGAGTGCGACAGACGTTCGGTATCACCGATCCTACCGCTCCCGAAGAGGCTGCTTCAAGCGTGGCCCCACCTGCCCGGCGCCGCTGACACACTGCTGATGGTGACGCAATGTGGTGGCCTTGAAGTTAGTTCGCGGAGCCAGCGGTGCCGGCGCTGCCGTCAGCCGACTGTGCCAGAGGCAGCGCGCCCAATCACCGCACGCGCCGCGCTAACGCGGCCGACGCCAGCCGACGAAGGCAACTGGGGAGGGTCATCGTTTGTTTTGTTTTGTTTTGTTTTGTTTTGTTTTGTTTTGTTTTGTTTTGTTTTGTTTTGTTTTGTTTTGTTTTGTTTTGTTTTGTTTTGTTTTGTTTTGTTTTGTTTTGTTTTGTTTGTTTTGTTTTGTTTTGTTTTGTTTTGTTTTGTTTTGTTTTGTTTTGTTTTGTTTTGTTTTGTTTTGTTTTGTTTTGTTTTGTTTTGTTTTGTTTTGTTTTGTTTTGTTTTGTTTTGTTGCCTGTTGGGTTAGGCCCTTTCGGTCCAGTGAGACCATGGGCACCCTAGTGAGTAGCCGGGGGTTAGCCCGTCCGTCAGGACAGGCCGGCCAGCCCCCCCCCCCCCCCGCCCTACCAACCTACTCACTGCACCCGGCTAGGGGTGGGCTCCTTTGGGCTCCCTTATCGCTCCTTATCTTATAGTACCTTATCCTCTCGGGAACGGTTCAAAACGTGTGTGCCAAGTAATCAGTGGCGACGGAAGAGATGGTGCATGTCTTCCGTCTTGAGTTCACGCCCAAACTCCATGCAAATGACATGGGAATGCAAAAATGTCTGATTGCAGCCCTAAATTATAGCCTACGCTGTGCTCCAAGGGTCTCGTGAAAGAATGGAATAGGCTCTAATCCATGGAATATGTACATTGAAAAAAAGATATCGAGAAACAAAAATCGATGTTGGACCATCTCTGAACTCTGAAGATGCGACCCACACCGGTCTCTGGGACACTACGCTGTCTTCCATGGCCTTGCACCGGGTTGAAAGCCATGCTAGCTCGGAGGCCAGGGCTACCCCAGTGGCCCCCACTGCTGTCTCGGAGGATCACCAAAGGCCTTTGGTGACCCTTACAACAACCTCAGATGGCCCCCGCGGGGTGGCGGCTCCCATGGGGTACCCCATTGGCCTCTAGTGTTCTAAGATTTTCTCTGAGGGCCCTCACAGTTACGACGACTTCTGATGGCCACCACGCGGGCTTCGGAGGCCATGCTGACCTCACAGTCACATGGCCACACAACGGCCTGTGGGGGCCCTCACGACGAGCTATGATAGGTATCTCTTACGACGGTATTTGAGAGCCCTCACTAATGTTTTAGGGCTCTGATGACGGATTCCAGTGTCAACCGCAGGCTTCAAGGGTCCATGAGCTGTTCTCTGAGGTCCCGCGATAGTCTGAGTGCGACTAGGGCGGCCTCTGAGATAATAATGATATTTTTGCCTGAGCTGTGATGTCATCAGTGGTATCAAGGCAAGCACAAAATAAACTCGAAGCCAATTACTCTTCTACTGTTGTCGTTTGATGCATGCATGTCAATAGGCATTAGGCACTCTGCCTGTGGTTGGATAGTACATCATGGCTTATGCATAGACAATAGTAAACTTTATGCATTGCTTATTTCTGGTGCCCTTCCTAACACTAACACTAAATGCGCCATCGGTTAGGAATGCTAGAGCTTGTATAGGGCTAGATGTATTAAAGTAGACGAATTAACACACTCAAAACCGAGGTAACCAACACATGTCACCAAACAGTTAGGTAACACAAGCTATGAGAATTGCTTCTAAGCAGAGACCAGAATTCATGTTAATGCCATGCGGTAACATTAACCCTCGCCCCGTTGGGGGGGGGGCCATTTTGGCCCCCCCCCCTGTGGTTTTTCCTGAATAGCAAGAAAACGGCGGCGCGCAGCGCCGCCAAATTTTCAGTACCTTACCGGGCATCAATTTGACACCTTCACACCAAATTTCAAGTCTTAGGTCACCTTAGGTCAGGAGTTATTGAGGTCAAACTGAGGTCATGTTCGAGCAAAAATGAGCAAAAAACATGCAATCTTGAAACGCTCACCAAATCTACAGTTATCAAGCAATTTCAAAGTTCTTTATATGGTCTAGTAGACAAAAAGCGGCGCTACAAAACTGCTATCTCGGATTTTCAAAATTTTGGGTTTTTGACCCAAAAAAAATTCAAAAAATTGATTTTTTTAACTAAAAAAAATCCAAAATTTTTCCGAATTTCGAAAAAAACCCGGAATATATGTGATAGTCCCTGCGCTCTTCTATGTACATACCAAATTACAGATCGATATCTCGTTTTTTGGCCAAGTTATAGCGAAAAAACTGTTCAAAAATGATGACGTCAAATTTTTGAACTCAATTTTTAGCGATTCTAGACCTCGTACGGCAAAACAAAGACCACCATTGAACTCCCCGTGACGAGCTGCATCGATTCGATACCCATTGTATGCAAAAATGTCAACTTTGAAATTTGACCTAATTTGACCTGACCTTGACCTGACCTTGACCTGACCTTGACCAAAACGTGACCTAAGCTGGTCCCAAAGGCTGCCTGACCCACATAATCGCATTTGTCATGTAAAATGGACCATAAAACATGTATCACACGACACTTTCATATTGTGACCCCCCCAGTGACCTGACCTCTGTGACCTGACCTGGTATCAGTGACCTCAACTAGCAAAGTATGTGTTTGAAGAACATTTCCCCATCGATGATTTTCAATGAAATGCATTTTACTCGATTTTACAGCGCATTTCTTGAAATGCCTGTAAACGGTGAAAATTGGACCTTTGACCTGACCTGTGACGTCATCGGTTTGACCTAGGTCAATGAAATTGGGTCACAAGATAGTTCCCTGATAGGGCTATCCAACACCGTTTGCCGCTTGTCGCTAGGTTGCGTGGTTCTCGAGATCTTAGGGGGGGGGGGCAAAATGCCCCCCCCCCCCAACGGGGCGCGTTGCTCGGCAGAGCCCAACGGGGCGCGGGTTAAAAAGAATGCCTGTCGCAAATTAATACTTATAAAAAGCAAATATTGAACTACCCAAGCTGATGTCGCAATAACACGTCAAATAGACATATAGACGTTAAACGGACATCCGTTTGTACAGTATGATCCATCCGTATGGTATACCTACGGTTTTTGGATGATAATCTAGAATGGTCTGATTTTCAATTCGGTCTTTTTCAGTGATTCATATTTCTTCCACGCACCCCACCAGATTCCAGACATGTTCGAGCCCCCATCGGAACCCAAATATTGCCCGTTGAGGTTGCTGAAACCGCACACGTAGTACCACCAGGCCCCTTGGTGCCTCTGAGCACAACTGTTTCCAAGCCATCCATCATTATCCCTGTCGTGAGTGGAGAACTGGCGATTGATGTTATTGCGCAGACTGTTGCCGGCATTTCCTGAGTAGCCGGATGCGGCCAGTCTGTATCCGTCCGATTCCGAAGAGATGTTAAAGTCCTGGTAAACGGCGTGAGCCCGGTCACCGTCGAACGCCTGAAGGTCTACTCTCAGCAGGTACCGCCGGTCTCTGACTGACGTCAGCTGCCAAACGTGGTGCAGTCCCCACCAGAACTCGCCGGTCAGGTTGCCGAAGCCTCTCTTGTAGTGTCTCCAGGTCCGGTAGAAGTCCTCGCGGGGCGTGATGTCGTCTCTGCGCTGGATCACCGTCCAGCCTCCCCCGTCGGTGTCCATGTCACAGAGCGCCCGCACCGACTGCGACGGATCGGCTACGTCCGGGTAGACAAGGTAGACTCCCGTTGTGGAGCCATTCGGTAGATCGCTACAGTCACGGGGTCTCACATCTGCCTCTGAAATCTGGCTGGTCTCATTCCGCTGACTGTTACTGCATTCCACAGCTCTGTCGATTTGCGATTTCAGGTCGGCTAGTTCAGTTTGATGGTTAGTTGCGAGTTCAGTCAACTGAGACCGCTGAGTCTCAAGTTGGGTAGCGAGCGTGTCGATTCGTAAAATCAGGCCGCCCACAGACGCTGAATTCTCGTCTTCCTGGAGCCCATGTTCGCTTCTTTGTGCAGTCATATTGTCCAATTGAGCTTTATGGCTGTCCAAACGGGAAGGAAGCTCCTCTGTTCTCAGGCTCTGGGTATCTTGTACTGAAATAGGAGCCAGCTCATCCATCCGAGAGCCAAGCAAAGTCAGTCTGCTGCCCAATGACTCCACATGAGACACGAGCCTACGCTCCAGTGCTTCCATTCGTGACATGACGTTGCTGACAATTGAGCGCATTTCATTGTGAACTGCCTGTGTGACGATATTCAAAACCTGGTCCGCGATGGTGCTAGGTAGGACGGCCTGTTGCTGCTGCTGCTCTGCGCCGATTATTGCGCAGAAACCAATCAAACTCCAGAGCACCACAGTGCAATGACGCCAAGCTGCCATTCCAGCACGGCGATAGATTAGACAGGCACAAACGGCTGCTCTCCACACTGGAGCCTGACGTCTGTCGAAGCCGTCAGGTCCAGCCGCCGACTGACAGCTTCACGATCCACCAGTCTACTTCAGAGGCGACGCTGCTTTCTATCGGTGCCTTCAGCTGCCGACCAGACGGACGACTCTGTCACTCCTGCCGCTGCGGGCGCTGCCGACCGGAGACTGACGACCCTGCCGTGCAGTTGGTCGGTCGAGCTCTCCTCAACTGGCCAGCGCGGACCGCCTTCAAAGACGTTCTACATACCGACGCGTCCAAATATTGACACTATGTGCAGCGTGCGGCCCGCCCAGCTGACCATATCCTCTCGTCGGACACCCGACTCGTCAGCGCAGTCAGAAAAGATGTAGCCCATGGACGGATCTGTATTGAAACTTAGGATGGTGGATCCCTCGACGATCGTTGCTTAAAAACACAGTAACACATTGCGTCAGCTTCTAGTGTGTCAGTAATGCATTAGTGACACAGGTTCAAAATAGGCGTTAAATTTACAGCAAAAAAAGTAAACAAATAGCGTTACAGTCGTAATGGCATGCCGGCATTACCCGTCTGTGCCGTGTTGCAAGACGAACGGCGACAGAGAACCCCCAGACTTCAGCGACAGCGGTACCTTCCAAGAACAAGCTCCGCAACTTGTCCTTCCCGAATCTGAAGTGAACGCGGCACTGTTCCGAAGAAACGCATAAATAAACTAATATCATGAAGTATAACCCGCGACCGCCTGGGGGGGGGGGGGGTCGGATCCGACCCCCTCCGTTTTTCTCGAATAACTCATGAACCGCTTACGCTATCAACTTTAAACAATTGGCATACCTTCTCCCCCATCAATTTGACGTCTCCTGGGTAATTTTTAAGAAACATTTTCCTTTTTTTAGATATATCGATTTTAGTAATGTAACTACATGGCGTTTTCAGTCAAAAAGTGGTAAATGTTTAAAAAATCGCCAAAAATCAAGGTTTCAAGCAAATTGCAACCGCGCCCCGCTGGGGGGGGGGGGGCAGAATCTGCCCCCCTCCCGTTTTTCGCCAATGACTTCTAAACGCGTTACGCCAGCGACGTCAAACTTTCAGCACTTTATCATACATCAATTTGACACGTTCCCTGAAAATTTGAGCGAAATCCGTCGGAAATTTTTTGAGAAATTGACGTTTTAGTGACGTCATGTTCGCCATTTTCGCCTCAAAAACGGCAAAATTTCAAACGCCGCTAACATCCTCAATTTTAAAGGAATCTAGACGTAACGAAAAAGGTTATACGTTATTCTACTTTGTCTATCAAATGGCTATCTCGGTTTTTTGAAAATTTTGGATTTTGGCCGAATTTTATTTATTTATAAAAACTGACTTTTTTGGGAAAATAATTATAAAATCCAACATTTTGAGTGTATCGAAGAAACCGGAATATATGTCAGAGAACTGGTCTATGTGCACCTACATACCAATTTTTAAACGAATCGGTTCAAAAATGTGGGAGTTATTAAAAAATTTATGACGTCACGACACACAAAAATTTTGAAAAATGATTTTTTTGGAAGTTCTAGACCTCGTACGGAAACAAAAAATAGCACCATTCGATTCGCCGTGAAAAACTGCATCCGATAGACACCTTTTTAGGCCTTAACAACCAACTTCAAAATTTGACCTCACTTGACCTGACCTTGACCTGACCTCGACCTGACATTCATCCAGAGGTGGTCCATATCACTTATTGAGTGTGCCTATTGAATTATATGAGTAAAATGACCCATAAAACATGTGTCGCACATGCCCTTTTCTATATTTTGTTTTTGGTGACCTGACCTGACCTGACCTGACCTTGAACTTGACCTTTGAATGACATTGTATGCAACGAATATTGTCTTGGTAGTCTAAGAACGTGTTTTGGGCAATCAGTCTCAGTCCATTCTTCGGCAACTACGGTGCAAGGCCGATACTGTAGAAACTTACATTTTGTACCCTTGACCTGACCTTGACCTGACCTATGACCTATTTTGATGTATTCCCAGCACCTTCACCATAGACGAACACCACTCTCGGTCACAGCCCAACCAAGACAGCCCCCGAGCCGCCGGCCAGCCCGGCGTAGCCCGGGGCCAGCTGACCACATGACCGGCGTCAGCCGACGAGCCTGTGTCAGAGATGCAAACTCACCACCACCTCGAGATGCAAATACCAGTACATATCACTTTTCCCCCCTTCACGAAAACTTGTTCCTCAAGCGCTCGGAACGTCTTAACACTGGTTCACTCTGACACTCATTCCCCGGTCGCACACGAGCCTCACCCGCACCCCACAATCCAGAGTCCTCTGAAGAGCGCTGGGACCGCTCCCTGTGGGAGTCCCCACTCTCCCGACGCCGATGAGCCTCCCCGGGCGTCTCGATCTCACTCGGCAGCGGCACCGATGCACCACCGGCAGACGCGCACCGGTCGTACGCCAGATACTCCCCCGATCTATAGTCGGTTCGGGCCGGCTCGGGTCCCGGAACAGCGGCCGGCACCGGGCGGTCCGGCTCGGGTCCCGGAACAGCGGCCGGCACCGGGCGGTCCGGCACGGTCCGGTCCGCCAGCAGGTGGTCCAGGTGAGCGGTCCGGGTCCGGCCGTCGATGCAGACCTCGTACACCAGAGGTCCGACCCGTCCAGTAACAGTAGCTCTGCGCCACTTAGTCGCCGAGCCGGGTCGCAGGTCTCGCAGCAGCACGGAATCACCTGCAAGAAACTCTCGTGAATACACATACTCTCCCGGACCCTTCAATCTTTGGGTCACGGAGGGCTTCAGAAGAGATAACTTTGTGCGAGGCATTCTTCCCAGTAACAGCTCGGCCGGCGCCCTCCCAGTGGACGAACACGGCGTCACTCTGTATCGTGCCAAAAACTGACAGACTGCTACTGCACGGCTCCTGCCGTTCGACTGCTGTTTCTTTAAAAACGACTTGAACGTCCTCACCATGGACTCGGCCTGGCCATTTGATGCTGGGTGATAAGGCGGAGTGGCACGATGGAAAATGCCTCTCGATCTCAAGAAGTTCTCGAATTCTGCTGATTTGAACGGCGGGCCATTGTCCGAAACCAGGGTCACTGGGAAACCATGAGTGGCAAATATTTTTGTCAGCGCTTCTATCGTTTTTGTAGCTGTTGTGCCATGCATTTCCTCTATTTCCGGCCATTTTGAAAACGCATCTACGAGAACAAGATAATCCCGACCTTGATGGGACGCGAAATCAATATGCACTCTTTCCCACGGTGCCGAGGGATACACCCATGGGTGCACAGCGGAGGTGGCCGGTCTCTGAGCGTTAGTTCGGCACGGACCACACTGTTGGCACAACTGCTCTATCTCGTCATCCAGATGCGGCCACCACACAAAACCTCGAGCTAATGACTTCATTTTACACACCCCCAGGTGTCCCTCATGTAACTCCTCTAGCAGCTGACGTCTGAATCGGCTGGGTATGACTACTTTTTCACCCACCTGAAGACATCCGTCAACGACTGTCAAACCGTCTCTGCATCTGATGTATGGCTGAAACTTGGCCTCCGTCTTCTTCGGCCATGCCCCGGACCGGACCCAGCTCAGCACTGGACCGAGGACGGGGTCCCTGGCCGTCTGCCTGGCGACCTGATCAGCAGTCACCGGCAAGATGTCGTCCTCGATGGTCGCGCAGATCAGCTCTTCCTCTTCTGCGCTGCACACCTGCCAGGTTTCATCATCCGATTCTGTTCGGCTCGGAAGACGGCTGAGGACATCTGCCGGCACATTCTGTAAACCAGACACAAACTCAATTTCGTAATCGTACATACTGAGAATCAAAGCCCATCTCTGGAGTCTCGCTGCTGCCACGCTTGACGTCTCAGCTGACGGACTGAAAATGCGACACAACGGACGGTGATCCGTCACCAGTGTGAAGTGACGGCCACAAATGTACTGATGAAAACGCTTCACACCAAAGATGATGCCCAATCCCTCTCTCTCAATTTGCGCATACTTCTGTTCCGCTTCAGAGAGCGTGCGTGATGCATATGCTACTGGCCGTTCGACGCCGTCTGGAAACTGATGCACGAGACACGCTCCCACCCCAGATGAGGACGCATCACAGTACATTTTCAGCGGCCTGTCAACATCATAGTGGGCCAGCGCCCCGGCCCCGGACAAACCAGCCTTAGCTTGAGAAAAACTGTTTTGGCATTCTTGTGTCCAAACCCACTTGGCTCCCTTCTTTGTCAGATCGTACAAGGGTCTCAGTACTGATGACAAATTTGGCATGAATTTGGCATTGTACGTCATGAGTCCTAAGAACGTCAGCAGTTCCTTGACATTCTGTGGCACGGGCATAGACACAATGCTTCTCACCCTTTCATCTGTTGGGCGAAGGCCGTCCTGAGATATTTCATGTCCCAAGTAGATGATCGTCTTTCTGAAGAGTTCACACTTCTAATTCCGCAGACGCAGCCCGCGCTCCTGAAGCCTCTGCATGACCGCGTCCAGGTTCACCTGGTGTTCCTCTCTGGTCCTTCCTGTGACTAAAATGTCATCCAAGTAGCATGCCACACCATTCAGCCCTTTCAGCACCTCATCCATCGTCCTCTGCCACAGGTTGGGAGATATCTTGAGCCCAAACGGAAGTCTGGTGGGCCTCATCAGCCCCAATGGCGTATTCATGGTCAACACAGCCTGGCTTTCTGGGGCTAGTGGCAACTGTTTATAAGCGTTGGCTAAATCTAATTTTGAGAAAGACTCTCCATGAGCTAATGTACTGAATATCTCTTCTGCCGTGGGGAGCCGATAAGCTTGCTCTTTTACACACTGATTTACAGTCACCTTGTAATCTGCACAGATTCGTACGTTACCCCCAGGTTTTCTGACCAACACCAAAGGTGCTGCCCAGTCGCTCCGTTCCACAGGCAACAGCTCACCTTCTTTGATCTGGCGTTCCAGTTCCTTGTTCACCTTGTCCCGCAGAGCGAACGGAACAGGTCGGCTCTTGAAAAACCGTGGCTGCGCCCCGGTTTCCAGTTCCACCTGCGCCTGTGCTCCTGCGACCTCCCCAAGCCCCTCCGAAAAGAGCTCTGGGTACTTCCTCTGGAACGCAGATACAGACACTTCATGTAACGCATGCATGGTTTTCTCTTCCTCGACCCTTCCATAAAATATCTCGTTCCAGTCAAACCGTACCTTGAACATCCAATCTCTACCCAGTAGAGGATAGCGACTTTTGACATCTACAACCAACATGCTGTCTGTCATCGTTTGGCCCTTGTACTCCACGGTAACTGGCATTTCACCAATCATTTTAAGCGGTGATCCGTCATACTGACTGAGCCTCTTGTGAGTGGGCTCTAAGTGAGTGTCGGGAAACACCTTTTCAAACACATGTAGCGGCAGAGTGGTGATCTCTGCTCCGGTATCTAGCTCCATAGTCACCGGTTTCCCATTTACAAGAACAGAAGTGAGCAGCTTACCTCGTCGAACCTTGTGCGTGTGCAGCACTTCGAACTCCTCGGTACCTGACGAGTCCGATGGTGACTGCGGTTGCTGCTCCGGATGTCGTCGCCCCTCAGTCTCCTGCACCTCCTCTACCGCGTGACTGCTGGACTTTCTCTCTCCTGCCGTCCTGTGAAATCCTGTTCTACGATCAGCACGCTTGGCAAACTGCCAGTTTCCATTTTCTCTGTTTTTCGACTGTTTCGGACATACAACGGCCAAATGACCTCTTCTGTGACATTTGTTGCAGACAGTTTTCACATGCCAACAGGCATCGGCATCATGTCCCACTCTACCACATCGGAAACAGCTCAACCCCGGCCCCTTCAGTCTGTCTTTCTGGATCTCATGTACCCCGGACGCTGAAAATACCCCGACCTCCTTTGACACAGCTTCAAATGCCCGGGCATGTTGAACAGCCTTTTCGAGAGTCAAGGACGTCATGCAGAGCAGCTCCTTCTGACAACGACTATCATACAAGCCACACACTAACTGATCTCTTAGAGCCGTGTCTAAATAGTCCCCAAACTGAGCGTTACTGGCAATCTTTTTCAAATCAGCCAGGTATTCTGCAACTGTTTCCTCTTCACGCTGTCTGCGTTGGAAAAACTTGTAGCGTTCTGCGATCTCTACCAGCTGTGGCTGATAATGATTTTTGACCTTCTCTTTGATAAGCTCAAAGGTAGCTTCCTCCAATGTGACCGGACTAATCAAATCTTTGATCTTCCCAAACACTGCCTGTCCCACAACCGTTAAAAACAAAGCCTTTTGCTTGGACTCGGCTCGTACATCATTGGCTGAGCAATAAAACTGGAAACGCTGTAAGTAATTTTCAAACGTTTCCTCAGCTGGCTCGAAAGCTGTCAGCTTGCCATGTGCCATTTCGCTTACTTACTTGCTACTTGCTTAAACAGTTACTTGCTACTTCCCTGCCTTGGACCGTGGTAGCTGGTGCCGTCCTGTCTTCTAATTCATCCTCGTCGCCATGTATGATGTATTCCCAGCACCTTCACCATAGACGAACACCACTCTCGGTCACAGCCCAACCAAGACAGCCCCCGAGCCGCCGGCCAGCCCGGCGTAGCCCGGGGCCAGCTGACCACATGACCGGCGTCAGCCGACGAGCCTGTGTCAGAGATGCAAACTCACCACCACCTCGAGATGCAAATACCAGTACATATCATATTTAAGCAAAAAAAATGGGCTCTTAAGATCCGCCTTGTTGAGAGCTTTCGATTGCCGTTTTCCCCGTCCTTCTACGACCATCGGTTCGGAAGTTAGACAGGGGGGGGGGGGCAGATGGAGTTAATGGCCCAGATAAGGAGAACCGGATTTTTAGAACTTATCCATACCTTCAAAACTCATGGAAACGTCTTAAATTCTTCAAATTTTGAGTACCCCAGTGCGAAATTCGCCCCGACGGGTTGTCGGTCGTACCCCAACCACATTTCACACCACTATGAACAATAAATGCACACACTGAAATCGCTATTACCGATATGCTCATCCAATCAAGTTTCGATAAACCCGTTCATCATCATCTCCTGCGGTTTCGAACACGCCTGTTAGGTGGCTTCTGATGCTCGTCGAGGTCGGAATTTCCAAATACGCGTGGTGCGTCGGGCCGCGCGCTCTGACTTCGGCCAAGAAAAATGCGTCAGCTGATCATTGTCATTTCTGCCACTTGCGTGTGGTGAAATGGGGTCATAACTTATAAGACGGCTTTTTCATATCAATTATTTTACATAAAATCATATTTCAAACCATAAATAATGTTCGACAGCCAAATAAAAGAAACAATACCAATACGGGCTTACAGTTTAAGGCTCGACATTGTGTTGTCTACGATTAGACAGCTGATAACTCATTCCCGTACGTCGTATGGTCGTAACACTATAATGACCTTTGCTTATTGTCACAAGTGCGCCGCATTCGCGATTGTTGCCCGACGCCTGTTTGCAGGTGAGCCCACTACAGTTGTTATACATATCTAAAAACCGAAAAACTTTTAGGCGAAAAAGGCACTATTCCAGGCCCATTTTTGATTTTTTTGCGATATTAGGTAAAAACAGAAGCTTCTTATCCTAGGAAAAATAAAATGGGAAATCTTTCAAAGGTGGCACACTACCTTTAAGGACATGGATAGACGCAGCTTAACGAGTTCTTTAAACCGGCTATCTTGGATTTTCCATGAAATGCGTTTTTTACTCCTAAAAATTCAAAAAACTATATTTTTTGTAAAACAGCTAATAAAATCCAAAATTTTGAGAATTGCCAAAAAACGGAATATATGTTAAAGAACTCATTAGAACATTAGATGTCCCAAATTTCAACTTTCCATCTTGATTTTTGACCTCCAACTTGTAAAAAAGAGCTCCAACATGCATAATTGCATAGGGCATGGTGACGTCATAAGCATTTTCGTGAATTAGAGGCACTTCTGAACATCGCATGTAAAAACGAAATGGCAGTACTATAGATTTCTGGGACAAAGCTCGTCTAGAAAAGTGTATTTTTATGTCAAAAACAAAAAGTTGAAAAGTTGACTTTTTTCTTAGCCTTGTTTAGTTATGTATGGTAGCCGGTAGGTATAAACGATTTTTTTATGCTTTCAATGCACACTTACCTATCACCAGCACAGTGACTGGGGGTCACATATAACCATTACCATCGGATTCGTTGTGAAAAATAAGCCATAAAACATGTGTCGCACGCCCATGTAGCAGAAAGTGAAAACCGTGACCTTTCTTGACCTGACCTGACCTTGACCCGTACTTAGTATGACCCCTATACGCACATGGTACCTTCACTAGGTCTTTGAGGTCATTTTTAAAGAGTTTCGAGCAGCAGCTAATAGCTATCGATTCCGCTGTCCGTAAGCCTAATCATGCAAAACCCCAGAATTTGGCCTTTGACCTGACCTTGACCCGAAAGTTGACCTCAATCTTAAAATCTTAAGAGTGCTTTGGAAAGGTCTTGTAGAGACCTTTCGAACGCCGCCTCGCGGGGTTCGATGCGAGCATTGGTTCTCGAGATAACAGGGGGGGTCGGATCCGACCCCCCAGGCTGTCGTGGGACGGAAATAGCCCAGGCGGTGCCGGCAATAAGGAAGAGACAAACACATAGGTATACTTGAGGATCAACTTAAAGGGACACTCCCACCTTAACATTAGTTTTGAGTTGAGATAGCCAAATTGGTGGCCATGGCCTGCAAATACCGGTTTGGGCACTCACAACATCGAAAAATGCTTTAATTCGAAGATATGGAATTTCAAACTTGCAGTTTTCGGATTCTAAGGGGCTAATGCATTGGAATGCCCCCTTAGAATTTGTGACGTCAGCGAAGATCTAACGATTTTTAAATCTTAAACTAAAACCATCGTTAACACGTGGTGGTATACGCTGCTTTGCGCGCAACGTCTGCCGCAATTTAAGGCTGCCAAATTCAGGGCTGCGGAGTCGGAGTCGGAGTCGGAGTCGGAGTCGGTCGGAGTCGACAGTTGTGACCGGAGTCGGAGTCGGAGTCGGAGTCGATTTTAGAAACCCGAGCCGGAGTCGGAGTCGGAGTCACCGAAAATCTGTCGACTCCGCAGCCCTGCCAGGTCTGCGGAGTCGGAGTCGGGAGTTGGAGTCGGTCGGAGTCGACAATTCTGCCCGGAGTCGGAGTCGGAGTCGGAGCTGGTTTCTGAAAGCCGGAGTCGGAGTCGGAGTCGGAGTCGCCGAAAATCCATCGACTCCGCAGCCCTGGCCAAATTATTGCTTCCAAATAAAGTCGCTAGTAACAGGGGAGATCCCAAAAAGTAAACAAAAGTAAAAGCCTACTATCTTGAAAACCAGTGAATATTTTTCGGTGAAATTTGGTAGATATTCGTTTTCGCTCTTTCTGAACCAAGGGACATCACTTTCATGCCAATTCATTAACTTTTTTGAAGGTGGGAGGGTCCCTTTAAAGTTAACCACACATACGGGGGTGAACTGCCATGTTCGTTTAGTAAAAAAACGAAATAAAAAAATCATCGTGTCAGCGCTGTGACGAAAAATAAGTGGCCTAAATCCGATGAGAAAACAGGATTTGGGGGTACCCTATGTAGGTTTGGCTCCTTGAGCTGGTGCCCCCCTCCCCCTTGTCTCAAATCGTTCCGCCGCCTATGCGCAAGGCCAACAAAGCAAAACCACGGATCATGTAAGCAAAACAAAAGTGAGAACATATCGCACTTAAGTAAAAACATTAAGTCCGAGTTCCATGTGCTTTGTTTGATTTGTTCCATTGTGCGGAGGCAGCTGCCAGCTGCCACACTCAGCGGCCAGCGCGACCCGAATCGGTGTGTCTATATATCTCTCTACCCGCTCGCTCCTGTGAGTCTGCCCGTCCCCGCTCTTCTTGCCTGGCGGCGGCCGTTTGTTAGCGTGCGTGTTCGATGTTAGTGTGACGCGGGTGAGTTGCGAGGACCGCAGCAGTAGACGCTCATACCGCGGGTGGCGGCGCCAGCTGATCAGCTGACAGTCGGACTGCACTGTGTTATGTGCGGCTAGTGGCCCGGTCCACGTAAGTCGGTTCACACAGCCGCAGACCGAGGACCGCCGACCCGACCGCCCACCCGCCGCGATTCCGTCTCCGAACCCATACATACTACATACATACGCCTTGCTCCGAACGTTGAGAAGATACCCAGCCAGAAAGCATGCATGGATTATTTATTACACAATACTTTATACAATTATATTACACAATATACACAGGACGACCAAACTGCCAAGTGCCTTCCAAACTGCCCTTCCTTAGATTAGCTTTTAACCCGCGCCCTGAATTTGGGGTCTGTTTATAACGCGACCTGGTGGGGGTGGGGGGCTATTTTTTGCCCCCCCCCCCCTCGTATCTCCGAAACTACTGGTCGCATCCGCAAAATTCAAACGGCGTTCGAAAGGCCTATCAAATTCGTCAAAAGAAACCAAATTTCATTGACCTCGGGGTCACCGATGACGTCACAGGTCAGGTCAAAGATGAAATGTTTCACCGTTCACGGGTCTTCTAGGGAATGTGCTATAACACCGAAGGGCGAAGAAAACGCATTTTGTCGAGAATCAGCGATAGGGCGTCAGTTGCCTAGTACATATGTTGCTATAAGAGGTCACTGACAATACCAGGTCAGGTCACAGGTCAGGTCACCAAGGGCCACATGTCAGGTCAGGTCACATGAACCTAACTTTAGGTACGTAGGTACTAAGGTTGTGCGATGCATGTTTTATGGCCAATTTTTCATTTCCAACTCAATGGTGTTAGTTATCGGACTATCAGGTACGGCTTAGGTCACTTTCTGGTGAAGGTCAGGTCAAGGTCAGGTCGAAAAAGGTCAAACTTTTAAGTTGATAGTTTTGCATAAATGGGTATTGATTCAATGCAGCTTGTCACGGGGAGTCTAAAGGCTGAAACAGACTCTTTCCGCGTTCAGGAAATCGCATGCGAGAGCCTATTCAAATACATTATATTTCTTCCCGCTTCAATCGCATCCGGGAGGTGCGTGCGATTGATGCGAGCGTGCTTCCATGTATTTGAATAGGCTCTCGCATCCGATTTCCTGACTGCGGAAAGAGTCTGTTTCAGGCATAATGGTGGTCTTTGTTTTGCGCTACGGGGTCTAGAACTGCTAAAAATTGAGTTTGAAAATTTGACATCAATTTTGAACAGTTTTTCGCTATAACTTCGCCAAAAAAGAGGTATGAATCTCAAATTTGGTATGTGGATAGAAGGCGGTAAGGCAGATCACATATGTTCCGGTTTTTGCGAAATTCAAAAAACTTTTCCGATTTTTCGGCAATTATATTCAAAAAATCTATTTTTTAATTTTTGGGGGTCCAAATAAAAAAAAAAATTGAAAACTGCGAGATAGCAGTTTTGTAGCCCTGTCAATTCTACAGCTTTTATGTCTTTGTCGTTTTTCTGTATTTGCAAAGCTATAGGCCTGACAGCTCTTCCCGCGAAACCCTTTTTTGGGTCGAAAACGGCAGAACATGACGTCGCTCTGACGTCATTTCCGGCTAACCTATCATAGCCTTTGGAAAAATTGTTGGTCACAATGTGTAAAATTGATGTCCCGGAGGGTACTGAAAGTTTAGTGACGATCGGCGCAGCGGTTCTGGAGATATATCGAAAAGTCTGGAGGGGGGGGGCAAAAAATAGCCCCCCCCACCAGGGCGCGGGTCAAAGTTTTGAATTTGAAAGTTTTAAAGACATGGTTAGGCTGTGTTTGTAAATGCCAAAAATGACACGAGTTATTTGAAAATTTGACCCAAATTTTTTCGGTGGTAATAAAGGAACCCATGCGATCAAAACACCTCTAGTCATCCCCGAGTTTCAAACGATCATATATGATATATACGCTGTGGGTCGGGGGATGATCATATACAACGGATGATGATCATACAAGCGGATATCATCAGCGCCGCGGAAAACCGGGAGCCGATAATATAAATTCGATGTAAGTCTGAAAGTTTGGTGTAAGTCCTAAGTCCTGAAAGTTTGGTGACGATATCTGCAGCCGCTTGGGAGATATCTACGGAAAAGGACAGGGGGGCCTTTCGCCCCCCCCCCCCCCGCCCCACGGGATGCGGAATAAACATTATCAGCATCAACCCGTGCAGGGCTGGAGGAGTGTTTGAAATATCGACAACCCCGCGGCTTTTCGCAGGTAGTTTCCTATATGAAAAACGACGGCCCTGTTCATGCATTTTTTCCGCACAAATTCTGAAAATTTCAGGTTCACAGCGACCTGCATGCAGGTCGCTAACCTGCGTCCCTCATTCAGCCAGTTGTCATACACACCATGCTTCCGAACCGATGATCGTATATAGAATGACGAGAAAAATGGCAATCGAAAGCTCTCAACAATGGCGAACCTTAACCCTCGCCGGCACAGGCCATTTTGAGTCCTTCGACGGCACAAGGGGGGGGGGGGTACGACCCCCCTCGCGTTTGGCCCCTGATCGAGCTAGAGCTTCACGGAAAAAACGAGCGTGTTGCCCGTCACGAGAGGAAGCCGATGATACCCAATTTTAAGGTCCTAGGTCATCGGGTGACCTTCCAGGTCAGGTCAATGACCCAAAAACCGGGAAAATCGGGACCTGTTAGAAAGTCGTAAAGTGTGGCTGCTATGTGGTTTTCCGGGGTGCTGATCACGAATATCGTGTTAGTTTTGATCAGAGATGATGTCTTGAAGCATTTAGACCAGGTCGGGTCAGGTCAGGTCAGGTCAACCGGTAGGGGTTGTGACGGGTATTCGTAATACATGTCAACCGCCTAGGACAGCTTCGTAACATGTTACGAAGGCACCAAAACTACTTCGTAAATGTTCAAATGGTTGCTAAATTCGAATTCAGCTCCAAAAACTAGCCTAGAAACTGTAAAACTCGAAAAAGTGAGCCGAGGTCACCCAAGGTCACCAAAGGTCAATGACCTGACCTGACCTTCAGGTGACCTTGACACCCACCCTAATGCATGGGAGCAACATCAAATCATATGTTTGAACGTTTGAAACCACGAAAAGCTTGCAAACGCGCGGCTAATGCGAGCCGACATGCGCCGAACCGCGATTTCGGCCAAACATGGTCACAGAAAAGAGGTCACAGGTCAAAGGTCATTGGGGTCAGGGTCATGAAATTTTCAGGGTAGGTGTAAAATTGATCAATGCGAGGGTACTGAAAGTTTCGTTGCGATCGGCCGCTTTTTACGCGAGTTATTCGCGAAAAACCTTAGGGGGGGGGGTTGCATCAACCCCCCCCCCCTGTGCCGGCGACGGTTAAGAGCCATATTTTTTTGTTATGTCCGCCACTCATGTTATATGCCTGCGCTGCATAGGTTAGTTGTGCATGCAGGTTTAAAATGAAGAGGTCGCAAGATTGACCTATCCCAAACCCAATAGAGATAGCATGGGGAACCAAACGCCCCCATCCCCTCCCCCCCCCCCCCCCACCCTCACCCATGGCGGGAAGAATCGCTTCACAGTCCGGGCTTACGTTACTTGTGGTCTGTGGAGTGTGGTCTGGACTCTGGACCCTGACCTTCCGTAACCCAGACCCGCAACATGCTTGGCGAGCTTCAGCTATATGGCAAACTAAAAGAGCACCTATATTTGTATATAAAAAAAAACTTGAGAGGACACATATTTGTTTTGCACGTTTCAAAAGCAAATTTACGCCGGAAAATAAAATTTAATTTGGTAATCTAGGCACACAGGCTTCATTTCACTGTGTGAGCCGTCCCTGTTAAAACTACCATACTTGAACTTATTTCTACATAACACGCTTTGTTCAAATCTGGCGAGCGTCTGTCTGTTACTGGTGGCAATCATGACGACTACTAGGACCTTCAGAACACGGTCTGTTCTGGCTGCTTTATGAATCATGACCACCTGGAATCACACGGCCAAGCCCGACGAACACTTTGACAGAAATGCATGGCGGATGGTGACACGTGACTGTCCCGACCGGCACGCGTCCAGCCCTCCGGCCGCGACCTTCGGGGTCGTCGGCTCCGGCGCGCAGCGGAGCTCAGTATCGATCGCGACGCGGCGCCGAGAAGGTTCACCGACGGCGGGGTGCTCTGAGCCCCTCCCCATCCCGGTCCCCGGTCGGCGGCGGCGGCGGCGCGGGCGACGGGCTCCAGTCGACGTCTGGCGGCGGTGTGCGCGAGTCATGGCCATGTGCTCGCCGGCGGCGCTCGAGTTTGAGGTCGAGGAGGACCATCACCAGTGGGTGGACGACTCGTACGTGAACAAGCTGCCGCGCCGCACTGACGGCGGTGTCGACCTGCAGGACCTGGCTGAGGATGACGAGGGCAACGAGCACCGCGTGCTGGTGCTCTACACCGGAGGCACCATCGGCATGGTGCGCAACAGCGACAACGGTCAGTAAGCACAGGGCGGTGGTCAGTGATCAGAAGGCTACCGGTGGTCAGTTAGCGACCAGTGGTCAGCGCCCAACGGTCAGTGGTGAGTGGTCATTGGGCATTCGGTGGTCAGCGATCAGCGGTCAGTGGGCAGTGGTCAAATGTGAATGGTCAGTGGTTGGTTATAGTCACTAGTCGGTTGGCAACGGGTACTGGACAGTCGGTAGTCGGTAGTCAGTGGTCAGCGTTCAGTAGGCAACAGTCGGTGCTCATTGGTCAGTGGACACTGGACAGTGGTCAGTGGACACTGTGGACAGTGGTCAGTGGTCAATGAGCAGTGGTCCACGGCGACAGATCACTGGTCCAGGGCACGCTGCAGGTGTCGCTCATTTCTGGGTTAGAGGGTCACTGATCACAGCAGTTCACAGGTCAGCGGAGGTGAAGACCACAAGTCACCCGTCTCAAACAACAGCGGGCTCGTACTTCGTAGGTCACTAGACCCAGTCAAGGTCAGGTCACAGGTCATCAGATCCGGTCACGATCAGGCCCATGTAAATATTTGTAGATTCGGGGAAAGTGAATGCCGGTGGCAACCAGAGGTCACCGGTCCCAGCCAAAAGCAAGGTTATTAGGTCACCAGATTCAGGTAAGGTCATACAAGGTCACGAATTATGGGAAAACTTTTCACAGTATTGGCTGAAACCGCCCCTGTCCTCACCAGCTTTTATTTCAAATTTTCTGCTGATATAAACAATCAGGCCTGCGGATGTATCGATCTGTACATACTTCGGAGGTATTCGGGTTGATTACACTTTGAGTCTGACACTTGACAGACCGAATAACATCGCAGCATTGGTAACACGATAGGTTCGCTGGTAAATGTGTTAAACATATCTTATTAGAAATATCGGCTATATCTATTTTTAATCATCCAAATATTTACATGTTGGTGTCAGTAGCGGCGGAACATCCCCAATTAAGGGGGGCACTGCAATGCCCCCTTACTGCAGTGCCCCTCCCCCCCGACCAAAAGTCGGCAGTGCACTGCCGACTTTTGGTCCCATTCCTTCCATGCAACGCCCATAGGGCTAATGTTAAAATGCCAAAATCAAAGGGGGGTACGGTGCCCCGGTGCCCTCCCCGTTCCGCCGCCTATGGTTGGTGTTCCCGTACTTAACGATAACACTTATATGTTCTACTAAATTATTTAGGTAATATATTAGTAGGGGAGAGTGGGGTAATTTGGCCGCTTTTTTTTAGAAAACGATGTAACTTAACCCTCGCCCTGGCAGGGGGGGGTCGATGCGACCCCCCCCTAAGGTTTTTCGAAGATAGCGTAAAAACGGCGGCGCGCAGCGCCGTCAAATTTGGCACAGCCTATGGGGCAACCTTTTTACATGTGACCTGAAAATTTCAGGTCCGGGTGACCTCGGGTCAGATCACCAGGTCAGAAAAACCGGTACAAGGTCATGGTCAAATTTCAATTTTCTTTTTGCACCTGTCCAACTCACAGTTTTGGACTGATTTCCTTCAAAATTTCAGGATGTGCTAAGTTCACCGAGTTGTATAACATATAGTTCGGGTTTTTTGAGGTCACTGACCTGAGGTCAGTTAGAGGTCATTACGTCGTTATGTTAAGCCTATGGGAAAATACTAAATTCGGAAAATACTGGAGATATCCGCTTCGTTCTATCACTTTTGTGCTTTGAAACCACAGAACTTAACAGCAGGTCACTTGGTGCTTCTTTGTTTGGTGTACTTATCCATGGGTCAGGTCAAATGAGGTCAACTGAGGTCAAATGACGTTTTTGCCAATAACTTGGCACATAATGACGCTAGAGCTTAAAAAATGGTATCATTGTGTTCCTGGTGATCAGCCGAATCGAATGATATGCGATATGATGCGATTTGGTTAACTTGAACTTAATTTATTAATTTAAGTTTACTTAAAATTTAAGAAAAACTTTAAGTACACTTAAGCAAGCTAAAAGGTACATCATTCGACGCGCCTTGACGTGCTGAGTTCACTGGTGCTTTTCGTTTTGCTCTATCTTAATTAGATCAAAAGTTATAAGCGAAAAACTTTTGACCTGTTTTTAGCGAAATTTTTACATTTATACCCCCCAAAACCCCCCTAAATATTGACCTAGAGCAACCAAATTTGCACAGGGGCGAGAACTCCAGGGGGCCCACCTACCTACCAAATTTGGTGTTTCTAGGTGCCATGAGCCAATCGCGAGGGGGGGGGGGGTCGCATCGACCCCCCCCCCCTGCCAGGCCGTGTTATGAAAAATGCCCTGCCAGGGCGAGGGTTAAAATCGACAACACCTTTCTGCATTTTCTCAACACTGACAAGTGTGGCATACATTTTACTTTCCTGGACAGTAAACTTAAAATGATAGGGTGACATACTTATATTGAAATTGTGACGGATTACAAAGGTCTGCAAAGCGGCCAAATTGCCCCACTAGCAGAGCAGGGTTATTTGGCCGGGGGTGTGGGGCAATTTGGCCGGTGTTAGTCTGAGGCCATGATTTTTGTTATGGGCGAGTCAGCTTCACATTCAGCAATGACGCGTGTCCTACGACGCATTTGAAGCATTTTGGAGGTTGACTCAGCCGTCACAGGGGTCGAAAATAGTCAAAATAGCAGCTCTAGATGCGATGACAGTTTTTTACGAATAGCTTTTGAAGTAATCAAGCTAGGACAAAACTAAAAGTACCATCGTAATTCTCTCGTCATTCCGCATCGAAACATGTATGTGTTGACCTCGAGAGGTCAATGTCAAAGATTGGCTTCAGGTCACGCTACCTCAGGTCGCTTGACCTCAAGGTTACGTGAGTTCAAGGTCATCATGTATATCATTCGATGCGCCTTGACGAGCTGAACACAATGAGGCCATTTGCGCGGCTGTATCTTTTTTTCTGTAAGTATTTATTAGCAAAAAAACGTTAGGTAACCGTTGATGACGTCACATGCCCCTACAGCTGTCCAATAGGAAATATGGCATCAAGGTAGTCAAAGTTGGTCATGAATTATGTCCTTTATGGTATAATCGACCGTGACAACTCGGCCGTCCCAGCATAGTGACTCTGAGCGCACCGGCCAAGTTGCCCCGCTAGTCCCGGCCAAATAACCCCACATCGCCATTCTGAAAATTGTTGTCTATAAAGTCGTCATGGCTGTACAGAACTAGATGAAATTGCTCTTGGAACCGCTGAACACCCTCAAGAATGGCGCTTTAACCCTCGCCCGTAAACGGCGATCTGCCACCTTCGCCCATGCAGGGGGGGGGGGGGGTTGGTGCGACCCCCCCCCCTTGGCGTTTGAAAACGGAGCGTCGTAGAGCTTAGCGGAAAAGACCAACGGATTGCTCTCGCCGAGATCTCGCGATTGGTGGTATATTTTTTGGTCCTAGGTCAACATTTGACCTACTTTTGACCGGTCAAAGGTCAAATTTTCGGAAAAATAGACTTTTTTCAACTTTCCGCGGCGATTGCGGCAAAACGGTGGGAGATATCGACTTTGAACCTTCACTATCGTGTTCCTTGATCAATTCTCTATCGTTTGGTATGTATTTCGTTTCCCTAGCTCTAAAAATGGCGCGTTGGGAGCGCCGGAAGTCGGCAAGGTCACAGTCGGCGGCAGAAATTCGAAAAATCAAAATTTCAATTTTTGAAATCTGATTGTATTTTTGGATTTGGAAGGTCCATTTGCTCCCTATAGAAGCTAATATTGCTGCATATTCCCATTGAGGTGACAAGAATTAGCAAAATAGTGGTTCGGGCGCTTTTCAAAAATAGTACCGGACGCTGTTCCTCTTGTGACGTCATAGCTCCGTGACCTGACCTGACCCGGTCAAGTTTCTTATACCATATGATAGCCAATACTTGCCCCAACATGCATGGGAAGTTTCATCACGATCCATCAACCGATGTCCGTACCACCGGCAGGAAACCTCGGGCGTTGGCACTCAGTTTGTGAAAATCCGGCCGGAGGCTGTTCCCTTTGTGACGTCATAACTCCGTGACCTGACATGACCCGGTCAAATTTTTTTTATCAAAAGATGCGCAAGGTTTGCCCCATAAGGTACCCAAAATTTGGCGGGGCTGCGCGCCGCCGTTTTTGCACTATTTCCGAAAAACCTCAGGGGGGGGGTTGCACCAACCCCCCCCCCTACATGGGCGAGGGTTAATGTTGGAATTCGCTTACAGCCCAAATACTACATGTTATACAAATTTTCAAACGGAAGTAAAAGTTACCATTTTTTAACGAAATTCACGTTTTAATAATTTTGAATAAAACTAAGAGGGGGAAAGTTTTCACATTTGTTCTCGAGTTTATTCTGCCGATGACAAATGAATAGAGACTAAAGTTATTTCATTCACTTTTATCAGCTTTCGTACAGGTGGGGCGGCCAATTTACACCACCGGCCAAATTACCCCACTCTCCCCTACCAGTGCAGTTAACTACGTTGTCCGGCCAGTAAAGGTACAGAAGTTCCTTAAAATGATAATCGATCAAATCGCAAACAATGATTCTACCTACAAATATTGCAAAAAGTTTACAGTGAGGGTCGAACTAAAGGAAAACGAGCCGTAACTCTTCTTATCGATCAAAACTCACAACTATTGTCACTTTTCAGCAGTTCAACTGCGTCCGTGCGTAAATAACGTCCGATCCCGACAATAAACTATAAATGTGCCGTTGCTGTCGTGTAATATCGCTCTCATGCCTGTGGGTATCGTTCCCATCACGGTCGTGTCTGTGATACCACCGATCAATAGACCGTGCCATCATACACGACCCTGCAGATCGGACGGCGGGACAACAGTGACCAATAGCATCCGAGTGGGACACACAGGCTGCAGCGGGTGCAGCCATCTCCCATGAACGGTGATAAGCCACCCACGGTTGACGGATCCACTGCAGCCTTACCTTCGATTTGCATTATCCGTGTAGTTCATAAAACTGACGTCTCCCTAAAACAATTCTTCCATATTTGTTTGTAATGATAATAGCCGTTTTCACGACGGGCTATCCGGCGAGTGCACCTGATCTGCACCTAATTTCTTTTAGAGCAAATATCTTTATTTTATGAATTTATTTCAGTGTTTTAATCGATGATACTCTGATAATATGACAAAGCAGGCATATAAGCAAAAAGTGCAACCCTAGCTGATAGCTACTAAGAGACACACTGAACCTGATTTGACCAAATTTAACTGTCTGCACGATGTGCACCAAATGTGTACCAAATGGCCGTCGTGAAAACGGCTAATATCAAACATATTGTCATTACAAACAGGATTGTCTCATTTGTGGATATTCCAATAAAACAGGATATTTTGGCAGCAGGACCTCCTCTGACGATGACCAGGCGCCCCTCCCCTCCCCTATAAACGTCGGTAGTTCCTCGCGCCACCTCTCCTCCGCCCCTCCCCTCTGCCTGGTCACACCGGGGCCAGGGAAGGACTGGCTCATGTCACCGGTGGCGTCACGATTTCTCAGTCATTTCCTCCCGTTCCGTCTCGTGAAGCGGCGCCCTTCCCAGGCCCCACCCGGCCCTGTGGCACGTGCCGCGCGCGTGGCGGCTGCACTCGGGGTCAAGGTCGCCGCCGCCGGGTCACGTGACGGCCGGCTGACGTCACCGCCCCGGGCGGGCGCTGATTGGCCGGCGGGCGTGGTGTAACCGGCCGGTGCCGTGTCGTCAGCGCGGCGTCTGAGAACGCCTGCGGTCGGTATCCGATCGGCCGGAATGTCGGAGCTGGGGGAGGGCATGGGGGGGGGGGTCAGAGTCGCTGCCGCACCACTCCGTCTGGGCAAGATCTTGCGAATTCCGTATTCAGACGGTGCTGAGCACCGGTCGGTAGAACTCTGTATACAAACTTGGTAGGCGCGTCCAGCAGACCAGCTGAGCGACGTTCACCAGTGGGTGAATGGATCGAGTTTCGCCGATTGCAAATCATCGACATGTTGAAGGTAGCGCATGGAAAACCACATCGGACATTCATTGTCATCGATAATTGAACTGCTTATGTGCCTACTCCTTTCAGCAGTCAGTTATTAGGAAACAACATAGGTACCATCAGACGTGATCTTGACCGTTGTGAAGGGGCGGTTTGAGATAGGAAGAAATGGCTGAAACAGGTTCCGAACTTGATGCAATCATGAACCCCAGCAACTGTTTGTTTACTGCACTCCATTGCCCTCTCCCTTCCGCAGATAAGTCCGAGGCTGCATTCAGGCGGCGCGAACGCTTCATTGCCCAATGCCCATATCTGTACTAACGGATATCTAGAGAGGGAATGCAGAACACCCTGATTTAGTGGTGCAAATTTTAATCACACACCTCACGAGTCAGCCTAATATGTCAGCAGAAAAAAAATCACAATGCAAAGCCGACATATATCATGTGCCCCTCTACGGACAGTGATGTGACCTATGGGCCTCTGCTGTGACCCTTTCCTCTCTACCTCTACCTCCAGTGCTGTGACCTATGACCCTGACCCTGTCCTCATAGCATAGCATAGCAGTGTTACTGACATGCTGGCCACAATAGGATGGGTATCCCTAGAAAGCCGACGTAGAGAGGCGAGATTATGCTTACTGTACAAATTACACCATGGCAACATGAAAGTAGATGTTAGTAGAATTATATGTGAACCTAGCTATATATCACGGAGTGATCACCCTAAAAAGATAGAGAGACTTCCGTCGAGATTACTTCAGTACCATAACTCGTTTTTCCCAAAAACCATAAGAGAGTGGAACCAACTTTTGCCCAGCATGATGGAAGCCGAATCTGTGGAAGATTTTCGGAAAAACGTTCAAACACATGTAAATTCGGCGTAAACGTGATTGTAATTGAAATTGCTCATGAGTAATGCAGAATGAATCAATCTAAACACTGGCGGATCCAGGCTTGCGTTTTGGGGGGGGCCAACTCATGCAGGAGCCAAACCTAGGGTACCCCCAAATCCTGTTTTCTCATCGGATTTAGGCCACTTATTTTTCGTCACAGCCCTGACACTATGAATATTTTTTTTTTACTAAAAATAAAAATATATAAATGGTAGCCCACCCGACCCATGCCTTTATATTACTTTGCAAACACTTACCATTGCTTTTGTCGACCAGTTAACCCGCTTCGAGTCAGTGCTTGGGTCCCTTTGCGGGCCGGGAGGTGGTAAAACACCCCCTGTCTAACTCGGCTCCTGGGCCACGCACTGATTGAACTATGTTTCATTATCGTTTGGGGGAGGGGGCAAACGGGCCACTTTAGGCCTCTGGGAAGGGGGCATGACCCTCAATGCCCCCTCCCTGGATCCGCCAGTGTAAGAGACCATTGGAGCTGCAGTTGGGTACCTCAGACGTCAGGGTACGCCCTCAGATGTATAGGACTCGAGTGGAGACCTCTTATGCTATAGTGGACTGAAAGGACCCAAAGGAGCCCGTCTAGGGCTCCCGGAGATAGACGTGGGCCCTCAGGAGCCCGCCAGAGCCCCCAATAAGGGATAAGTGAGGGATACCAAGTGCCTGCAATTGCATATTGCATAAGCCATAACGTATCAGTGGCAGATCCAAGGGGGGCCACATGAGTCATGACCCCCTTGGTGCCCGGGGGCACCACAGGCCTGTCAGGGGCACCACCGACCTAGCAGGGGCACCGGGCACCACCAGCCCGCCAGGGGCACCACAGGCCTAGCAAGGGACCACGGGCCTGTGAGGGGCCCCGCAGGCTTGTCAGGGGCACCCCAGGTCTGTCAGGGACACCAGAGACCTGCCAGGGGCACCACCGGCCTCGCAGGGGCACCATGGGTCTGTCAGGGGCACCAGAGGCCTAGCAGGGGTACCATAGGCCTTACAGGGGCACCACCGGCCTTGCAGGGGCACCTTGGGCCTGTCAGGGGCACCATAGTCCTGTCAGGGCCCAGGGGCACCAGCGGCCTAGCAGGGGTATCACAGGCCTGCCAGGGGCACCACCGGTCTAGCAGGGACACCACCGGCCTCGCAGGGGCACCATGGGCCTGTCAGAGGCCCCACCGGCCTCGCAGGGGCACCACCGGCCTCGCAGGCATCACGGCATCACGCAGGGGCACCTTGGGCCTGTCGGGGGCATCACGGGTCTGTTGGGGGCACTTTAGGCTTGTCAGGGGCATCACAGTCCTGTCAGGTCCCAGGGGCATCAGCAGCCTAGCAGGGGCACCCTAGGCCCGCCAGAGGCACCACAGGCCTGCCAGGGTCCAGGGGCACCACGGGCCTGCTGTCAGGGGCACCTCAGGCTCCCGTGCCCCCCCCCCCCTGGATCCGCCAGTGATGCCACACCACGCGAAACACCGCCAACTACCAGCTGCCGCGCCATAAACACGTGCCAACCAGTCTTTTTTTGAAGGTGGCAACTCCGCTCGCGCAACTTTTGACTGACCCTCACTGCTACCATATTGCCTCCATATTATGCTGTGGAAAGCTTTTCTTCACCAAGTGGCTAAAAACCTCCATCAAGGTGTATTTTCTTAGCAATTTTTCTGACGTTTTGGGGGGGGCCAAACAGGCCACTTTAGGCCTTTGGGGGGGGCCATGGCCCTAAATGCCCCCCCCCTGGATCCGCCAGTGAATCTAAAACCAGTAGTAATGTGAGTAGGTATGTACTTGTGTGTATATACTTGTGTGTATGTGCGATACTGATGTGTGCATGATGTGTGAACCAGATTTAACATCACCAGGGCCAACCGGCATTCGTGATTGTTGTAATACATGACATGACTCCTCTCTACCGGCAGTGCTATGAGTATGACCTGTGACCCTGACCTGTGACCCTGTCCTCTCTACCTGCAGTGCTATGAGTATGACCTATGGCCCTGACCTGTGACCCTGTCCTCTCTACCTGCAGTGCTATGAGGTGACCTATGACTAGTGATATCAATTACGGAAAATCGGAATACCGATACCCAACCAAATACCAACCAAAACCGTGGGGAAATACCGAAACCAAACCAATTTGGGATCATGATGAAAATACCAACTTTTTACCATTTTTTTAGCCTCTTATACATTAGTGAGAGCTCGTGATACCAACAAAATACCGATTACATTAGGATTGAAATACCAAATACCAAGTTGGTATCGGTTTGGTATCGGTATACCAAAAAGTTGGTATCCGATTGACATCTCTACCCATGTGATCCTGACCTGTGACCCTGTCCTCTCTTCCGACAGTGCTGGCGCCGTGTCCCGGCGTGATGGAGAACAAGCTGCGGACGTATCCCAACATGCACGACTCCGAGTACGCCGAGCAGCGGTTCCGCCGGGCCGATACGGCCGCACTCGTCCTGCCGTGAGTACAGAGTATGTCGGGCGACGAATGTAAATACCGGCTCCCTCCGCCGGGGTCCGCCGGCTAGATGCGGCCCCTCGTCCTGTCGTAAGTTGGGCATGCAATGGTCAGGGACACCGAAACGCCCTAAAATAACAAAAGAGAAACAGAAAGTGTCGTAAGTTAGGTGCGTGTCGCGGCCGCGTGCACCGGTTCCGCGCGCCAGTCTTTGGATGCATGGTCTCAATTGTTCGAATGAATCGTAACATTCGCTAGTTAGACGGATCAAAACCAGCGTTTTGTACGTTATGCAGAATCATAGATAAATATTCATCAGAGTAGTTTATGGCAGAATGTATATGAAGGCAGCATTGTTAGGTAATTCTTGTGACCATGCCAAATGTCGACCACTTAAAGGGACTATCCCACCTTTAACATGGGGTTTGAGTTGAGATAGCCAAGTTTGCGGCGAGGTTCAGAAACCACTATCTATCTAGGTTGCAATCCCCGCGGCCTCTTGGTGTTAAAGAAATTCGTTCCCTTCATTTGAAAATGGGCCTTGTACAAGGCCCTATCTTCAACATGGAGCGACCGTTAGTGTGACGTCACCTCGTTTAGTCATTCTGATTTAAATGGGTTTGTTCGTTGAAAAATCGCTTAAAATTTGGTCTGAACTTTGTTGTGGTGCCTACAGAGTAAAAAGAATCACCTTTATCACAGTATTGTGGCCTGGGGAAGGAGGTAATTTTGGGCTGTGACGTCACATATTTGAAAGTTTGTGTTTGGAATATGGGAAGCCTAAGATGTTTAATGAAAAATAAATGCCAGAACCGTGTTCCTGGTCATCCAATCTATAAAGTCGGGCACAATTTAACTGGTTTTAACAACATTTTAGAAGGTGGGATAGTCCCTTTAACCTACAACACAATATGACGTCTCGGAATTGACAGTGCTGCCGAGCACCCGCATACCTTGGATCCGCCTGCGCGGTATGACTGTTAAATTTTCCATTTTTGGCACATAAGGTAAAGGTAACGGCGCCTAGCGTGAAATCAAAATAAAATATGTAAAAATGTGAAATACCTATCCTTCATCAGATAAGGATGGAATAATGTAGGTTTCTTTCAAAATGTGCGGTGTGCCTAAATCATTTATCGAAATCACCGCAGTTTGCATACATCTATCGCCATATACCTATAGCCACGAGAACACGTCTCTTATTAGTTCTCACATAGCCTGGCCGTCCTACGAAGTTTCCCATCGAACGCAGTTCATTGATCGGGCCTACGTTAGTGAGCCAGGGCCGGGCTGTGAGGCTGGTCGGGTGCGGCGGCGGCGACCCGCCCTCTCGGCGGCTCACGTCGCGTCCGATCCAACTACACCGGCCCACCGACGCGACGGAACGGACGGGCTGGGTGACTGCTGGCTGTGTGCCAGGCCATGCCTAACAGGGACCGTCTTCGGCGCCACGTGGCACGTGCCACGTTCCCCGCCACGCCACGTGGTCCGTGCCTCCTCAGAGCAGCGACGCGCGTACGACATGGTTTGGACTTCAGAGCCGGGATTCAATGAACAGTGACCGGCAGGGCGTCCCCGACCCCCTCGATATCCGGCCCCTCACGGCATCACCGCTCTGCCAGCCACGGCGTGGTGTGACAGCGGCTCAGATTTCCTTCTGGCACGCCAACATTGCGTAAGCCCGTCAGAAAGGGGGGCACGGCGCGGGCCAGAACGGGAAGGGACGAGCCCCTCGGCGGAGCGCTGCCATTGGTGACGCCCCCGGCGAGCCGGAAGCTGATTGGCTGAGCTGTGTCAGCCAACGGTCCTTTCAGTGACGTCACTCTGCTGGCGGACAAATGTCCGTTCAGGGTGCGACGGAGTTCTGGGGTGACGTCGTGCCCTTGAGCTCCTGCCGAGAATAGCTGCCCGCCAGGTGTCATGCCATATTGTGAGATGATGAGAAATAAGAAACAGTGTAAGCAAACTGATTTTTAGACGGCTCATCACTGTTACCTGTGACTTGCAAGAATCTGCAAAGGTATGCGATTGCCGATGCATCTTGTGCACAAGGTCGTGCGCCCTATACGCTTACATGATGAGTAGGTATTATTCCAATTATTATAGGCGTACCTGCATATAATTATATAAAATATTTAAGTATACCTCTAGGTAACCCGGCAGGTGGTGGGCCTCCCGGCCACCTTCCGGGCATCTTTTGCCCCCTCGTATCTCCGAAATCCCCCCCCCCCACACCCACCGCCTGGAAGGATAATGCAACAACTTCGGCCTTCGGGTAGGGCCTATTTGACAACAATGACGTTAATGTGTACCTATATACCAAAACGTGCGCTTTGTAAGTCCCTTCGAATGCAGTCTGCCCGATCTCCCCGGACGGGCAAGGTGAAAAATGTCAACTTTGCAAGCGTCAAGTGACAGACGATTTTGGCCTGCGACTGTCCGTCTGCTGGCGCATGTTTACATGATGGCACTGCAGTCAAACCTCAACACTGTCACCGCCCACCGGTACGCTGTGCAGGGCGACATGGTCCCTACCCGCCCCATCGCCCCGACCCAGACGCTCTGGGGACCACGTCCACAGTCTCGGCACAGTGGCCAGTCAGTCAACGACTCAACACTGCTGTGCTGACTTGTGATGACTGAGTGTCGGTGTCGTCAGTTTTTGTCAGGGGCAGGGCGGAGTCTGTATTGAATGAATGGGTCGACACGAACTCCAATGTCAACATTATTATCGGATGTTTTTGTCATACTTACGTGGCACAGTACTGCTATGATAACGTACTTTTTATTTAACCACAAATAGCCGTTTTCACGACGGCCATCTGGTACACATTTGGTGCAAATTAGGTACAGTTTTTGTGCAGTTTTGGTCAAATTAGGTTCATTGTGTTTTATAAAAGCTGTCAATTTGGGCTGCACGGATGCTTATAGACCTCATTTTTCAAATTATCAGACCTTATCTAAGATTAAAACACTGTAATAACTAATAAATTCATGAAATGAATATATTTATTGTAAAGGAGATTCGACGCAGATTTGGTCAAATTGGTTGCATTCACCAGATAGCCCGTCGTGAAAACGGCTAACATTTCAACGCACAACCGTACCGTTCTCCCGACTCGATGGTTTGGTTCGGAGACGGTAATAGCGACGAAAAGCCTCTGCGAAAACAAGTAAAGCACATGACTTGGGGGGTCAAGAGCACTTCGCTAGTTCAAGGTCTCATATGGAGCTAGCCCACTTGTCGTCAAGCGAAACAAATGGCGATCGGAGTCACATTTGTCGGCCACACGCGCCTGTGCTCGCAAAACAAGTGTGCGAAAAAGCTGTTTAATCTGTCGATTTGCGGCTCACAAAACGACACGTGACTTTGATCTTTATGGGCATATTATGTATATAAGTTTTATAACATATTAAAAGTTATGGAAGGAAATAATTCCTTGGCACCGAAGCCGTTATGATGATATTAATAATTCGTTTAACGTTTTGGCACCAATAGGATTTTTTCTTCGTATTTGCTGGCAGCTCGTTTCAGGTTTTGTTAATCTTACAAATTCAACAGAAATACCTTATTACTGGTAGGAAGGTCGATACATTTCCCTATGTACAAACACTGTGCATTTCCCGATCACCAGGCGTAGCTCTACAGGTGCGGAGCACCATCGATAAGCTGGTTACGCAATTATAATTTCATCAAAACGAAGCGGATTCCCTGGACTCCTGAGCTTGCTAGTCTGTGTCTGCGATGAAGACTCAAGGTCCGCAGATGCGCTTTTGGCGTAGTATTTCTCACTTATATAAGACTGTGAAGTGTGGATACGTCTGATTAGCTCTCCCGGGACTGTCTGTGTGACTGAACGTCTCTCTTGGTCAGGCTGTCGAGCACGTCGACCACCCGCGTCATCTACACGGTCTATGAGTACGACCCACTGCTGGACTCGAGCAACATGACCATGGACGACTGGATCCGCATCGCCAAGGACATCAAGGTAACGCGACATACCGACATACGAGTGAGACATACCGCACAGGCTCCCTGTGACAGTGTTGTTTCTTGGGGTAATATAGCTTATCCTCACGATAGCAGGGGTTTTTCAAGGCAACAATTACCTTTCAGCATACGCCTAGGTATAGAATTCACGGTTGCCAGTCGCTGTCGGTTAAATCATCGAATGCCTACCCTACCACCAGTTAACTTCCATCTCGTATGCTAGCCCTATTCGTCCAAGAGCTCACTCATTCTCAGCACTAAAACGTTTGTTACGCTGCGGCACACCAGCCCCGATATACCTCCGTCTGACCATATCGCCCCTATTTGCGCGTTTCAGCAAGCGTACCACTGGTTCGACGGCTTCGTCATTCTGCACGGCACAGACACCATGGCTTACACGGCCTCGGCCCTCTCCTTCATGCTGGAGAACCTCGGGAAGACGGTGATCGTCACCGGCTCACAGGTGAGGCCTGGCTCACAGCCGCGGCCGGCCCACAGGCGACCCAGGGCCACAGCTCACAGCCGGCCATAGGCGAGGCCCGGCTCACAGGTAGTTAACAGTAAACTAGCAAAAAATTGTTAAGACTTAGGCTAATTGTTTGTCGTTTATTCATGATTATGGTCAGTGCTATGGTCAGTGCTATTGAGTTGGGTATCAAAAGATGGGTGTCGCAGCTCTCTCCAAATTTACTCGAAGTTGTCACGGTCTAATCTGACCCTCCCGAGGCCTGACAGACAGCTCCGTCGGCCGTTCCTCAGATTCCGATATTCGAGACGCGCAGCGACGGCCGCGACAATTTCCTGGTATCGCTGCTCCTGGCCGGCCAGTTCACCATCCCCGAGGTGAGCGTCTTCTTCAACCACGAGCTCTTCAGGGGCAACCGCACCACCAAGCTGAGCACGGACAAGCTGAACGCCTTCGGCTCGCCCAACCTGGCCCCACTGGCCTCGGTCGGCATCGACATCGAAGGTACGGACGCCGACGTGCGACTGGGTGATTCGCAGTCTCCGTCGACAGTAAATGATCTCGGAAAAATAATCGTAATGACCTCAACGATGTATGCAAGGATTAAAACTCCATAAACGGCCAATGAAATGACGTTCTGCTCGTCCCTTGCCCTGGGGAGAAAATGATGCATGAAATGATGATGCTCTTGTTTCATTACGCTAATGCGTTTTTTATACGAATCATCGACTTCTGGGAGCATTTAAGCATTATGAAAATAGGAAAATACTCGTAGATTGAAAGTGGTTGCTTTCACTGCTGGTTAGTTGTTGAACTTTGTCATTGGCGTATTTAGCGACACACGTAATGTATCCTCAAGTTGTGGGTTACCTGCAAAGTTGTCTGTTTTCTGAATCCTTAATTATTCCGCGTCCCGTTTTACAGTCGACTACAAGTCGCTGTTCCGTCCGACGACCATAGCCAAGTTTGAGGTACACAGCCGCCTGTGCCGGAACGTCGGCATTCTACGAGTGTTCCCCTCCATCACCACCGAAACGGTCAGTTAGTTCTCGGCCAGACGCGGCCAGTCGCCGGTGGGAATGACGTCTAACCTGGTTTATGAGGGGAGGATACGAGAGGAGATATTGAAATGTTCAGTAGGAGATAGAGACCAGACTGCTGTATCAAACGTTCTACCCGAGAAACGAAAATAAATTACCAAAGGGCTAAAAATATGTATATGTGACGTTCGTAGCGTCCCTGTTTCTAGGCATACCATCTCTCTCGGACCTGGATTTCAGACGCTGTGAATTGTAGCTGCAACTGCTCCTGTGCGATGATTGCACCTTTTTTTAGTTAGGCCAATTATAACAAACACAAGATGCAAAGGCAAGCTGATTGTTGGAAGTCCTGCTCCTGACTCCTGATCTCCGCCACCAGGTGAAGGCGTTCCTGCAAGAGCCCATTCAGGGCGTCGTGCTGCAGTCGTACGGCGCAGGTAATGTGCCGTCCAATCGGAAGGACCTACTGGAGGCGCTGCGGGAGGCCACACAGCGCGGCATCATCATCGTCAATTGCACCCAGTGCAGCCAGGTGCAGTCCACTGCGTCCGCTCATTGCAGCCCTCTGCGTTCGTCCATTGTGGCCCTTTGCGTCTGCTGTGTCAACAATACCAGGAGCATAATGAGACCTAATTGTTGATTTGCATCCCTATGCATAAGCTAGGCCAAAGGGCCGAAAGACTTCGTCCGAATTGTTTCGAGGAAGCTGTCGAATCCCCCTCCCCTGACATGCCCATCCCGATTACGCGCCCGAGTCTGACTCTCCCAACCTGTCCGTGCGCCCTCAGGGTTCGGTGAGCACCGTGTATGAGACGGGCAAGTCGCTGCAGGACGCCGGCGTGCTGCCCGGAGCGGACATGACCCCAGAGGCGGCGCTCACCAAGCTGGCCTACGTGCTCACCAAGGACAGCTGGGACCACGAGACCAAGCGGAAGGTCAGAAATCGCGACCGGCTGTAAAACGACAGGGAAAAAGTTCATTGGCCGTAAAACGACGGAAAGGGAGGAGCGCTGTTAATGGCTGGGTTTTGTGACTGCCGGCAGACGGAAGTAATTTAGTGGCGCCAGGTCTGGTGGATAAAATTTGTTCTTCTGAAAGCTTGAATTCGGAGAAATAAAAAAGATGGTTGCCAGGATATGGGATGCTGCGATTAAAAGCGTATCACTGAAACACGTCACTTAGGACTCACAAAGGAGTGTCTCGGCTCATAAGCTTTGTCCGTGCTGGCTGACCTCTTTGGTAGCCCTCACTGCCTCTATGTGTGCTGACGCTGGCCTCTCCGACCTCTTTGACCTCTGACCTCCCTGACCTCCCTGACCTCTCTGACCTCTGACCCCGCCGCTGCATATGGTGACCCAGAACCATGGCGAGCTGTCTGTGGACGGTGACCTCTCTGACCTCTTTGACCTCTGCCCACGCCCCGCCGTTGCAGATGGTGACCCAAAACCTGCGCGGCGAACTGTCTGCGGACGGTGACCTCCCTGACCTCTGACCTGACCTCCCTGACCTCTGACCCCGCCGTTGCAGATGGTGACCCAGAACCTGCGCGGCGAACTGTCTGCGGACGCGGAGGTGGAGCTGCAGGACCAGGACCTGGCCGCCGCCGTGGCCCAGAAACTGCAGATGACCTCCGGCTCCGAGCTGGAGCGGCTCAGGGAGACGCTCTACCCGGCCATGTTGTGCACCGCTGCAGAGACGGGTGACATTCAACGAGTGGACACCATCCGGGCATTCGTGAGTGACGGAGGGGAAGGGGGCACTGACCGGAGGGAGAGAAATTGAGACCGGGGAGCAGATATCAACCGGGCCTTCGGATACGGAGGGGGGAGGGGGGTGCGTGGGAAAGGGACACTAGTCGAAAGATAATCGAGACGGGACGACTGACGAGGATAGTGAAGTATTTCACCGTTAGAGACTTGTACTACAAACGCTTCACCATTCCTGCCGCCATAGACCTCTGTATTTGAGCGGCTGCTGCCGCTCAAAACTAACAGCTCAATAGCAGCCTCTCAGCTAGCATATAGTCCCCCACATATGTGCTGCGTCCTCTTGGTGCTGGCACCCGCCCCAAACTCAACTCTCCTTTGGTGGATTTTTCCTTTCCATTCCCTGAGAAGCCCCAACCCCCGCTGAGATGCTCGACGTTCTGTCCGACAGGGCGCCGACGTATCCGGCACCGACTACGACCGCCGCACGCCGCTTCACGTGGCGGCCAGCGAGGGGAATCTGGAGATGGTACGTCACCTGCTGCACTGCGGCGCCAGCGTTCACGTGCGGGACCGCGCCGGGGCCACGCCGCTTCACTGCGCCGTCCAGTTCCAGCGGCTGGACTGTATTCGGTGTCTGGTGGACGGCGGCGCGCACCTTATCATGGCACCGGCACAGCTCGGTAAGGATGGGGCACTAGGGAGGGGGGGAGGGACATGCAGCCCAGCTCAGCAAGTAGGGAGAGGGGGTCGGTGGGACAGGGACAGGACTGGAAGAGGGGATGACTGAGAGCTCCCGGACGGGGCATAAGATAAAAGGGAAATGAGAGGTGACGGGGAGAGGTGGTCGCTCAATGAGAAAGGGAGCAGCCTTGTTTCCCATGCATGACATCCGATGATTTTCGTTGTTGCTGACGCTAACTTTACGGACATGCATGACTATTGACTGTGCATTGAGCAATGCATGATCGTATGTTGTAAATTGATTATCTCATCTCATCGACACTGATCTGATTAAACATGAAGAGGCCATTGTTCAGCACGGTAGGAGCTAGTCAATTCACAATGCACTTTTGAACATTTGATCAGACAAAGCGATTTATTGCTTTGCTCAAACTGACCTTCCTGGCTCTCGTAGCAGTCAGTTATGCACATTAGAAGAGGTGGCCCTCCCCCATTGGGCCATGGGCTCTGATTCGGGCGGAACAAAGCTGTGGGGTTTTGTTTCTCCATTGATTTTCCACGTAAACCCGTACAAGACGGGTTTCTTCGCTCATGCCGCCTGGGCCTGGTGAAGACCCGTCTGACTTCATCAGTCAGGTCGTCTGACATATCGTTCAGCCGCATCGACTTACCAGCTATATCGTCTGACTGCACGTGTGCCTGCTCACATCGCTCTGCTGTTGCTCATCGCTCTCACATCGCACATTGGTGCTGGAACCGAGAGCAGATGTTAGGAGCGGATGGAACTAGACACCTCAGCGAGACCTCTAACCTGTGACCTCTGACCTCAGGGGAGCACCTGTGTAGCGCAGCGGCCGCCGGAAAGCTATCCGGTCTGGAGGCCTACCACCTGGCCCAGGCCGACCTGGGCCAGCCGGACAGCACAGGACGAACCGCCCTGCATGTGGTAAGAGAATGGGGTACAAACTGCATCTCAAATGCTGGTGCGGGGCGGGTAGATGGCGCTGTGAGCGCTGATTCTCCGTGGGCTGGTAAAATAAGCATAACAGTTCGAACATTTGGTCGAACTAATAATGCTGTATTACCACCCTGACATGAATTTTGTTAGCACTGTCTGGAACTGCTCCCCGAACTCCCAGCAATGAACGCTGGCTATCACGAATCGTAACCACGCAGGCATCTGTCCAAGGTACCTCAGTAACTAACGCTTGTCTGTATATCCACCAGGCAGCGCTGCTGGGTCACTCCGACATCTGCCGAATGCTGTTGTCATACGGCGTCTCCGTCACCGCCAAGGACATGCTGGGTTTCACACCGGCCGCCTACGCTCGGATGGCGGCCAATTTCGACCTGGAGCGCCTGCTGGAGGTGCCTCGCGGCTCGCCGCAGCTGCCGCGACGCGACTCGCCGGAGGACTCCGCCGACTCGGCCGAAGGCTCCAGCGGACTCTCCTCCTTCCTGAGTAAGCGGTTCGCGGGCCAGCTGAGCCGCCAGCTGAGCAGGAAGACGGCCGAGTCTCTGCGCTCGCTGCCCACCTCCGCAGAGGCGATATCCCCTCAGCAGGAGGCGCGACCCGACTCCCAGCCCGGCTCTCGGCGCAGCTCGAGACCGGCCTCCCGAGCCAGCTCCGGGTCCGAGTCACACAGAGAGCGACGGTCGGAGACCGAGCTGGCCGGATCGCCGCCCACACAGCTCAACGGCGACCGGGCTGTGGAGAACGGTGTGCACTGAGCTGGCGCCAGGGCGGGCCAGCGGGTACGGGACGGGGGAGGGCGCCGCAGCTCGTGGAGGGTACGCAATTCACATGGTGTCGAATTAAAGATCTAAGACTTCTTCAGCTCATAGTGCTTTTTAGTGGAGGGATTTTCGCTCAGGATAATTTCCCGATGTCTTCTCTTCCGACAGCGCTGTGTCTTTGCCATGTCTTTGCGCCTCGACCGAGTTGGTCTGGCTGTATGAAAACAGTCCGTTTTCTGTTCATAGGCGTGCTCTTAGCGGTGCGAGGGAAAGAATCTCAGCCTCGTGCTGGGGAGAGGTCAGTGCAATGGACGGTCAGATGTCAGAGGTCCAGATGCCATTTCATGTCAGGGTTGATGAGCGGAGGTCAGAGCTGTCTCAGAGGTCATGACCCGAATTCAGCTTATGTCGACTGTCGGCAGGTCATCTGTGATCCAGGGTCATGTCGGAGTCATTGTCGTGCGATACGTATCCGAAGGTTGGGACTTTTCAATTAAGAACAATCACTATTCTTTAGAATTGTGATTTTCTATTGAAAATCCCAACCTGAGCTACCTCTCTAGGGGGGTGTTTAGCGTTTCGGCCGCGATTTTGGTCATTTTGATCCCCGCAAAAACGGCTAGTTAGATTTTTTTGCCATTTTCAGCGTTTGGTCCCGTATGGGGGAGCTACCGGCTGGCAAAGTTAGAAGAAATATAATTGACACGTTTTGGGGTAATCGGCACGTGCATTTTCCCATAGGGTTAACATGGGGTAAAATTAAAAATGCGATTTACGGAAAATCTGTTCAGTAATATTTGTCCACATTTTTAGGGTCGGCTCTCGGGCTGGCACCCCACCCGTCGGTGGTAACCGTTTAAAATATAATTAGAGAACTTTCGGGTAATTGGCACAGACAGTTACCCCATGTTGAACCTATGGCGATTTCGAAAAATTATTTTGAAATCGATTTGGCAAAAAATTTCCACGTTAGATTTTGAAAATGCTCCAATATGTTGTGCCCCGGGGTGTCGGCTACCACATGGTATGGGTCAGATATGGGGCGATTGAAAAGCACGTGCCACGTGCAAACGTGTTTGATGGGGGAACCTCGTGGAAAATCCGACATTGACCAACTTGGGGTCCTATGGCTCAAAAAACCACTCCACCTAGTGACACTAAATAAGTGCAGCCGGTCAGCAGATGGGTCCAGCTTGTCGCACCAGTGGTCACGTGGCGCACGTGCTATTGCACGTGCCGTGGCACGAGGTCAATTTTTGTGCTTAAATACACCAACATTGTTAAATGCAAGGAATGGGGGAAATGGCCGTCAGGCCGTCAGTTTTTATGATAGGGTCGATCTGAAAACGGGTATAGACACAAAATGAAGGGGTCTAAAAAACTGCTATCTCGGATTTTTTGTAAAATGAAAAATTTAAAATTCTGGGGAAATTATATATTCGAAAGATAAAATTTCCCTCAATTTTCCCGTTTTTCAAGTTTAGCCGTCCACTGTTCAGAGACGGTGACACCGGCCGGGGTCATCTTTTACATGCCGATGGCCAACAATATTGGTCATGACGTGGCGTAAGCCGTTAAGCTGTCAAAGGTCCGGCACGTGCCACGTGGCCACGTGTTTGAGCCGAGTACCTCCCACATAATGGTGTTTTGGCCAACTGGTGGCCGTATAGCGTGGAAACAGAACCAGCCAAGAACACTAAATTGGGTCAGTCGATGAGGGGAAAGGTCCTGCTTTCATCACCAGTGGTCACGTGGCACACGTGTTCAGCTGGGCTCCTCCTTTGCGGAGATATTTTATCGTGAAATATTCAAATGTCCATAACTTTCTCAAATATGGTCCGATTGGGTTCAAATTTGGTGGGTGGCTGCATTGTTAAGCGTCAATGACAACTGCGCCGCGTTTGATGCACCGCGCCACATTTGTCATTATGCGCCATAATCGCCCGAAATCGCAAAATGTTTGTAACTTTGTCAAACATGATCCGATTTGGATTCAATTTTGGGGACGGATGCATGCTTAAGCAACACATACAAAGGACTGCCCTTGCCGCAATGCGCCACAATTGTAACAGTGCACCATTTATGCCGCAAAACGCACCAGTCCACAACTTTGCCAAATAGGGACAACACTATTCGACCACCACCCTTGCAGCATTCTATAACTCAGGAACCCACTGGACCGATCGGGATGAGCGAAACACCATTCGAATTAGGGGATACGATTTTATCAGCCGTTTCGATGATGATGACCTCAAGTGACCTGGGTAACCTCAAAAGGTCAACTTGGCATTAGCCGTTTTCACGACGGGCTATCCGGCGAGTGCACCATATTTGACCAAATCTGCATGTAATCTCTGGTGCAGCAAATATCTTCATTTTATGAATTTATTTAAGTGTTTTAATCGATGATACTCTCTGATAATATGACAAAGCAGGCATAGGTATAAGCGATTAGCGCAACCCTAGCTGATAGCTACTAAGAGATACACTGAACCTAATTTGACCAAATCTGCACCTAATCTGCACCAAATGTGTACCAGATGGCCGTCGTGAAAACGGCTATTGATGCGCCTATTGCAGCCATTCTATAACTCAGGAACTACTGGGCCGATCGAGACGAAAACGCCACCAGTCGACTCAGCGTATGCGATTTCATCAGCAGTTTCGAAAATGGTGATCTCAGGTGACCTCGGTGACCTTGGAAGGTCACATGACCGTTGTCGCCTATGGCAGCCATTCCATAACTCAGGGACTACTGGGCCCATCTGGGCCGATCGATGCTTGCGTGATGCTGCGTGATGCTGCGTGATTGTCGTATCAAATAGCCCTCAGCAGAATCAGAATCAGAATCAGAATATATTTCGTAACAAATCCATTAAATCATGGTTTTTCATCGTCACACGTCATATTATTAAAACGTATGTACAGGTAGGTAGGCGCTACAGTACCAGTACAGTACATGTATCTACAATCACATATCGTCACGTCCAAATGACTATTGCACAACGCGCAGATCACGGCGCTCGAACACCGCCGTGCTGGACGCGCAACAGATGGCGTCTCAGCCGGGACCTGAAGCCCCGAGCGTTCGCGTCAAATGGCAGCCGGTTGTACTCCTGCACGCCACTGTAGCACAGACGGCGGCGACCCAGCTCCGTCCGTATTCTCGTTAGGGCGCGCTGCGAGGAGCCTCGTGTCTGGTATTGGTGCTCAGCGACTCCACCGATGCAACCAGCTACGCTCTCAGGTCTCCCCGTGGTTATCACAGTGTGAACCAGGCACAGCCGGTGGTACATGACAAGGCTTGGCGCGTCTAGCCAGTTAAGTTGTCGAAACACATCAGATATGTGGTCATGTTTCCGCCTGCCGCTGACGACTCGAGCTCCAAAGTTCAACAGCTTTTGCACTCTATCTATATAGCTGCGTCGCGTTACACGTGCCGTACACTGAGATGCAATATCTGACAACAGACGTGACAAGGCCTTGCACGATGGTTACAAGAGTACTTTTTGGTATGGTGTGTTTGGCGTGCATTAAACCTACGAGAATGCCCGTACACTTCGCTGTAACATGGTCGACATGTGGCTGGAAATTTAAATGGCAGCCCATGATCACTCCTAAGTTTCGTACCACCCTGGAATCTGGCACGACGGTACCCAAGAAGTTCATCGCGACCGGCGGTAAGCCCCTCAGCATTCCAGGGGTCCCCATTACCAGTGCCTGCGTTTTGGCTGCGTTCAGCTTCATGCCGTGAGAGCAAAACCACGTGTATAGACACTCGAGTGCGCGTTCCATGAGAGCGGTTATGCGCGGCAGGTCGCTTTTCTGGCCGCTGACGAGCAGTTGTGTATCGTCCGCAAACTGCACCACTCGGACTCCGTCCGGCACAAACAGACTCAGCTCGTTCGTAAACACCGTGTTCAGCAGGCCGCAAGGGGCTCTTTGACGTCAAACGGCCCTTCGAAGGCCTCAAAGGACTCTTAGTTGCTGTCAGAGGGCCCCCAGCAGGTGTCAGAGGACCCTCAGCTGACATCAAATGGCCCTCAGCTGGCGTCAAATAGCGGTCAGAAGGCCTCAAAGGGCCATCAGCTAGGGCCAAAGCACCCTCAGCTGACGTCAAACGGCCCTCGGAGGACCTCAAAGGGCTCTCGCCTGGCATTAAATGGCTCTCAGAAGGCCTCAAAGGGCCCTTGGATCTTCGGGCCCTTTGAGGGCTTCTTCGTTGTGCCAGTGCTGCTTTGTCGGTAAGGTGCGCAGTCGCCGTGGGTCCCTCGCTCGCCGCCGGGACAGCGAAAGGTTGGTGATCGGGGCCGCCGTATGCCCTGGTACGGTCTTCCTGAATATCTGTTACGACTGTTACTAGGAAAGTGAGCATGCCGCCTGAAAATTGTGTCTTTGTAGTTTGTGGAATACAAGTGAGAAGAAAAAACTTTCAATCTCTGGTCTGTGATCTCGCCACGTATCATTGTAATGACTTTTCATGCCGATGTGCCTAAATAAATACGCGAATTGGCGTGAAAATGGGGTGCTGCCCTGCTCATACACATCCGGGCCAACCCGTGACTAGCCTCCGCTTCTAGCAGCCGGGATCGGCCGGCCGGCCGGCAGTCAGGCGATGCCCGGGCTGATTTCCGAGGGTCCCTCCTTGCATTCACGCTTATTAAAGGGAGAGGGACCCTCCCACCTTAACATTAGATTTGAGTTGAGATAGCCAGAATGGGGTCCCTGGCTCACAATTACCGGTTTCGGCACTCACAAGATCGAGAAATGCCTTAAATCGGAAATATTGAATTTCAAAATTGCAGCATTTTGATTCAGAGGGGCTAATGCATAGGAATACCCCTCTGAATGTGTGACGTCAGCGCAGATATCTAACGATTTTTAAATGTTTGACTAAACGTTTTGTAGCACGCGGTGGTATATGCTGCGTTGCGCGCAACAAATGCCGCACTTTTAAATAAAGTCGCTAGGAACAGAGGAGATCCCAAAAAGTAAACAAAAGTAAAAGTCTAGTATCTGGAAAACCGGTGAATATTTTTCGATGAAATTTGGTAGATATTCGTTTTCGCTCTTTCTGAACCGAGCGACATCACTTTCATGCCAATTCATAAACTTTTTTGAAGGTGGGAGTGTCCCTTTAACCCGCGACCGCCTGGGGGGGGGGGGGTCGGATCCGACACCCCGTTTTTCTTGAATAACTCATGAACCGCTTACATTATCAACCTGAAAGTTGGCATACATTCTCCATCAATTTGACGTCTCCTGTGTAATTTTTAAGATTTTTTTCTAAAACCTTTTTTTTAGATATATCGATTTTAGCGATGTAACTACATGGCGTTTCCAGTCAAAAGGTGGTAAATATTTAAAAATAGCCAAAAATCAAGGTTTTATTCAAATTGCAAATTAGGGACATGAATAGAAACAGCTCAACGAGTTCTTTAAAATAGCTATCTCGGATTTTCCATGGAATGCGTTTTTTACCCCTAAAAGTTCCAAAAACTTTATTTTTTGGAAAACAGCTTATAAAATCAAAAATTTTGAGAATTTCCAAAAAACGGAATATATGTTATAGAGCTCTATTAGAACATTAGATGTCCCAAATTTCAACTTTCTATCTTGATTTTTTACCCCAAATTGTAAAAAAAAAATAGCTGCAACATGGTAGGGATGGTGACGTCATAAGTATTTTCGGGAATTAGAGGCACTTCTGAACATCGCATGTGAAAACAAATGGCACCACTAGATTCCTGGGGCAAAGCTCGTCTAGAAAAAAAACATTTTTATGTCAAAAATAAAAAGTTGTAAAATTTACTTTTTTCTTAGCCCTCGTTTAGTTATGTATGGTATAAACGATTTGTATGCTTTCAATGCACACTTTTCACCAGCACAGTGACTTGGGGTCACATATAACTATTACCATCGGATTCGGCGTGAAAAATAAGCCATAAAACATGTGTCGCACGCCCATGTAGCAGAAAGTGAAAACCGTGACCTTTCGTGACCTGACCTGACCTTGACCCGTACTTAGTATGACCTCTATACGCACACAGGGCGTATTTTAAGGGATTTTCACTGGGTCGGCAATCACAATTAGGGGCGGCATTTTGCACTCATAGGGGCGGCACTTGGCATCTGAGGGGGCGGCATACCTACTGATATTTAATGACCAAAAAAGACACGTTCGACGGTTCTTTTATAACTCTTTCTAAGTAATGATTTCAGATTCAACCTAAGCTCAGCGGTATTTCCGGGATATAGTTTTTCTCTCATCATAATGCGATAAATGAAATATAATTTGATTTTACAAAACAAAAATAATTTTAAAATTTTACTTGAGGTCAAGTTCATGACCTCACCAGAAATAGAACATGTTGCATACCAGTCGATCCGTATCGTCAAGCTTAAAACATTCACGCGTTTTATGGCTCTATCTAGAACAGTGATCGGCAGGTCGCACGAGTGGTGCCCACTTTATGGGCGCTGGACGGGGCCATTACCCCCACTTGTCATACCTCATTGCTTACACAGCAAGTCGCTGATATTCGGCCATATCCTTAGACGTCTCTATTTTTCTGCATAGGTATAAATAAAATTCAACACATTTAAACTCTCTTTTTATGGAGAGGGAGAGCGGGTGGAGTAAGGATGAACTCATACATTTTTTATTTATTAGTGTTACTCGCGTAATGAACAGCGTATTGCACAGATAAGTTCATCCCCCCCCCCCCCCAGTTAATGAATGTTATACCTACCTACTCAAACATTTTGGTGACCCCAGTGACATTGTCATTGAGTTTTTGAAATTTGAATGAACTTCACTCGGTAACTTTCTCTCCGGCTCGGCCGGCGGACAAAACGCAAGCGGAGACAATGCGGGGAGTCCGGTGCTCTACCAACTGAGCTACGGAACAGGCAAATGCTCACCATAGATATACCGACTGAACGATCCCTTTATAACTTCAGCGATTGATAAGACAAACAGTGTGTCACTGTAAGTACATAAAATGTAAGTCTCGAAATTGCGATGTCTTTGACCAAAGGTAAGGACAATTTTGCGACCCTTCCATTAGGTATAAGGAAATGGGAGAAAGTCGGGGCATGTGCCTCTTTTTATAGGTAGACAAATGTCAAAGTTAACGAATTTAAACATCAGAAAACAATTAAAAATGACACACTTAATCGGAAAAATGCCACCCACGACCCCTCGTTATGTCCTTGAGGTCATGTCAGGTCATGGATTGGTAGGCCTCCAGCAGTTTTTTTTTCAATAACTTCTGATAGAGACATGCGATATGCCTGAGCGATGAAAACACCTTAGATGATTTCAGTTTGACGATACAAATCGACTGATATGCAACATGACCTTTACCTGTCAGGTCATGACCTGGACCTGAGCTCAAATTTCCCAAATGACATTTGAATGTCAAATTATAGTTCATTCGACGCATCTCGACGAGAGAAGCGCAGTACTGAAAAAAAAAACGATGTCATAACTTTCGTGAGTCAATAATTATTAAAGTAAAAAGGTTCTTCATTAAAACAGCTCAGTAGAGAGGCGGAGGGGGTCCACTGTCCCCTTTAACCCTCCCCGGCCCGACACGGGTTAAACAAGTTATGCTCTGGAGGTTAAGTCGTTGATGTTAGGTCAAGTCTGAGGACTTTATAGGAACGTTGAAGAGCTATCGAATGCGCTTTTTCGCGGTGCTGTAGTTCTATTCTTCCCCGAGTTATGCGCCAGTTTGTCAATAAATGTTGAAACAGACAACATTTCACCCACATTTCACCTTTGATGACCTCTGGTCACCTGATATTTGACATTTGACTTGACCTAACCAAAGTACGGTTAACCAACTAACCCAAGTAGTTTTGACACTTCTTCGAATGCCGCTTACCGCGTGTCGCTACGTGGCCCAAGTAGCCAAGTTATAGGGGTCGGGAGGGGGGTTCAAACAACCTCAGCCCGGCGCCGGTTAAAGGGACTATCCCACCTTCTAAAATGTTGTTAATACCAGTTAAATTGTGCCCGACTTTATATATTGGATGACCAGGAACACGGTTCTGGCATTTATTTTTCATTAAACATCTTAGGCTTCCCATATTCCAAACACAAACTTTCAAATATGTGACGTCACAACCCAAAATTACCTCCTTCCCCAGGCCACATTACTGTCATAAAGCTGATTCTTTTTACTCTGTAGGCACCACAACAAAGTTCAGACCAAGTTTTAAGCGATTTTTCAATGAACAATGAGGGGCTATGTGGATATCTAGAGGGGCGGCACCATCATATTGGTGGGTTCCTCCGACACTTCGAAGGGCGTCACTGACACTATTAGGGGCGGCAGCATCATTTTGAGGGGCGCCACCGACTCGTTGGTGGGCAGCACCATCACATTCAGGGGCGCCACCGGCACTTTGAGGGCGGCACCATCACATTGAGGGGCGCCACTGATACTGAAAGGGGCGGCATCATCTTCTTGAGGGGCGGTATCATCACATTGAGGGGCTCCACAGATGCTTAGAAGGGCGGCACCATTACATTGAGTGAGGCTACTAACAGATTTAGGGGCGGCACTGTCACATTGAGTTGCGGGATGATCACTTTCTATAGACGGCTGGTTCACTTTAAGAGGCGGCATTATCATTTTGGAGGGCAGCAGCCTCACTATGAATGACGGCACCTAGCCTGCATGTGCGTGCTGCATCCTAGAGGGGGCGGCAACTGGGTCGGCAAACGGCTGTCACTGGGTCGGCATTCTCCGTGACTGGGTCGGCAATTGCCGACCCAGTTAACATGTTAAAATACGCCCTGTACGCACATGGTACCTTCACTAGGTCTTTGAGGTCATTGTTGGTGAGTTTCGAGCAGCAGCTATCGATTCCACTGTCCGTAAGCCTAATCATGCAAAACCCCAGAATTTGACCTTTGACTAATCTTGACCCGAAAGTTGACCTCAATCTTAAAATCTTAAGAGTGCTTTGGGAAGGTCTCGTAGAGACCTTTCGAACGCCACCTCGTGGGGCTCGATACAATATCACTCTGAAAATGAAGGGGGGGGGCAAACTTCCAGAGGGGCCCCTTGAGAAAACATTGCCACCCATCCAAAATTACCTTCCGCCGTTACTGCCCCCCCCCCCCTGGCTACGTCCATGCACGTCCATGTCATCAATATGGGCGTCGTTTCAGAGCACGTGGCGTCGAATGGTGAAGGTGTCATTGACATCGGTTCAGTGGTTTCGGAGCATTGTCATGTTTGCTAATCTCGTCTGCTTTTTAGACACTCGCCCGGGGAGTGGCCCAGCAGAGAACTTGTTTGTCATTTTGTAGAGGGATTAAAAAATATGCCCCCGTCAAAATGTTTACAATGGGTCATTATTGTAACGTATGCGCCAGGTTGCAGCTCATGTAATTTCATCAAGGACTTAAATAATAACCTAATTTAAGGGGTTTGTAGATTTTTTTTTGAAATATGATATTTCAATAATTGATTCAAATATCGAAATATTTCATGCTTTTTTTGCATTGAATATTCATAAAACGATAAATTCAAGGAATATGTGAATATGTACAAGTAAATAAGGCTCTGACCAAGGCTCTGACGGTCTTTTTCTGCTACCAAAAATTTGAATATACACTTTCCCGCCAATTCTAACGGTCTGCTTTGGCATGAGCTCGAAGGTAGGTGGTCGACTTTTTTCCGGATAGTTATTTAAGTGGAAATTTGCTACTATGCAGTGTATCTTCACCGCCAGGATTTCTTGAATTGGTTGCGCATAACATGAATAATGTTGTTTGCCGCTTTTCTCCCAAGCTGAGGCTATTTCAGGCTAAAAGGTTGGGTATGATGCGGCAATTGCGACGCATATAACGCGTTTTAAATGGAAGCACTTATTTTTCCTGGTTTGTTGGACTAGGTACGTGCTGGATGTTGATGTAAAATGCTGAGATAAAGCATTTAGGGAGTCCTTGTCACAGGTGTTGCTAGGTGTATTAAAACTGAAACATTTCCGTTGGGCTTTGGTAATATATGGATTGTGTGAGCTGCCTAGCCAGCTGGCGACGTGCGATATCAGTTGGGCAAGCTAGACTTTTGGAACCAAAATATGGAGGCATCAATAATTTGATTCTGGTGGGAGGAGCCATGACCAAATATGGGCATGGAATCAATTTTTTGATTCATTTGGGTACACTTTTGACTTCAAATGTATCGTTACTGTTGGAAAAGGCCCATGACGGTGAGATTTTTCTTTAACAAGGTAGAAAAATGTGGTAGGTTTGCAAAAAGTGTTACCTCAAGGCTCAAAGCTAAGAAATTGTCCCTTTGGCCATGTGAATGGGAAAAAGACGGAGCCACTGTCCATCACGTAAAAGCTGTTTTGAGGAAATCACATTGTATGTTTTTTTGTATCATGAATCACATACCTACTAAACAATCAGTGTGTAAAATGTCAAAATGAAATTTTTAAACCCCTAATTATCATTGTTGTAGTGCTTATATATTATTTTTATGGTTTTTACCTGTTGCTTCAGTTTTTCTATTCTTGGCATTTAAAAATTGTGAATTGTTATGAAATGTAGTGAAGGTAAAGTAGGTACAACAATGCTATAGGTATCTGTTGTGGTGCTGAGAATACCAGCCTATATAATTCAAATTGCTATGATAGGAACAATATTATTTTGCTTAGGAGATTGTTCCAGCATTTCTGTTCAAGATCAGGCATGCTCCTTTTTGAAACACTCTTATTTTTATGTGATTGGTAAGTTAGAAATGGTCTGCATTTATGCCCAAATATGAGGGGTGTTCACGGGCACCGCACACTGCTGCGTGCGGTGTGTGCGGTACGTCCAGCAGGCGTGGGGGTAGGGGATGGGTAGGCGGCTCTGACGTCACGGCTGCGTGCGGTGGACGGTCCGCTGTGGCCAGTCCCGACCGGCCACAGCGATCGCTGTGTGCGGTGACGCAAGGCTGACGTAGGGACGCAGTGGGCGGAGCTTGGAGGCTGTGTGCGGTCCAACCGCACACAGGGCCCGTGAACAGCCCTCTGGTCATAAGGAATCAATCTTTTGATGCCTGCATATTTTGATTCCAAAGGTCTAGTTTGCCCAACTGATATAGCAAGGTATGATGGACATAAACATTAAAAATGGCATAAAAACTGAAATTGTTGGGTGGATATTTATTCTTTTATGTCTAGCATTGATATGCAACAAGTTCTGCTAGTGCCATTGTACGGCACAAGCTGGCAAATAATCCAGTGAATACCACAACCCGGTTTGTTGAACTATATGCTGGATGTTGATGTAAAATGCTGAGGTAAAGCATTTAAGGTAGGTAGGTATTCCTAAAGCAGGTGTCTCAGGTGCTGTCATGTTTTTGAAAGATTGCTAGCCTTAGTAGTCATTTTTTGTAAAGCATTTAGGGCAACTTTTCTTATAGTAGGTGATGAAAGTGCTAGACTCCAGTCTTTTTGGTAGGTAGCAGTAGGTAACTGTAACGCAGACGGCACGGTTGTAGTAAAGCAGGCGTCACACTTGTTTCTGCAACCAAGGAGAGGCGCTGTAGGTTAGGTGGTATTTTTTTAGTTTTAGATGGTAGGTTTAGGCCGTAGGTTAGGTTAGGTTTGGTTTGTTTAGAAAGAACCTCTGGGTAGCCTCACCTTGGTTGCAAAAAGAAGTGTGACGCCTGCTTTATGATTACTAACGGCTCAAGCTGACATATGCGACACCGTAGGTTGTAGGTTGGCAATTGGTAGAGCAGACGTCATGATGGGTTGCCACTCGAGTCACAGCTGAAAGTCTACATCTAGGTCTCCAGACTGAGACTTGGGGGTATCGCTAGGTTAGACGTAGCACAAGCTGCCATATGTGCAGGAATGTCTTTCTAACCAAACCAAAACAAATTAACCAAACCTTGCCTAAGCTGACCTACAACCTTCAACCTATGGTGTCACCATAGATGAAGTATTCCTAATCCATGGTATCGCATATGGCAGCACGTGCTACGCCTGCCTGACTGACGACTGTTAAAGACTTTGGTCAATATGCTGAAATTTGTTAAATAGCTTTTCCTAGTCTTTTGTATGATGTCTGCTCTACTAATGCCATAGGTTTTAGGTTGTAGAAAGTAGGCTGTAGGTTGTAGGTCAGGTTATGTATGTTTTATTTTGGCTTGGTTAGAAAGATGCATTCCCGCAGATATGGAACCTCATGCTATGTCTGCCCTACCGATACTGTCTTTTAGAGATGTTAACATGAATATTGCTTAAGACCCTTATTAAGTAGTCCTACCTATAATAACTAATGGTAAATTTGCATTGTGTATACCTTATTTCTGCTGCTGCAAAAGTAACAAAGTTTTGAAGCAAAACACAAAAAGGTAGTGGTGAAATTGCACTTTTGCACCCTAGGCTCAAAATTAAGTAAAACCCATACCATATTGTAACAATGCATGATATTTCAACCCAGAAAACTTCATGCAGTTTTTATTGCTAACTAAATCAGATACACTAGGTACCTACAAGCAGAAAATACAAAATCTAATCTAACTCTGTCATAAAACAAGTCAGGTTCATTCACCACTAATGGCCTTTTCAGCCAATTACATGTAATGCAGCTTACGCTTCTGGAAAATGTGCTAATTATAAGGTAAACAAAACCAAAAAGTACCCTTCTTTCATCAACAAAAACCCATTTTGAAGCTAGTCACTTGTCATTATGTTGCCCTCTTTGTTTGGGCATTTTTATGATGACATCACATTTACCTACATCAGTCTTCTCTTCATTGACCCATCATTGTAAAAGAGAGTGTTAAGGGAGTTTTGAGGTGTTTTGTTATATAACTTAAGATGTGTAAGAGATAGAAGCATGAACTTGCCAGCATTTTATGTGGAATTTGGTGCCCATGCCTACTGAAAGAAAACTTTATGAAATTATATTTAGATATTATTTTTTTTTCTTCCCTGTCCCTTAGCACCCCACATCCACCTCAAAATATGCATGTGTCTGGAAAAGAGGAAGAGGATGATGAATGAATGGGTGGATTTGTATAAGTTTTTCAGGAAACATGTGCAATACATGTGACAATACACCTATGCATTCATTTTACCTGTACACCTACTAGTTTATGTGGTACACACAGAGTTTTGGAGATGTCTCAATTTTGTGAAAATGTAGCATTATTTTCATAACCATTTTTTAACCAAATCACTTGCATAAAAAACATTGCCATTTTGTCCTATAGTCAAGAACAAAACAGTGTCAACTACCACACTCAAGTTTTTATTTAACCTCTCAAATTAGAACTTAACATGACTCATGAACATGAGTCATGAACATGAAAAAACATGAAGTTTTTTCCCACGCAACTGTCCCTTATCACCCCACTGTCCCTTAACATCCCATTTTACGGTATCTGAGATTTTTCTGATACTGATTACTGATTTGTAATACTCGCTGAATTACTCGTTTTGTTAGCAAATGTTTGTCAGTCAGCATACTGATTCATACTAGCAGTTAGTTCTTGTTACCGTCCAAGGACACTGCAAATCATAACGCTGCTAGACAGAGGTCTATTCATGTGTATTGTGTATGCATTTTGTGCGCAACACGGTCACTATTCGACTAATACCTCTTGCAGTTGTGTCTAAAACTCATAGCAAGTGCCCCACATTTCCTTTCACGGATAGCACCCCACGAGGATGCATCTATCAGCGGTCCCAACACCTGATGGGATGTTTCCTTTTCCAGGCCTGTCCTGTCCTATCTGCCGAGCAGTGCTGAGAGGCTCACCACCAGACGCCACTCTGCAAACTTCCTCTTGTTGTTGCGCCTGTTGCGCCAGTTTCTAGTTCCTTTCTGCACGCACCTTGTTTTTTCGAACCTTTTCTCGCTTGGATTTGCACTTGTTCGCAGATCAGTTAGCCAGTTGGCTTTTTGTTCTGGCTGTATTTCCATAAAAAAGAAAATGGCGCTCAACACCTATGCGGAGGTAGTCAAAACGGGAAGTGGTCCCCAGAACCTAGACATCATCAACATGCCCATGGATGGGGACTGTATGTTCCATGCTATCTCGCGCGGCGTCGGAGGTGGGGTCATCGACGCGGAAATGTTGCGTTTCTTGGTGGTTACTTACATGTGGGCTAACCGCGCCGACTTTGAGGGTTTCATCGTGGGAGACTTTGGGGAGTACTTGAACAGGAGGGTGGTGCCTAGGGCAGAGTGGGGCGCCGAGCCAGAGCTGACCGCGGCGGCTGCCGTTGTGAGGCGCCGGATCGTTGTCTGGCGCAATGGGCAGGTTATGCAGCGCCATGGGAACCCGGACCACCCCGAAATTCACGTGCGGTACACGGGGGTAATCGACGGAGGTCACTATGACCTCTATGCTGTGCCGCCGAGGTCACCATCCCCTCAGCCATCTCAGGCGGCCCGCGAAGCGCAGGTCAAGAAACCCCCCACCGATAGCGCCCAAACCCCCGCAGTGTCCGCCTCACGCCGTCCCAAACGCTCAAAGACGGGTAAGTCGATGCGTGGTAGGGGCAAGAGAACGTTCGCTTCCCATAAGGAGGCGTTCGATCTCGTGCTAGGTAGTGTAGGTATCAGTCAGGCTGTCCCTGCTCCATCTGAGCCTGTCGTATCTTCCCCTATAGAGGTCACCACAGCTGTAGAGGTCCCAGCGAAAATTGTCACTGAAGTGTCGAGCTCAGTGCCGATGCTCAGTGCCGGTGACTGTGCACACAGTGCACAGTCACCCTTGCTTACAGTAGATGAACCAGCAGCTAGTAGCATAGTCGGCTCCGAGGCTCAGAAGCCGGCTGAAGCGCCATGGGTCGAGGCTGGTAGGGCTAGGCGCCGTCGTGGCAGGGGTGGGAGGGCTGAACAATCCGGGATTTTCCCAACTCGTACTGTTACTGTAGATATCCTAGACGACGGTGCCGCGCAAATACAGTTCCCCCCACCGATAGTGGTTCAGCCAGAAGTGAGTGCCGTAGGCAGGCCTCGGGGCAGGGGAAGGGCCCGTGGATTTTTCGGGGTTCGCGGCAGGGGAAAGAAAGGTAGGCAAGCAACAAAGCGGGCGCCGTCGCGTAGTTTAAGTCCTATTGATTGGAATGATTTGAACGTTAGCCTTTCAACGATTCACTCCCCGTCTGAAAAACCATCGGCCTCACCTGACCCGGTTCGACGTGGTAGGCTAGGGGGAAGGGGAAAGAAACGTGGGTGGCGAGGGAGGCGCCCGTCGGCTGGTAGAGCTCCCAATGAAGAGGTGGCCGCTGCCAGGGAGACACCCGCAGACAAAATCGTTGAGGGTACGGGTTCAAATAGCAGCGCGTGTCAGGCACCCCCCGAGGTAGGGTCCGATAGGGAAAGTGCACCATCAGTGCACAGTGAACCGGATGTAGACCGTCTCTTCTCATCTAGGCAAATCAACCCCTTAGACTTGAACAGAGTTTCATTTTTGACGCGCGCCATGCTCGAAGAGCTGGAAGAGCGCAGCAATAGTGATATAGTTATAGAATCCGTTCAGACAGATCTTTTAGGCGCAACATCCGACCTTAACGGTCCATGGGCGTACAGGGATAGTAAGAAAGTGGTTATCACTTACCTAACCGGGGAGATAGGGGAGCGGCGCCGGACCATTTGGCGCAATCTTTGCAAGCGGGGCTTTTGCGACCCGACTCGTGGTAGTTTTGTCAACTTCAGGTTCTATTCATGGTTAAGGTTTAAAGATTTCGTTAAGAAGTCTGGTCACTCAGTGGCAGACGTCCTTGACAGCGAATATCTTTTCATGAAAATTCTTGGTGAAATTAACCGTTACTATTCAGTACACGCCCGCTGTGTGGAGCAGGAGGGTATAGAACCGCACAGAGGCCCACAACGCTGGGAGGACGCGTACAACTTGCTTAAGCTTTATTATTATGGTAGGGGGTGGTATATGTATTATAGAAAGACTACATTCCAGGAAGAATTTTGTAATATGTACGGCCGGGACGGTTGGGAGCAATTCCAGGCCAATCCTCAGACGGACACAGTGTCCGAGCAACACTTTGAGCAGCTGCTTAGGCAGGTTCATGAAAAAATTCGGAAAAATCATGCCCGGTATACACACCTCTTTGAAACTTTTGCGGGTCCCCAATGCCATGAGGATAGGGCTTACAGTGCTCGCGTAGATTATGACGTTAAATTCACATCACATCAGGGTAGGGCGCCGGGCGGCGGTCGTAACCGTCCGCCGCTCGCCGGTTCTCAGCAGACCGCAGACGTCAGCAGCGACGACGTAGGTCGTGAATTCCCAACCTTTTTCATTCGTCGCTGCTGTGAATGTGATAAACTTCGCGTGATAGACGGCAGAGCGGCCGCCAAATATCCGTTAGGCTCCTATACATACGCCGGTGGGAAACAAAGCATAAAGTTCACTTGTGACCGTCTGGTAGGTACTACCTGCGGCACAGCCATAGACATTGCGCAGTGCAGCCGCCAAGAGAAACCCTCAACATGGGTAGCGTTAGCTGTCAGCGAGCTCGGCGACCATTTGCCGCCGGCCGTCATCCGGCTACAGACGTTGCGGGTACTGGACTCTGGGGATTGTAAGGAGGAAAATCAAATTATGGGCTCCTACTGCCATCGCGGGGATTCGGGATCCGTCGTGTGGCGTGACCGCGGCTCGCTCGTGACGCGGACCTCACCGGTAGGTAAAGTAACTGTAGGTTTAATGTCGCGCCGTAAACGTTTTCAGGCAATGCGGAACTTACCTTTCACGGCCGCTCGCTTCACGGTGGCCACTCCGCGCGAGGCCAAGTGTTGTCAGGCTTGGCACGATCCTATTGGTGACGGCATTGACCACGAGGATCCGTCGGTAGAGTTAACCGTAGGCTCTTTGCAGGTGCTCAGAGACTTGCATGCCGTGTATGATTCGCTTCGTCAAGTTCGTTGTATCATTTGTAAAAAACAAACGCCAGGGCTGCCGCATCCGGGCTGGGTAGTTCGTGTCCCGGAACGCGGTAACATGGTCCAGCTCGTGCCGGGAGGTATCGTAGACGACGCGCTGTCAAATTCAGAAATTTTGCGTAGAGATAACAAGTGTACGGTTAGGTTAGATCCGGAATTTTTCGGTGCCAACGGCACCATTTTAACTGACCGCGAGGCCTTAGGCGTCTGCGTAACGTGTTCCCCCTCATTCCAAATTGACCCTTTGAATAATATCGTGCCGCGACCACTTGTGTCCGACACGGACCAGTCGCTGCCGTCTTCACAGGCCGGTGCGTCTGCCGATATGGCAGACGTTGCCGGCGATAGTCAGGATTCTGAGGAGCTAAATGGTCCCCGGACTCACATTTGCCCCTATTCTGCACGAAATTTAATGTCTACTGACGTTTATGGTGATGATGAGTACCGTCTCTTTGTTAATTCGTGGACTCGTGCGGAAACCATGATACTGCGCCCCGTTCATCTTACTGTTGCCGTGCTCAGATCCAGGGCCAATAACGTACCTTTCACAAAGCACGGATCAATTTGCTATCCCATGAAGCGTCCCGTCCAAGCCGCGCGTCTGCCCTGGTACGATTTTGCCCAGCTGCCGTTCATTGTCGTCCAGCAAAACAGGCGTGACGGCACCCATTGCGAGGCTATGGTTAACATGGAGACAATTCTAAAAGCTAGGCATCTCATGGAAAGGCTCATGCCGTGCAAGTACAATCCGCGAAACACGCGGCCGTTCTATCGCTTCGTGGCCGAGCAGTGGGTGCCATTTTCCAATGAAAATTTGCGGGAGCTTCAGAGTCGCCTTCCCGAACGCAACCGTCCCTGCCAGCCACACGGTCTGCGCGTACTTAACGTAGATGAGGTTCACGCGCGCGTCGGTAAAACTCTACATTTTAATCAGTTTGTTAACTGGCTAGAGTCGGGCTTTCCGATGGCGGACATACTCCGCACCAGCTACTCACTGGAGCACGGGGGTGAGGGCGCGGACACGAGCGAGACTTGCTTGAAAAATCTTTGGGATGAAATTCGCAATGCTGTCAGGGAGTCACGGGACGACGGGTCGGAAGACGATGACGATGTTAACGTAACGATACGACACGTAGTTCAGTGCGCGGTGGAGCGTCACTGGTTTTTAGCGCCGTCCGTCGAAGACGAGGCGGCAGGCACTGTTCCTCGCGGTTCTACGCTTCTGCTGATGTGCTGCGAGGAACTCGAAATTCTAAGCCGTGAATTTGGTAATGACGAGGGCGGAGCCAGCGGCGTGGCGGTAGGCGGCGTTGCCGCACCCGAAAGTGAACGGCCGGAGGACATTCGTCAGCGAGGACTGGCACAGACAGCCTTGCACCGTATTAGCATGCCTCCGGCCGACCGCGAACATCCATTGCCGGAGTGGACGCCCGGCTATTTTCAGCTCTGTTTTCCAGACGTCTTTTTAACTGGTGATGCCGACCCGTTTCAGGAGCGGCCTGTTCTTATTCGCCAACCGATAACGACTTGGCGTCAGACGTATTTGCACTGGCTAGCTCAGCAGCCAGAATCCGAGGGTAACATTGAGCTACAATTTGTAATAAGCAACCAAAAGAGTAGGGACTCTTCAAATCGCGATGCCACCGTCGCTCTAAATCTGACCGATTTTCCAGATGGTCTCCCCACAAAACAGCAGCTAGTAGACGATCCCCAATTGTGCCGCACGCTGGCTCGCTCTCTGCTCTGTTTTCAAACAAAATTGGATGATTCGGATGCATTTTGGCGTGCACACAAGCACGAAATGATAGGCGCTATTCGTGATCTAGAAGACCCGCCGTCATGGCGGGTTGGTGACATTCCGCTCGTAGTTCATCTTTGGCAAACTAGGGCCGTCCCGTATAACCACCATCCCGCTATTCATCGTCTGTCTGACGGCGCAGCCGCCAGCGAAACACTTAGTGACGAGCAGTATTTACACGCTCGATTTGCCAACACCCTTAAGCATCCGGGCATCGTTTCGTGGGTCACAGCGTTCATTGGGGAAATGGACACCCTTGCGTTGGCGCGCGTGCGTTACTCCGCCACGTACCATATTGTGCGTGCGGAGTGGGGCGCGAACGCCAATCCTCACATTCACCGTAATATAATTAGTGAATCGTTTTCTACTTTCTTGCATCGTCTTCAGGTTCAGCTTCGCATTGAGGCTGAAAGGATTGACCGCGCGGCGCGCAACGAGGACCCAACGCTGGCACGGGACACGTCCCGCAGCGCGGTCGAGACACAGGTGCGCGCGGCGTGGCAGTCTTGTCAGCAGTCCTACATTAGGCGCATTGAGAACATGTACACAAATTGGAACGCGGGCTTTACTAAGGGTGGTCGGCGCACATTTGAATTTGCCTACGATAGGAAAACAACCGTTTGTCGCGCGCGAATGGCCGCCGAGCTCGATAGGGCCATGTCCTCCGGTGACTTTGCTTATATTGACCAGCTGTATGTGAGCGTAATTAACGGCACACTTCGCCACACGGGTCACAGCGGTAGGGGTACAGCACCGTCGCTGAAAGACGGATGTGCAGTTAAACGTCTGAAAGTCGACAAGGCAGCCACCGCGGAAGCACGTAGAGTAAATCCTAACGCGGCACCAGTGAAGAAAGAGGTTGTTCGGTGCAAAAGGCGGATGCCTCGTCGTCTTCGGACTGAATCGGTCGTTGCGTCAGACTCTCACGATAGGCGTATAAAACAGTGTGAAACGGCGTGCAATGACGTGTGGATGGGAGGGCATGATCCATTCGCCGTCTTGCACATTTTGAATAACGTAGACGATAAAGCGGTCGTGCCGGCGTGGCTGGCGCGGCCGCCGTCTGTCGTTTGGGAAAGCGTAACTACAGACGATGGTGTAGCCTTTTCTTTCACAATGCAGTTGGCAATTGGGTCAGGTGATGCTAACGTAGAATACGCGCTAAAGTACGGCTTTAAGCCAGTTGCTCCCGTGCGAACTCCGGCCGATGTTCTTCTTACGGCTCTGGAGACGCGCGGCGCCACCGCAAATATAGACGCTGGCGTAGTTATGAGAATGTATAATGCAGTTTCGTCGGCTAGGTGTCAATCAATCTTTCAGGCAATGCACAAAAATTGGCAGCTGCCTCTGCTGTATAGGAATATTCGCGCGCGCGGTTTCGGCTTTAGTGGTACTCGCCTTCTGCGGCCAATTTCTGCGGAAGATGCCGGAGAGTATGTGTTTGCTAGCCGTCTGGAGCATTTCAACGCGCGTCTAAATGATAATGTGCATCATGGCGGCATAGCTGCCGACGAGTTTCAGCGCGTTATGTCGGTTCGTCAATTTTTTGATACTTTTGTAGTCTCTGAGAAAAAGATAGGTGATCAAAAGGTAATGACAATTGGCCGTCGGCGTCACCAGGTTTGCGGGTCACGTGTGTGCGTCCGTCTGACGCCACACTACGGTAAAAGTAGCGCCAATCCGTCCAGGCAGGGCTTCTGGAAATACGCCCGCGATATTGTTCTTTGGTGTGAACCCTGCTTGCTCGCAGAGGACCTGATGCCGTCCCAGCAGGCTTCACCGGCTGAGGTGTGCATCCATTGGATCTGTAGGTACCATCGTCTGCTGTCAACAGGCTTAGACGTTCCGGCTTTTGTGCGGCGGTATCATAATCATTTTCATCCGTCTGACGCCAACGACGATTCGAGTGCGTCCGAGTCGTCGGATAGCGACGACCCCGATCCCGAAGATCAAGTTGTTTTAGAACAAAATGAACCAGTGGAGCCGGAGGCGAATGCGACGCGTTTGCCCGATCGTTTTTATCAGACGGCTCTAGACGCCATGCTAGGTAATCGGGGAGATGATAGGTCGGCGGATGATGGGGAAGCAAATTGCGTACCAGGGGTGGCCGCGGCCGGCATTGCCAATCCGGCTGGTTTTGATTTTCAGGCAGACTGGCTAGGAGACAGGCCAGTTAATCCCGACCTAGTGCGTCGCAATTATCGTAGGCTAGTCGCTAGCGGTACAGGAGACGTCGCACACGCACCGCTGGCTGCCCTCTCAGGGCGTCAGCGCGTGCTGTCGGCGGTTTTAAAGCGCTATTTAACGCAACAGAGGGAATTTGCTTGCTCGCGTCGCCAGTGGGATACATACGATAGGCAGGTTAAACAGTGGCGTCTGGCGGGCTCATCGCGTCAGGTCCCACCCGTCAGACCGGATATTGTAGACTTGCGGCAAACGCCGCCGAAGGCACTGCGCGCGTTCTTGCTAGGAGATCCCGGTGCCGGCAAATCTTTTACTTTGCGTTCGGCCGTGCATCAGCTCAGTGAAATGTTAGGTGATGATTTTGCCAAGTGGACGGATGTAGTTAAATTGTCGGCGCCGACAGGATGTGCGTCTTTTCACATGGCGCATGGCGCCACTACCATTCACCGCTTATACGCCATCAGCGTGGGCCAAACAGGGGACGAGCCGCTGGCCGAGGATAGCCGTCGCTTTTTGCAGCTTTGTGATAGCCTTAGTACTGAGCTAGGTTTGATAATTTTTGACGAATTTTCAATGATTCAGCGTCGCATGATACGTTGGGTAATGCAGCGTCTCGGTCAGGCAGGTGTTAACATGGATCACATAGGTGTCCTGTTTGTCGGTGATCCAGCGCAAATTTTTCCAATCGGGGATGTTCCTATTTGGAGCTTGCGTCAGCGCTCGGACGACGGTAATGCATGCTGTGAGGCCTCTATTTTGGGTATGGCATCTTTCCGTGAACTTTTCAGAATGCCGGCGCTTGACACTTTGCCAGGGTATGAAACGTGGAGAAAAACGCTAGGTGTAAACCGCGCTGATCTTAGTGACCGCGTACGTGCGGAAGTAGCTCGTTTTCGCGCCGCCGCGTACGACGGCGACTATGAAACTGTTTATTTAAATGAGGTGCGTCGTACTGTTGAAAATGACGAGGTAGCCGCAAAATTTACTAAGGAGATTCTTCCGTCTATGAGATACGGTAAGGCCACCCCGGAGAAAATTCAGTGGCTCAAGGAAAACTGTGCCACAACTGAGGATTTGTCTGCCGATCCTGCGTGGAAATGTGCTATAACGTTACATGGGTATCACTGGTTTAGTGAGTGGGCTGCAAACCGTTCAACAGTAGAATCTGATAATGCTCGTGCTCTGGTTAATTTTGCTGCAGATAGGAGCGCTCACGTCATGGCCGTAAATTCACAGCACATGCCAGCCAGGAAGGCTCAGAAATTACAAAAATTATCGGCAAAAGAGTTTCGCGCGGTGCCTTCGGTTCTCTTTGCGTGTAGGGGTCTGCCGCTGATGCTGCTAGAAAATGTAGCACCCAGCTTCGGGCTATTTAACGGGTCTCAGGTAGAGTTTGTGGGTCCCCTATATCTAGAAGATGATTTGCTCGTGACTATTAGCCGTCGCGACTTTGCGGAAAAAGTACGTGTTGAAGGTGTGACACTTGTGGAGCCTATCGACACGCCCCATTCAGATAGGGAAAACGTTTATCAGGTGCCGGTGGGAAGCGTCATCGTTAAAGTAAATGGCAATGATTTAGAGGGTAACTGTCTGGATGAACTAGTGGCCACCGCGGACCCTGTTAAGCTAGTTTTGCGCACACCAAAGTGTGCGCCTCATTTGCCCGAGTTTATTGTCGTTCGTGTTCCTGGCTATACCGCCAACGGTGGTCAAAACGTTCTAGGCATAGAAGACGCAGATGATCTTGTTCCCATCCGTGCAGTGAAACGCGGCCGCGCATCTCGCAAAAAGGGTAGCGCTGTTTCTGAAGGTAACTGTTCTGAATTTCGCGTAGGTTTTCCGCTCGAGGGGGGCAGCGCGTTTACCGGCTTTAAAGGTCAGGGTGCCACTTTGTCTCGGGTAGAAGTTAAAGTAAAGGAATGGGTGGGCAATCCGGGCTTTTGGACTGTCGTAGTTTCGCGCGTTAAACATCCAAAGCACATGTACATTCCTGAGACAGAATGGCCCACCGCGCAGGAAATAAATGTTCAGCGTCTTAATGATGACGTCATTGAAGCAGAAATTTTTGAGCGCCAAATGCGCATTAATGCCGCCAAAACGTGGCGTCTATACGTTGAGATAGAGGGCGGAGCTGAATGGTCACGGGAGCAAAATTTGATTGCAGATTACGTACACAGGGCGTGGAGACAGCATCATGTTCAGGACGTAGGTGAAATTGTTTTGCAATGTCTCGCTGCTTCCGGCAGACATGTAGAAATGGTGGAAGTCGTAGCGGTTATAAACAAAATGTTAGCTACAGAAGAAAGCCTGATACTCGCCAGGCCCATCTATTTGACTCAGTCCAAACACAGACAGCTAGAGATGAGTGTTCCCAAGCGTAAGCGGTCTTCAACCGGGGCTAAAAGGTCAGCGTCCACTTCAGTTAGTCGCGGACGACCCGCCAAGAGGGGTCGCAAAACTGGTAGGCCTGCACAGTAATGCTATCTTTTCATCGGATAGAATACGACCGACACTATGTCACGCGCGTGTCAATGGGCTCCACAAGGTGGTTACGTTACGTGTTCGGAAGCAGAATATCACACAGTTAGGTCGGTGTTGAATTCGGGGTCTGGGAGGCCTAGGCCAACCGGTATTTCTTTCTTTCTGCCCTTAGCCCTTTCTACCGTAGGAGCTTCCGGAGTTTCTTTCCTTAACACACCCATCAGCAGTGCACAACTGCACATTTTTACGCTGGTCCGGTGCCATTAATAACGCTCATGGTGTATGCACCAGCTGGTCAATACGCGTCACTGGTAGGAAGCTGTCAAAAAAGTGGTACTAGGTCGCTAGGCGTTCATTCTATTATACCTAGGTAGGAGGATGTAAAGAGCCTGAAAATAAGTACATAGGTGAAAAATCTCGAGGCTGCACTGTCCCCGCTCATTGTTCTTCTCCCATAGCAGTCTCCAAGGTGTGAGCTTACGGAACCTTGTCCAGGCGTGGGAGCTGCGTTAGCTCGTAACATGCGGGTGATCCGGGCGAGACTTGGTTCGCCGAGCCCTTGCTGGTGACGCCGACATATATACTATATAGGTAGGTGGTTAGTGGAGAGGTAACATAAGCTCTGCCTGGAGACTGCTATTCCCCACCCTGTCGCCTTAATTAACCAATGAGGGGGTTTACTGAACCTTAGGTAGGCTAAAAACAAAACGACATGAAGCAATCTATTCCAATTCCAACACTCAGAGATTGCATTTGTGCTTGCATGTCATTTTCCATTAAAAACAAAAAAAAAACAAAAAAAACTTTCCGTGCTTGCATGTCTTGCATGTGTGCTTGCATGCCACCTTAAATTCATTTTTTAATATATATGTGCTTGCATGTACGATTGCATGTGTGCTTCCGGCAGGGCTACGGAGTCGGAGTCGGAGTCTGTCGGAGTCGACAGATCTGCCCTGAGTCGAGTCGGAGTCTGAGTCGATTTTTGAAACCGGATCTGGAGTCGGAGTTGGAGTCACCGAAAATCAATCGACTCCGCTGTCCTGGCAGTGCTGCGGAGTCGGAGTCGGGAGTTGGAGTCGGTCGGAGTCGATAGTTCTGCGCGGAGTCGGAGTCGGGGTTGGAGTTGGTTTTTGATAGTCGGAGTCGGAGTCGGAGTCGACAGATCTGCCCGGAGTCGAGTCGGAGTCGGAGTCGATTTTGGAAACCGGATCTGGAGTCGGAGTTGGAGTCACCGAAAATCAATCGACTCCGCTGTCCTGGCAGTGCTGCGGAGTCGGAGTCGGGAGTTGGAGTCGGTCGGAGTCGACAGTTCTGCGCGGAGTCGGAGTCGGGGTCGGAGTTGGTTTTTGAAAGTCGGAGTCGGAGTCGGAGTCAGAGTCGCCGAAAATCCATCGACTCCGCAGCCCTGAATGCCATTTTCCACAAAAAAAAACTTTCCGTGCTTGCATGCCACCCTCAAAAATAAATAAAAAACTTACGTGCTTTCATGTACTGCATGTGTGCTCGCATGGTCTATTTGAGAATGCATGTACCTCATTTCTTCTTTAGTTAAATTTGTTGGTTATGGCAGGTTTTGGGACGTCAATATCTCGGACTTTGGGCAAAAATGTACACTTGAACCAGTTCCATTTCTTTTGAAAGCTAATCCTAATTACGTCAAGAAACGTACAATGACCAGCTGCATCAGGCTGTTATCTCCGTTCGGCTTTTGATCCCCCAATATAAACGTGTCAGTAATATAATAAGTTTATCTTAACCAGTTCCACGAACGTATTATGCAAACTAAGTGTAATTACGTCAAGAAAGGTACAAAAGCGAGTTGCATCAGATTCCTAGCTCCGTTTGGGTTCTGATCCCCGATATAACCGTTTTTAGTGGCTGCAATGTCTAAATCTGAAACTTCAAAGAAGCGTTCTAATGACCTATCTCATTGGCACCCATTCAGCAAACTTTTCGCCAAGTTTGAAGTAGTCACTATCTAATTGAGTAATATTCTTTTAAAAGTTTTTCTTGGGGTAAATGACGTCCAATTTTAAATTGAAGCTATAGACCCATTCATCAACTATTCGCAAAAAAGCAATGTATGTTACGTAAGGCTAGGTGATGCTGACTCGTCCTGAGTAGCTGACCCATTATTAGTTTTGATGTTGAACAATAAGGTAAACCATTCATAATGAATGGAGTGGCTTGCATTGCCACAGGCAAAATTTATGGGGGCGGACAGTGGGAATATCGGCTATTGCTGCCAATGCCATCGGCAGGGTAAATAATATTCACCTGCTACAGCAGATCTGTGATTGCCGATATGCCACACTGTGGGATGCCTCCTCGTGGCGCCCCCGGAGAGATGGTTGCCTGACGTCGAATGAAGTTCACATAGTTCGCTGCATAATTACTTTTTTAGTTTCTATTTTGTCAGTTTGAAAAGTGGTTATAAGATCAATGCAGAACGTATCATACGATCATAAATGTACGACTTGTATTGCGCTTTATAATGAGACTTCTTGACGCTTGATAATTGTTGATACCCAGCACGTTTCTAGCAGCTAACTGTTGTTAAAAATAACTTTCGCACGCAACCATCTCACTAAACGTATCCCGCTATCTCAAGCTATTATTAGTGTTTGTTGTATTCATTACTACACGAAAATAGCATACAGGATATACCTATCTCCAAAATTATGCTGCGTGCCAGGACAGACCGTTGCCGGGCAATACAATAAGACATTTTTATACGGCTACCACATGGTATGGGTCAGATATGGGGCGATTGAAATGCACGTGCCACGTGGAAACGTGTTTGATGGGGGAACCTCGTGGAAAATCCGAGGATGCGCTTTGATTGAGGGTGGCTGCTAAACGGCAGAAATGAATGCACCACACTTGCCGCACGGCGCCATATTTGTCTTAATATGTCAGTGTTTGCGTTTTGCGGACGGCGTGTGTTTTTTTGCGGCGGTGTTTGCGTTTTTTCGGTGTTTGCGTTTGGTGGCGGGAAGGCGTTTTTCCGTTTTTTTGTGGTGTTTGCGTTTCGCGGCGGGCGGCCGTTTTTGCGGCGGGCGGCCGTTTTTGCGGCGTTTTGCGGTTGGCGGCGGGCGGGCGTTTTTTGCGGCGATATTTGCGTTTTTTGCGTTGTTTGTGTTTGGCGGCGGGCGGCCGTTTGAGGCGGGCGGCGTTTTGCGGTTTGCGGTTGCCGGCGGGCGGCCGTTTTTTTTGCGGCGGTATTTGCGTTTTTTGCGTTGTTTGTGTTTGGCGGTTTGCGGCGGGCGGCCGTTTTTGCGGCGGTTTGAGGCGGACGGCGTTTTGCGGTTTGCGGCGTTTTGCGGTTGCCGGCGGGCGGCCGTTTTTTTGCGGCGTTTTGCGGTTGGAGGCGGGCGGCCGTTTTTTGGCAGCGTTTTGCGGTTGCCGGCGGGCTGCCGTTTTTTTGCGGCGTTTTGCGGTTAGCGGCGGGCGGCCGTTTTTTTGCGGCGTTTTGCGGTTAGCGGCGGGCGGCCGTTTTTTGCGGCGTTTTGCGGTTGGCAGCGGGCGTTTTTTGCGGCGGCGGTGTTTGCGTTTTTTGCGGTGTTCGCGTTTTGCGGCGTACGGGCGTTTTTTAGCGTGCGATGCGGGCGGTTTGATTTTTTTGATTTTTTGCGGCGTTTTTTGAGTTTTTTCTGCGGTTTTCGGCGGGCGGGCGATTTTTTTTTGTTTTTTTTTGCGGCATTTGCGTTGGCGTTTTGGGCGTGCGTTTTGCGGTGTTTGCGTTTTGCGGCGGGCGGGCGGTTTTTCACAATTAAAGTCCCAACCTTCGGATCCGCAGTGCTGTTCGATAAGCGCTGCCCGGGCCTATCCGAAGGTTGGGACTTTTCAATTAAGAACAATCACTATTCTTTAGAATTGTGATTTTCTATTGAAAATCCCAACCTGAGCTACCTCTCTAGGGGGACATTTGCGTTTCTGCCGGAAATTGGGACATTTTGATCCCCGCGAAAACGGCACGGTAGAATTTCTTGCCATTTTCAGCGTTTGGTCCCGTATCGGGGAGCTACCGGCTGGCATCGGTCGCTTGAAATATAATTAACCCGTTTTGGGGTAATCGGCACGTGCATTTTCCCATAGGGTTAACATGGGGGAAAATTGGAAATTTGATTTGCGAAAAATTTCGTCAATTATATTTGCTGATATTTTTAGGGTCGGATCTCGGGCTGGCACCCCAACTGACGGTGGTAATTATTTAAAATATAATTGACAAAATTTCGGGTAATCGTCACAAACAGTTACCCCATGTTGAGCCTATGGCGAATTCGAAAAATTATTTTCAAATCGATTTTGCAAAAAAATTCCACGTTAGATTTTGAAAATGTTCCAATATGTTGTGCCCCGGGGTGTCGGCTACCACATGGTATGGGTCAGATATGGGGCGATTGAAAAGCACGTGCCACGTGCAAACGTGTTTGATGGGGTAACCTCCGGGAAAATCCGACATTGGCCTATTTGGGGTTCTATGGCGCGGAAACGACTTCAGCTAGCGACACCAAATCAGTGCAGCCGGTGAGCAGATGAGTCCAGCTTGTCGCACTAGTGGTCACGTGGCGCACGTGCTATTGCACGTGCCGTGGCACGGGGTCAATTTTGGTGCTTAAATATACTAGCATTGTGAAATGCAAGGAATGGGGGAAATAGCCGTCAGGCCGTCAGTTTTTATGATAGGGTCGATCTGAAAACGGGTATAGACACAGACTGAAGGGGGCTAGAAAACTGCTATCTCGGATTTTTCGTAAAATGAAAAATTAAAAATTCTGGGGGAATTATATGTTCGAAAGGTGAAATTTCCCTAAATTTTCCTGTTTTTCGAGTTTAGCCGTCCACTGTTCAGAGACGGTGACACCGGCCGGGGTCATCTTTTACATGCTGATGGCCACGTCGATGGGTCATCACGTGGCGTGAACGGTGAAGCTATCAGAGATCCGGCACGTGCCACGTGGCCACGTGTTTGAGTCACGTACCTCCCAGATTATCGTGTGTTGTCCGATTTGTGGCCTTATAGCACGTAAACTGCACCAGTTAAGAAGCCTGAAATGGTGCAATCAGTGAGGAGACAAGTCCTGCTTACGCCACCGGTGGTCACGTGGCACACGTGCGAAGATGGGCACCTCCGTTGCGGAGATATTTTATAGTGAAATATTCAAATGAACATAACTTTGTCAGTTTATGTCCGATTGGACTAGAATTTAGTGGGTGGACGAATTGTTAAGCGACATGAACGAATGCGCCATGTTTGTTGCAGTGCGCCACGTTTGTCTCAAAGCGCTATTTTTGCCGCAAAGCGCAGAATGTGCGTAACTTTGTCGAACATTGGACGATTAGGATGCGCTGTAATTAAGAGATGGCTGCTTAAACGGCAGATATGAATGCACCACATTTGCCGCAGGGCGCCATATTTGTCTTAATGCGTCAGTGTTTGCGTTTTGCCTACGGCGGGCGTTTTTTGCGGCGGTGTTTGCGTTTTTTTCGGTGTTTGCGTTTGACGGCGGGCGGCCGTTTTTGCGTTTTTGGCGGTGTTTGCGTTTGGCGGCGGGCGGCCGTTTTTTTGCAGCGGTTTGCGGTTGGCGGCGGGCGGGCGTGCGTTGCGGGCGTTTTTTTTGCGGCGGTGTTTGCGTTTTTTGCGCTTTTTGTGTTTGGCGGCGGGCGGGCGGGCGATGCGGGTGTTTTTTCTGTTTGCGTTTGGCGGCGTGCGGCTGTTTTGGCGGCGGTTTGCGGCGGGCGGCCGTTTTTTTTGCGGCGTTTTGCGGTTTGCGGCGGGCGGCCGTTTTTTGCGGCGTTTTGTGGTTTGCGGCGGGCGGCCGTTATTTGCGGTTAGCGGCGGGCGGCGGGCGGTCGTTTTTTGCGGCGTTTAGCGGTTTGCGGCGGGCGGCCGTTTTAGCGGCGGTTTGCAGCGGGCGGCCGTTTTTTGCGGCGTTTTTTTGTGGTTTGCAGCGGGCGGCCGTTTTTTTTGCGGCGTTTGCGGTTGACGGCGGCCGGGCGTTATTTGCGTTGTTGCGGTTTGCGGCGGGCGGGCGTTTTTTGCGGCGTTTTTTTGCTTTTTTCTGCGGTTTTCGGCGGGCGGGCGATTGTTTTTTTTGCGAAGTTTGCGTTTGCGTTTTGGGCGTGCGTTTTGCGGTGTTTGCGTTTGGCGGCGGGCGGGCGGTTTTTCACAATTAAAGTCCCAACCTTCGGATCCGCAGAGCTGTTCGACAAGCGCTGCCCGGGCCTATAAGGTATGTGCGCTATGGAATGCGAATCCGTTCTAATATAGCGGCCAGTAACGATCCAGGTGATCCGGATGAATGCTTGGAGACCAGGGTCGTGCACGATGCGCCCGGAGCGCTGATCTGTGTCAGGTGGGTGTTCTCACTCGCGGTTCACCCACGCCGCGCCTTGGCGGGTTGGAAGTCACTGACGTGTCATGTGCGGTGTGCGGGTAGTGTGCTGTGATGGGACACATGGGACTCAGCACAAGACAGCTTCGTAGGCTTACGTCTCTACCCGCTCGGTATCCGAGCGGCCTATAGACGTCATAGTCAAAGCGATGCCTCTACTATTCCTGCACTTCTTCATGTGGTAGCTCCTATCGTTTCAAATCTCATCTGAAATGCTCACTGGATAGCGAGACCAGCTTTCGGCCTGTTTATGCGACTCACCCCGACAAGCTGTTGGGTTTGTTCTACGCTCCTGTGTACGTTTCCAAGCTGGAAGTCCAGGAGCGCTTAAAGGAAATAGTTCACTTTCACGAAATTATTTTTTTGCAACGATTTATTATTTTTTATGTTCAAAATAATAAGCAAAGAAAATAAAACCTTTTTATAACAATTTTTTTTTTCTATATTTTGATATAGGAAGCAAGGCCCTATATACCATAGGAAGAACTTTTCAGTTTCTGTAAGGCACACGCGATCCAGTATGAAAAGAGCATGGGTCCCGAAAATTCTTCAGAAACAGAGAAATTATCGCAGCCACCGGCATTTGGGCGATCTGCTCGATCTGATAATATGAAATAATATTTTCGGAGTTTCTTGAGTGATATATATTGAAAAATTGATAGCAAATATTTCGATACTAAAAATATCGATATACCGATATCAAGCACGGACGCTGCGATACGTCAGCGACGGCCAGACACTTTTGTACCTGTGGCGGTGACTTGAACCCGTTCGAGGCGAGAACCCTAGCCATCGAACGCCACTGGAAAAAACGTAAAATCAGGGAGGCCATCGAGATCCGACAGCTGCGCCCGTCAATGAATCTCGACAGCGGTGGCGTCCAGCTGAGCCCAATATGGGACATTGTGCTAAAAAAATAGTGGTTGGCACGCTGAACGAACACGCGAGGGGGGGGGGTCACCTTGTGTAAGTGTGACTTACCTGTAACTGAAGTGACGCTCTTTTTATTAAATTAGCGCTTTGTCTAAATATTTAATTAAAATTCCGTGATAGACAGTGATATTGTATAAGTTCTTAGGAAGGCGATATCGTATAGGTTATTTTATCTGCACTGGAGGACCCAGCTCCACCGATTGCATGGGAATTGTGTTATTTTGTTGTGCTTAACAAAGCTCGCACTGTGCATCACTCGCATTGAAAAAGGTACCACTACGAGTATCGAAATATTTGCTATCAATTTTTCAATATATATCACTCAAGAAACTCCGAAAATATTATTTCATATTCATTATAACTTGAGGAAAAGGTAACATGACTCTTAAGTCATACATTACCGATCTGATAATGTTCCCCTGAATGTCCTAATTGATCAGTACGAGAATTTCTCTAGAGTTCTCGTAGATAATTTCTCTAGTTTCTGAAGAATTTTCGGGACCCATGCTCTTTTCATACTGGATGGAAATATATGCAAGGCACACATCCTCAACGCAAGACACCTTTTTCGGGACGAGAAATAGAATATCTTTGCCTAGGGTGATCGTTGGGCTGTAAAAGCTCCTGATTTATGCTCGTCTCAGCCCAAGCTACGGAACTGCTATTCCAGTTCAAAACCCATGTTAAAAAGTGAACTATTTCCTTTAATGACTGAACGTAGCAGTTCAGCGCACTCTGCACTAGCAGTTCAGACGGTACGTAAGTAGGTACTGTGTTCCGAGCACACGGTAGATAGATAGCCCGTTTTGTCCGCCTAGCCTACGGTGGCACGGCGGAGCGACGGAAAATGACGTGACTGTGGTATGTCATCGGTACTTGGGTGATGTCGTGAGCATGATCATAAATACACCTTTCAGTGAGCATGGTATCTGTTTTGAGTTCGACACGCCTGAATATTTTCGTGGCGGGAATCCAAGTCTTTTACGTCCCTTCCAGCCACTTCCCCGCCTGTTCAGCTCTGCTCTTTCCCCCTTCCCCATCACACACGCCACACGTAGGTTCGGCCGACCCTCTGGGTAACGCGCGTCGTGTATTGGTGAGACATACCGCTGCCGGCTGGACAGGCGCTCGGCCGCCGGCGCGGGCAGACATGCGCCGGCAGTTCGTTCGAGTATCACAGGAGGGCGCCCACTGCCGCGCGTGACGTCATCGAGGGCGCGGTGACGATGAGATCGGTGGCTATGTACAGATGAGCTGATCGCGGCGGCGGCGCGGCGCGGCCTCAGTGGGTGCTGAGCGGACTGCGGCGCACACACACGCCGCGCATCGGACTGTCCTCTCGGCCCGGCTCGCCGCCGCTGGGCGCGCCGCCGCCGGACAGCAGGAACGGTCCGACGTTGGCGTACTGCGCGGCGGCCGGCTCGGCGGCGGGGGCCGTGTTGGCGTAGAGGGCCTCTGTGGAGGCCAGTTCGGAGGTCCGCACGAGCCGCGGGTGAGGGTGGTGGCCGCGGTAGCCGGCGCCGACCGGCCGGTAGGCGCGCGTCCAGCCGGCAGTCGGGGGCGCCGTCCGCAGTGGAGAATGACACTCCATCGCCACGGTCTGCGCTGCCGACGAGCCGGGCGCAGCCAGCGCCGGGTCTGCCGGCTCGGGCCGCGCCGACGAGGCTTCGGCGGGAGCGGCTGTGGACAGACGGACAGAGAGAGAGAAGGTCAGGTGGAATGCATATAGATGGCGAGCTACAAATAACAGACGAACTGGAGACAATAGTCACCGCCCCACCGAGCAGCAGATCTCGCTTCCCGTCGCTCCCCTGGCCCATCGTTCTCCCCACGAGTCCCACGCACACAAACACACCCAGTGCTCGTGTCCCTCCACTACTGACCTCTGGCGGGGTCGGCGGGCGGAGCGTGTCGGCCGGCCGCCGCCGTCTCGGCCGCCGGTGCTCCCCCTCCACTACCACCCGTGTTGGTGCTGCCATCACTCGTCCTCCGGAAGAAGCTGTGCTGCAGCGCCTGGAGCGGCGTCATCCGCTGCTTGGGGTCGTACTCGAGTAGCCGCAGCACCAGGTCCTTGAACTTGAGGTAGTCGGCGACCGTGTGGCCGAGCTCGCCGAGCCGCCGCTCGCCGGGGCCGCCCGTCTCCACCCCCAGGATGGTATGTAGGTGGCGAGAGCCGGGAACCCGCGGCGAGTCGCCGCTGGCCGTCCGGCGCAGTACGTAACTGCCGTCCGGCAGCTTCTCGAAGAACTTGCGCGTCTTGGGCCCAATGTCGAGCATGGAGCGGGGAGGGATGCCGAGCACCTCGACTATCTTGTTCATCTGGTCCACCTGGTGAGCGAAGGGAAGCGGAACGGTTACAGGTGGTCAGAAGTGGAAGTAACGAGCACAGCAGCAGGGAGGAAAGTGATAAGACTTATGACACAGCACCAATAGACGAACGATTGTAAATTTCAGCAATCGCGGACACCGTCAGCAGGGCAAACGACAGCTCTTGGCAAGCCTACTCAATTTAAGTCGCCACCACCACTCATAGTGTTTTTCTCTAGCCTCCATTTTTCCATCTATTTAATGGGTGTTTTATGGCTCCCACCATGCTCCCAACCACAACCCTAGGCTACACCCCACCCCCACCCCCGGCAATACGCTCCCAGGGGCCCTACCGAACCTCCATACCCCACTCAACTCAGCCCCTCTCCGTCGTCCCTCACGACTCACCTCGTCCGTGCCGCTGAACAGTGACTCGGCGGTGTGCATCTCGACCAGGATACAGCCCAGCGACCACATGTCGATGGCAAGGTCATAGGGGATGCCGAGCAGGACCTCTGGGGACCGGTAGAACCGCGACTGGATGTACTGGTACATCTGAAAAACGACAGGGGAGATCAGTACAGGTAGCGGTCAGTACAGGTAGAACCGCGACTGGATGTACTGGTACATCTGTAGACTACAGAGGAGCTGTCAGAACCGCGACTGGATGCACTGGTACATCTGGGAAACAGCAGGGAGCGGTCAGTATAGGAAGAAGCGCGATTGAGTGTACTAGTACAATCTCTTTTGAAAGTACCGATACACAGGGAAAGGAAGTACCGGTGAACCAACGGCTAAAATCGGTTTGGTCCTCTCACACCCCTTCCTCCCCAACATCCTCATCCATCCCACTGGTCAAGTGGTTTCGTGACTCTCAAACGTAGTAGGTAGCCCTCTCTCGATCGGGCTTGATGGCACCACCGTACCGTTGTGTGGTACTTTCAAGAGCGACCGTGCATCTGGGATATAATATGGACTATGGAGACTGGGGATCAGTATAGATAGCAATTGATGCATAGCGTGCCTCTCCCTTATGATAAAACACACAGCTGGAATATTGCTGGCTATACAGCGAAGTAGATGGCGCCACACGGAACACATCGCGTTACCTCGAATAACAGCCACCTGTCTCTGTCTCTACCACTTTCCGCCACCAGCGTGACACCTATTCAACTCATCCGTCACCACCAATCACCGCTCTGCCACCCCGACTCACCCTCTCGTTGATCTGACACGAGCTGCCAAAGTCAATGATCTTGATCGCCGACCGTTTGGGGTTGCATAGGAGGATGTTCTCCGGCTTCAGGTCACAGTGAATGATCTGAAGCTCCGGCGAGGAGAGGAAGCGTAGCGCCGTGCACAGCTGCTGCGCAAACTTGCGCGTCAGCGTCAGCGACACGCCGCTGAACTTTGTGTTTTTCAGCAGGTCGTAGAGGTTGTAGGAGAGCAGCTCGAACACCAGGCAGAGGTGGTTGCGCCACATGAAGTGACGCCGCAGTCGCACTGGGGACGCAGAGACGGGATGGTGTCAGCGGAGAGTGAGGGGAGACACGGGTAGAAGTCAGAGGAAAGCGAGCCAGACACAGACAGGGGTCAGCAGAGAGCGAGAGAAACACGGGTAGACGTCAGCGGAGAGTGAGACAGAGACCGACAGGAGTCCGCGTAGAGTGAGGCAGACACAGACAGGCCTCAGTGGACAGCGTGAGAGACATGAGTCAGCATGGGACGAGGCACACACATACAAAGACAGGAGTCAGCAGAGAGCGAGACAGACATGGGAAGACACAGACACATGCAGGCACAAACAGGTCAAGTCAGCAGAGAACCTCCGCCAGCTAGGGGAGGGGAAGGCATGCGAGATATGATATGACTACTGATGACACAATTGAATTGATACACAATCGATTCAATGGCTTTGGTAAAAGGCTGCTCCAGCCTGGACAATACAGGTCAGGAGACTACAGAGCCATTATGGACCACAGAACGGGGCCATAGCGTCCCAATCATATCCAGCTGTCATGACAGACACTGATATCCTTGCCGGTACCCACAGCCCGTGCGAGTGACTTTTTCAAGCTTTCTATGCATTACAGGATAAATTATGAAAAGCAGCAAACAGCCTATCTGATCCTGCCATCAGTTAAGTAAGATAAACCACTCCCGGTCTGGCCTAATCAAACTCATAGAAAGTAAAAACGACTAAACGCAATGGATGTGGCTAAATGACTAAGCTGACACACCGGACCCCGGTACACTTCCAAGCCGGCATCAGCGACTCAACCAGCTCCCAGCTCACTCCACCACCGAATACTCCAGTCCTGCTACCACCTCTCTCACATCCATCTATGGGAAAGATCGACAGCCACCTCTTCCGGCCCCCAGTGCAGAACGCTGCAAGTGCACTGCACCGGCCGCCCAGAATAGACCAGCCGGTCCCTGCCCTGTCGCGTGCTGGAGGTGACTCACGGAGACACCAAAGTTAGGTAGGTACGGATCACATAACCCGGAACTGAAAAGACCAGAGT